>NC_072793.1:99593094-99896766 GCF_028583425.1 Eublepharis macularius | reverse complement strand
GAGCAGCCCTTCCCCTCCTTCATCCAGATCATGGATAAAAATATTGAAAAGTACCAGGCCCAAAACCAAGCCCTGCAGCACCCCACTGGACACCTCCCTCCAATCTGATGAAACGTCGTTGACCACCATTCTTTGGGTGCGGTCCTCCAACCAGTTCCCTGTCCACTGAACTGTCCTATAGTCCAGTCCACAGTCTTCCAGTTTGCCCATCAGAATGTCATGGGGGACTTTATCAAAAGCTTTACTGAAATCCAGATAAATCACGTCAACGGAGTTCCCCCGATCCAGTAAACTGGTCACTCGATCAAAGAAGGAAACATTCTTTTTAGCTAACATACACACTGCCTTGGAAAAGAATATGTCTGCTCTGGCTCTGACTGTAAGTATGTAGTGCTCTGAAATATATCTAGCACTCTTCTGATGCCAAAGATGTGCCACAGCCATTATTATGCACATGGTAAAGTCTCTTGGAACCATGGAGAGGCTAAGAACAGCACCTTCTTCCTCAAGGTAAGTACTTAATTATTTATTTGTTTAAAACATTTATTAGCCTCCTTTCTACCTTTCAGGAACTCAAAGCAGCTTACAATATAAATAAAATAATTAAATGAATAGAAACAAAGTTTAAAAACACAGTTAAGGACTGTCAATGATCATAAACACAATGAACATAAACACAAAAGCTGTCCTAAATGAAAACGTCTTCAGTTGTCTCCTGAAGATCAGTAGTGAGGCTTATGCTGTTTCATAAACATGGGACAGCCACTGAAAAGGCCGTGTACCCACCTGGTGAGCTTCTTTAGCTGCTGGGACAGCCTCTCTCTGTTATCTTAATTCCCAGGGAGAAACACATTTGGGAGAAGATGGTCCTTCAGATACCCCCATCCCAAACCATGTAGGGCTTTAAAGACCAAAACAAACACCTTGAATTGCTCTCAGGAGTGGATTGGTAGCCAATGTAATTGCAGTAATATTGGAGTCACATGTTCCCAACATTAGCACATTAGCACTTTTTGTCCTTGACGAAATAACTTTTATTCAGATTCTAGATTGTCATTTATTGTATACCACGGGGGCGGGGGGAATATCCCTCTGTTCTTCAGTTTATCTTGGTACAACTAATGGGTACTTCTGATCTTCATCTGATCACTTTCAAGATGGCTTTCTCCACTGCTATCTGTTCATCAAAGAGGGCATCCAAACTTTGCATGCTAAGGGTCTGATCTTCCTTATACCTGATTCCACCAAGAAAAGGTGGGTCTGAAATGGGACACCGACTTTCTACCTAAAGCTGAAATTTAAATCCGTTCTTGGTTTTAACAACTTTTTACCCCTCTTGAAGTTTGGTCAATGAGTGCACCCTTCATTCCTTAGATGTTCAGAAAGCTTTTTCTTATAATTCAGAAAAAACAGCTTTCAGAAAAGATAAGAGATTGTTTATCTGATATTCTGGCTGAAACAAAGTCTCCCCTCAGAGATCTGTCACTAAGTGGTTCAAACTATCTAACCTTGTTACAAACTAGGGGGGGAAAGGCTCTCCTAGAGATCTTTGAGACACACTATGAGTGCCGTAGCCAGCCTTTGTGAGCCTTTGCCAAAGGCATATCACTACCAGATTTATGCAGAGTGGTTAACAACCAAAAAATTTCATTGAGCACTATGGCCCTACTGTTCAAACCCAGGCTGATGCCTCATTTGGGAGAGCCATTCTGCATTCTTTAGTCTCCTAAAACACCTGCAGCTTCCACAAGGTAGGTCAGCTTGTCAATGAGTGCACCCTCAATGTAGGTCTATACCCATCAGTGTAATGCATAGAGGACTCAAAGTAGTAAAGACAGGCTGCTTACCTGTAACTGCTGTTCTTGAGCAGTCACCTGTGTATTCATATTACCTGGACCCCTTCTCCACAACAGGTACGTTTGACTTGCTCATATGTTTTCAGAGGAGTGGAACAGTAAAGAAAGGATTTCTTCCCTTAGGATATGTGCAGTCCAAGGTCGCATTTCTGAGGAGAGGAGATTTTGCATCCAAAAACTCTCTCTACAAGTTTCTAAATCATTGCTTTGCACAGGAGCAAAGTTCATCAGTGTGAATGCACAGAAGACCTCCTGAAGAATAAGTTCCAGGTAAGCAACCTGGTTTTTTTTGAGGGTAGGAAAATCATGGCAGGTTTATTCAAAAATAAGTACAGACAGAAAATACCACCTAGTACTCTCATTAGTATGGTGAGGACGTTTCAAATCAGAGAAAAATTAAAACATAGTCACAACGTGTGTGTGTGTGTGGAAACCTACCGATGCACTCAGAAATTGGCATAAATAATATTCCACATATAATGCAGAACACCACAAAGTCTACACATTTGTACAAAAAGTGGATAGAAATAATTCTGCAGTTAATCAATCACATTTTCTGCAACTTAATTTCCAGCTAGTCTAATAGAATATGCCAGTCTTTATGCTTAATGTATAGTCTGCTGGAATGCAATTATTGAGATTAGCAATATTAGAATCAATAAATTTGTTTTGACTTTAATACACAGAAGCACCCTCATATATTGCAATTATCTACCTCAAGGCATCTTACCATTTTGTATAGATCAGAGACACTGATTTGATCTGAATCCACCACCTCAAAATCTTTTCGTGGAACAAGATCCAAACCTAGATGCCTGTGAAGAAAAAAAGTGCCATTATCAATAGTAAACTATGTTTTGCATTGCCCGTGTCCCTGGCCTATATAGAGAGAGAACATTGACTCTACGGGACCTTACAGAATGCTATTTTCAGGCTCAGGAAGGAGGAAATATGTTTTTTCCCCCATAGTATGTGCTTAGTTGCTTGAGCAGTGTATGTCGAACAATGGATATTATCAACAGAACCTTCCTTGATACTGCACTTTTTTTACAACACAAGACTCTTCTGAAATTCTGAGGATATGGAATGGATGCTATGGCAGAATGACTGCCAATAGAGAAAATTACAAATAGCTGCTATAGCGTGTGGGGGCCAACCATAAAATGTTGAGAGGTTGCAAGTCGAGCATCCTCCTATGATGGCAGCTGCTGTTTTTGAAAGGGTGCTCTCTAGACAAAAAGGGGATGACTTTTTGGAAGCATCTCCTGCTCCACTGAAGTGAGAGAAAGCCTGGATTGACTCTTTGCTTTGTGGAAGAGATGCTTTGTTAAAGAAGCACACAGGTGCCAGGAAAACCATTGATAGTCACCATGGCACCCAAGGACACAGCAATGGGAATAATGGGTTTACAGTACAGACTAATAAAACAGAAGTGACAGTTGGGGTCTAAGTATGCGAACCTCTCAATATATTTAGGTTGGAAAAAAGAGGAAGTATGTTATGGTCACTGCCATGCATCAAGGGCTGCGTCTGTATGTGCATCTGTGTGATTCCAAATATACCCTCCCACATACTCTAGCTTAGTCCTGGAACTTTCCCCCACCTACCACGAAATGAGACCGTTTTGTTACCTAGCCCCTTGGCCCCCATTAATATCAACTACGTGCACACCACAAAAATCCTTGGCTTACATAGGCAGGAGTCAAAGCAGAGAAGAAAAAATGATGGTGTACTGGGGAAAAAAGGATTTTATTATATTTCACAATGATCCTTATATGTTTAGTATGCTGCTTTGTCAGGGGATCTAAAATAATATATAAAAACAAATTTTTAAAAACTGCCTTAACCATTTCACCTCATTATGGGTCAGAACATTGTATAGTGCTCAATTTACACTGAATTTTTTGTCTTCTGTTTTAATTCCCTGTAATTTTATATTTATGGAAAAAATAAAATTTGTTTTTCATATATTATTTTAGATCCCCTGACAAAGCAACCTGTGAAATGCATAAGGATCTTGAGTAAAACATAATAAAAATATTTTTTCTCACTGTACCATCATCTTTTCTTCTCTGCTTTCACTCTGTATAGTGCAGTTACATAGAAAAGAAGCATGGGGAAGCACCTTTCAAGAACTCCTGGCTTAAAGAATATTAGGAATGTGGGCATGAAATACTTCAAAAATGTTTGGGATGAGAAACATTTCTTTTTACAATGAAAGGAAGGCTTCTTGATCAAAGCAAGAGCAAGATCCAGGTCCAACAGCATCTTAAAAACCAACTAGATTTCCAAGAGTAAAAGCTCCCTTCATCAGCAAAGAACTGATAAAAGGCATTCCCTGCATGGGAATAGCCTATCATCCTCAATATATCAGAAATCCATTGATCAAAACTCTCTTTGAGACTTCAGAGGTCCTCCTTACATCTTTTCAGCCATAAAGCATGACCTGGGTTTTGTAAGATAAATAATCAAAGTTAGTCAAATTTCCTTTGCAAATTGAATTCCTAAATGATACAATGGTCAACCCAGAAAATACTATTTGGTCATCTCTCAGATACCATCAGCAATCTTAACACATATTTCAGATGGATTTTATGAACATACTCTAGTTATCCCTTCCCTGTTGGTTGGCTACACTATCATATCACAGTATGAATCCTAAATTTGTACCAATAGGATTTCAAATCCATGGTTGCACCAGTCAGGACACAACCCAAATCCACCAAGGGCAGATAGGTTCCAAAATTCTGGACAAATGTCAGGAACGATCCCAATTTGGGGCAACAGCAACTCTTTTGCATAGGCACTAAGGAAAAATTAGGTGTATAAGAAAGGAACCTATAGCCCTCCATTTTTTGTAGATGGCTCCCATTCAGAATAGTCTTTCAGTTGCCAAGAACACAATAAAATCAGACCCTTCCTCTTCAAGACAAGCAATGCATGATTTGTTCTCTTCCATCTTGCTTCCCCTGTTACCTAGATGGGTCTCCTTGCCAGTAGAGGGAATTAGCAAACAAGGAGAAAGCTGTGAGAGGCGGTAACAAGTTAGATCCTCCACCAATGTATGCCCAGTCCCTTCCCCAAGGAAGTTTCCCCAAGGAAACTAGACGGGTATTTTCCAAAGCAAAGATTCTTTTATTAAAGGGGAAATTCACACACACAAGAGGCAAATACATAAAAATCACAGGCATGCAGGATTCCTAGGAAAAGTAGTGAGAAAATGGGGAATAGTTGTAGGATTCAGGTAATAGTTACCTATCAGAGGCGTAGAGAGGTCCACGGACGAAGAAGGCTTGAACAACCAGCGTTCCTTGCAGGGAGTCTCAGAGGGTTCTAAGGGTACAGCATTTGGATCCAAGTAAGTGTGAACACTTTGGCCGGGGCAAAGTGTTCACACTTACTTTATTATAGGGCCCTGGGGCTGGAAGGTTATTTCAGCCTAACAGACAATGACCTTAATGATGGTCTCCTGGGATAGACAAAGGGATTATGAAGCCTTGATTGGTGTTCTGAGGCATGACAATAGAAGCTAGGGAGGTGTTGATTTGTTATTCCCACTGCTGGACAATGAAACTGTAGTTTTGATTAAGTGTCTCCGGGGTTGGACAAAGAAAAGTTTAAATTAGGTTTTCCCAGCAAGATTTTAAGCTTATCAGAGATGATTGCTGGCCTTTGATTGCTGGATAGGATTTGATCATTCGGCGATCTGATCAACTCTGAATAGGGAAGGGGAGGCAGGAATGTCTGAGGGTTTGTTTTCAGGAAAATCCCTTAAGCACCTTGATGTCAGGAATCTCATGCGGGAGGGTAGGAATGAACCACACCTAATCACTCGGCATTCCATTCACAGTTCATTCACATTTCAGTCTTCCAGGTGGGAGCCGGCAACATCTCGCCCAGTTAGGTGGTTCAACTACTACGGTTTGCAGCACATTATTTAGATGCCTTATGATTTTGCTAATCATAAGAGCATATTAAACAGTGGAGAGCTAGGCAGACTGCTCACACCCCTCTCTCATCAAACTTTTAATGTCTTTTTTCTTGGTTCCCCTTTCCTAGTTCTTCCATTTCCCATTACAATTCTACTCCAGCCCTTTCCTATTACATTCTGTTTAAGGAATTCCTTTCCCCATCCTAAGGTCCATTCTCATTTATCTAACTGCACCTTCTGGTCCCAATTTAGCCACCCACTCACCTACTTGTTCTCTCTAGGTTGGTCTGCTCTGGACTGGCCATGTGGAAAAAACATATTTTGGTGAAAAAATAATTTTAATAAGGCATTTAGTTTAAAGTAAAACTAGGTTTGGGCAAAGTGGCTGATTTTATTTGGTTTCCATCATAAAACTTTTTACCACTATCTCAGTTTTACACACTGATACTCATTTCCAGGTTCAGTCTTTTTAGTATAATAAAATTATTTGCTGGTTAAGTGCTTTGTCTTCTTTCTATCTTTTTTTCTCTCTAAGATTTGCTATGCTAAAACTGGAAGTCATGTATATATCAGACTGAATAATTCCAATCTCTTTTAACTATGGATTAATAATTCTTCATATCAATAACCAAGTTTTTTTTATTTGGCTTGGAGTCTTCCAGCATTTACTAAATCACACGTCTGCACCTATTATGATGTTACTAAATAAAGCCAGATTAATCATCTACTATTTTGCCTGGGTGTTTCTGAACTTTTACCTTATACCTTTCCTTTCGAAATATTGCTTGTCTTTAGGTGGCAAGTAACGGGGAAATGACTTGCCCTGGAATGACTTACCCACACTCATCATGAAGTGCTTCTGACAATGAACACATGTATATGTTTGACTGTTCTCAGTCCACAAGCCTTACAATTTGTGTAGGTCATAAGATAAAGAGTTTAGAACTGCCCCATCAATATCAGGTTTGGAGTAGGAGGGACACAGCAGGTCAGGCATTGTAGAAGGGTGTATGTGTCAAGCTCCAGCACAAACAAAGCCTGGTTAATTCTGTTGAAGGTAATGGGGAGAGTGCAGATGAGGGAAAATAGATGAAAGAGATCCATCCCAACCATCTTTGAAGACTCAGATGATAATCTGGCCAGGTACAGAGCTGGGGTGGAGAGTGAAGGTCAAACCCTTCCCTCCATTTTCATCTGAGGAATCAACAATCCCCAAACTCTCTTTGTCTCAGCAACTCTGCATTTTCCTTATTGGTGGCTATATAATAATCAACGAATGGTTTAAGAAAGTCTGAATAGATTTAGGGCTCAAGGAGCAAAGAAGACTTTTCTAACCAAAATAATTATCTCTTCAGGTACAATCCCAGTATTGCTTTTCTCAGGTTTTATATTAACAGGAAGTTATTCATTTATAAAATATTTATGCTCCAGTTTTCCACTAATAGCATCTAAGATAGTTAGTAACATAAAAAGCTAAAATATACCAGAAACAAAACAAATTAAACATCACAAATTAAACATCACATCAAAATAAGATTAGATAACAGATCAGATAAATCCTCCTTCGTACACCACCAGTGCAATCCAAAACAGTGCTATACCATTTCAGGCCATAGTCCCTACTTAGGTGTAACTGCACTATCTAGCAGTAAGAACAAACAGAGAATCAGCCAGTAAAATTAGCAAACAGTTAATTCCTATCCCTATTTCAGCATCACTGAAAACAGTGGGACTTATTCCATGCAGACACAGATAGCATCAGGTTGCATGTGTTAGATGGGGTAATTTTTTTTTTAACTCTATAGAGAAAACTGCTTCCGTGATGAAACTTCAAGGTAAACATAATGACTATTTTCTCCCATTTTTTCTTATTTTCTTTGTTTTCTTAATGTAATCAGCTCTTTCTATTAATTACATGAATTTTAAGAGTGTGAACTAGAGTGCTGAAGTGCTTAGACTGCTGGCCTGAGCTGGAAGACCCATTTTTGAATCCCCACTCTGCCATGGAAGCTCACTGGGTGACCTTGGGCCACTCACACTGACTCAGCCTAACCTACTTTTCAGAGTTGTTGTTTAAAGATAAAATGGACTAGGGGCAAATGAAATTGTAGGCTGCTATATAAATATCTAAGTAAATAAGTATGCTTTTTAAAATTAAGATCTTTCATCTAGTAGATGGGCTAATAAAAATAGCAATCTTTTTGGACATTCGCAAGGCTGTGTTACAGGACCCCACTGAGCAAGACTGAGAGTTTGGTACTTAGTTTTAAACACTCTTTTACAGAAAAAGAAAGTACTGTTGTCCTGTTAGCCTGACTGAGAAATAAAGTCTAACTTAAACATAATGCTACGTGGAAAGTACTTATCTGGAGAAGTGCTCCTTATAGGTGCTGTTTGGTTTACAAAGCACTTATGTATATTGGGGCATGGAATTCCATGTTGACGGAATGCTAAAGCTGTGCATGAGGACCTAGTAGTAGTGCATGGAGAAGTGTCTTTTAACTAGGGTGGCAGCCACATGGACCACCTCCATGGGTGCTTTCTACTTGGTTTTGCTTAAATTAGTACTAAGAGAACGTTCATAAAAGTGTGAGAAACAAATGAATATCAAGCTAACAGACCGATCCTATGGATTTGTAGCTTTAGGAGCATACAGTGCAGATACCAGGATATCATGCCTTCCAAACAATTTAATTTGGAACTGACATAGCACTATAATGATCTGCTCTATGGAGCCAATAACATGTTGAATAAGCAGGGTATCTACAATCCTACGTCCTTCTTACTCACTGCAGTCTAGCACAGTGTAAGTTCTCTTGTTATGTTGTACTTCTGTAAAGGATAACAGCCAATTGACCATGCAAGAGTAATCAAAAGAATCTGAGACCAGTTTGTAGTATCATCATTCTGGCATTGTGTCAGTTTCTATACCCAATCTTAGTAGATTCAGAAGTGTAACACTTGTTCATTTGTTCCGTTGCTTTGTCCTAAACCTGCTGCTTACCAACTGCCTATCAATTCTATGGACGGTGAATTCCCACAAGAGCCTCTAATACAGCAGCACCTTTTTAATAATCAAGCACAATAAATCTAACAGGTCATCTGTTTCTACATGCTGAGGCAGCATGATTCCCATTACAGAAGCCACATTCTATTAATTTTCTCCACAATAAATTTGTCCACAAATTTAGCAACTTTGCCTTTTAAAATGGGATAGAAGGCAGAAGCTTTAAATTACTGAGTTCCTTTCCAAGTCCAATACAGTGATTTTAATTAGAGATGGGCACGATCCCAAAAAAATTAATGATCCAGCTGATCGTGGATCGGCGCTGGCGCCGATCCCGAATTAACAATCCACACCAATCATCTCCCATTCCCGAACCGTGGATCGTGGATGCTAAAGCGGGGCACGCTGGTATTCCCAGCTATGTGGGAAGGTATTCCCAGCTATGTGGGCAGCGGCCGACTCTCAGTCTCTCTCTCTCCAAAGGCTAACAAGTAGCAAGCAAGAGCTCTGTCCCACTCCACTGCTCGCAGAAAGTGAAACCCAGCCTGGGAGCCCATGGCATGGGTCCCATTCAGCAACACAGGAGGTCTGTGTTTCACCGTCAGAGCTGCCTATCAGGGTTTGCAGGGATGAGATTGGAGTGCCCATGGCTACAGAACACCCCCTTCCCCCTCCCTCCCCTGGGTGTCTTCTCCCAACTTATGACTGCTTTGCTGCTCCGTGGTTGGAAGGAAGCCCTGCTGACCAAGGAAAGCTGGGCTTCCATTCGTGTTTCCAGGGCGACAGAAGGAGGGCAAACAGAGCTCAGGCATTCCCCTGGCTCCATTGCCAGGGGAATAGATTGCTGGTGCCTGAGTGTCTGGACCCCCGATCCGAGCCCGATCGCCCCGATCCAGGCCCCTCCCAATAGCTGGACCGTTGGCCGTGGACGATTACGATCTGCCGGTTCACGATCGCGCGATCGCCATTATCGTGGTTTTTTTAGATCGTAATGCGGATCATGCCCATCTCTAACTTTAATAAATATGTTTTTGTTATGTTTTATGAGCTCACATTGATACTCACGTGAATATCCTTCACTCCTAGTAAAATGTTACAATTTTGTTTGTTAATTTATTCTATAACCATTTTGTCACTTATTTTTGACACCATTCCTCTGGTAAGCCTACATTTACAGTACAATCCGATGCACACTTACTCAGAAGCATGTTCTTCTTTGTTCAAGACTTAGTTCAAATTAACATATATATAATTGCAATCTTAATGCTATAATTACTGGCAAATATTATATGGTGAGCATATGAAAACTGCTATTAATACAGGTGTTATTAAGAGTACTGGAGATCTCCCACAAGACCAAAAGAAAAGAGGAAACAGACCCAGATTTCACAGAAGGATCACAGAGAGCCCTACCTAAGTCAGAAGTAACACCTTTAGAGGTTACCCCTCCAGGCAGCCTTTTACAATCTAATTAAGACTGAATAGGAAGCCCTGGATGAACCAAATAATAATCATCCCATCTTCAGTAAATTCTACTTAGTGGTGACAGAGGCTACTAGGAAGCTACCTCTAGTAGATGACCCCTCTTGGCATCCAATTTGGTGCTACTAATGGATGCAGAGGGTCTGCCCAAGGATCCCTGCAATAAGAGAATAGAACAGGCCCTACACAGAAACTTTGAAGCCTCATCTACCTCACTTAGAGCTTCAGCAACAGGCTCGCTTTTTGCAAGGGCAGAGTTCTCCTGGGCTTCGGATATGGCAGCAGTGGAAAGTAATATTCCCCAAGAGGTAAAGGACAAAGTGAAGAAGATAGCTGTGGCAACAGCTTTTGCAGCAGATGCATCATTAGAAGCATTACAATTATTATCCAGAGCAGTGGCCTTTAATGTGACAGTCAGATGCAACACATGGCTGAGGAACTGGGAAGTGGATCCCTCGGGCCAAGCTGAAGTAACAGTGATCCCTTTCAAAGATACCAATTTATTTGGAGAAGCCTTGGATAGATATCTGGTGGAAGACAGAGAGGAGAAGAAGGTCCTTCCATTTAAAAAGAAGGGCGTGAAAACAAAGAGATGGTTCCAGTCCTTTTGTGATTTCAAATGCCCTCTTTGCTCAGGGAACTCCAGACCATTCAAGAGACAATGGCAGTCCAGAACCTGAGGGGAAAGCAGATCTTCTGCCTTCACCAAACTTGATCACAATACACCAAAGGACAGAGAAAAAGGGAACCTCAGTGTGACTATGTCACGGCAGCAGAAGTAACTGGAATTGGAGGACAATTACAGAAATTTGCAACTATGTGTGGCAACAGACTGTAAAGGACCGATGAGTAATGGTTACAATGACCAACAAGGACTCAATGGAATTCAATTCTATGCCACCTATTTGGTACCTGCAGATTCCAAAAAACTCACTGAATCAAAAACACCAACTTCTAAGAAAAGTCATTCAACACCTGGTAGAGATAGGGGCCATAGAACCAATATCAGAAGCACACAGACTCCGAGGGGGTCTACTCAGTGTTCTTCATAGTCCCAAAGAAAAACGGGGATGTTTGTTAGGGCCATACTGGACCTAAAATGATTGAACAAGTACTTCAGAATACGCAAAATCAGAATGGCAACAATAAAATTTATTGTAGCGACCACCATTCAGGAAGGAGATTTCTTAGCTTCCATCGATCTCCTGGAGGCTTACTTGCATATTCCAGTAAAGAAACCCATCAAAGGTTTCTTCACTTCGCATACAATGTGAAACACTTCCAGTACTGCACCCTACCCTTTGGTCTAAAATCTTCACCCAGAGAAAGCTTATGCTACAGTAAAGTTGGTTAGTCTTAAAGGTGCTACTGGACTCTTTACTATTTTGCTACTACAGACTAACACCACTAACTCTTCTGGATCTTCACCCAAAGAGTTCACCAAGATACTGGCATCCCTAATAGTGCTCCTCATGCTGCAGGGTGTATCATTGTTCCTGTATCTGGATGACATCCTAATCAAGGCTTCATCACTAACTTTAGGACTGGAAGCAGTGAATTGAATGACAGAATGTCTGAGGGATCGTGGCTTTGTAATAAATAGGCAAAAGAGCAGCCTCTTCCCAAACTAGAGGATCGTACACCTAGGGGTCATGATAGACACAGTTCAGGACAGAGTGTTCTTATCATATGAAAGGCAGCAAAAGATTTGTTCAATGATAGGAGAGGTCCAAAGGAGACAGAAAGTGGAGATGATGCTCCTGGCTCAGCTACTGGGGATGATGGTATAGTGCCAGGATGTCCTGCAGTGGGTCAAGGTTCCATGCACATGTGCTCTAGAGATTCCTCTTACCCTACCAGGAAGTAATAACATACAAAAGGCACAAATTAGTGCAACTACCAGGGAACCTCATTCAAGAGATCGACTGGTGGTCAGAGCCTGCCAGGCTCCACAACGGCGTACCACTAAGAGATCCAAAGAGGATTGTGATGACAACAGATGTGAGCTTATGGGGTTGGGGAACACATACACAGGGAAGGATGATGCAAGGTGCTTGGTCAAAAGAAGAGAAGTCCAACAGCATAAACCTGTTAGAACTCAGGGCCATCAGAAGGGGTTTATCAGAGTTCCAGGACCTCCTGTCAGCCAGCCATGTGTTCAGACTGACAAAATGACAGCCAAAGCTTATGTGAACAGGCAATGAGAATGATAATATAATAATAATAATAGATTTATATACCGCCCTTCAGGACGGTATATAAACCACTCAAAGCGGTTTACAAAGTATGTTATTATTATCCCCATAACAAACACCCTGTGAGGTGGGTGTGGCTGAGAGAGCTCATAGAAGCTGTGACTGACCCAAGGTCACCCAGCTGGCTTCAAGTGGAGGAGTGAGGAATCAAACCCTGTTCTCCAGATCAGAGTCCTGCGCTCTTAACCACTACACCAAACTGGCTCTCCAGGTTCAAGTCCCTTCACAGAGAGACCAGTGTTATATTCATACTCAAATGCGCAGAGATCAATCTCTAATTCCTGAAAGCTGTACATGTAGCAGGACAGGACAACTGCCTGGTGGACTGGCTAAGCAGGAGAGTAGTAGATCAAGCAGAATGGATGCTGTCCAAAGAAGTATTCCAACAGGTTTGCCAGAGATTCAGCAAAGCGGAAGTGGACCTGTTTGTAAACAGCCCAAACTGCCAAGTTCCAAAATTCATGTCAAGAAGAAGAGAACCTTAGGCCATAAAGATAGGTGCCCTGAGCTGCGAGCGGCCTTGACAATTGCTCTACACCTTTCCCCCAATACAACTGCTATACAGAGTAGTGCAAAAGATCATAGACCAACCGGTGGAGAATATAATAATTGCATCTTTCTGGCCAAGAAGAGCATGGTTTCAAGATCTGATGAGGCTATCAATCACAGAACCCTCACATCTGAGGATCTGCTAACACATGGTACAATTCCTCACTCATGACAGCTCTACTAAATCTCACAGCCTGGAGATTGAATGCAAACAACTGAAAGAGTTAGAGTACGCAGAGGAGGTTATCCATACCATGCTAGCCTCTAAAAAGGACTCTACTAACAGCCGTTACAACACCTGGCAGATTTTCCAGGCTTGGTGCCTAGATAAAGGTGGGGACCTCTTAGCAGTATTAGTTAGGCAGGTACTGTCCTTCCTGCAAGAAGGGTTAGATAAAGGCCTTAGAACCAGCACCCTTAAGCTTCAAGTGGCAGCCATCTCAGCAATAAGGGGTACTGGGAAGGGTAAATCTCTAACACAGCATCCACATAGCAAGAGATTCTTAAGAGAAATGTCCCAGATAAATCCCCTACAAATCCACAGGTTTCACATGTGGAATCTTAATCTAGTATTGGGAGCGTTAACAAAGGAACACTTTGAACCTATGGCATCATGTCCTCTAAAGGGATTAAATTTTAAAACTATTTTCTTAGTAGGGATTACTTCAGCTAGGTGTGTGAATGAAATAAAAGCATTGTCAGAAGACAGGGAGCTCTGTGTTTTCCACAACGACAGTGGTCTTAAGACTGGACCTAGGCTTAATTTCAAAGGTAAATTCTACCTTTCACAAGAGCAAGGAAATAGTTCTACCATCAATATGTCCTAATCCAAAACATAAAAAGAGAGTGGCATTGTCTTTATGTATGTAGAGCCTTGAGCTTCTACATGGATAGAACAAAACTGATACAAAAGTCAGAGATGCTATTTGTGTCCTTTAGAGAATCCTTCCTGGATCAGAGAGTATCTACCTCCACCTTAAGTAGGTGGATCAGGGGATGTATCATTCTGACATACAGTCAGAGATCTGGAACCACCTAAGAGTATTACAGCACATTCACTTAGGGGAGGCAGCGACTTCAGCAGCATACAGGTCCTTCCCTTCTTTAGAGATTATCTGTAAGGCAGCCACCCGGAAGTTGGTACTTTCTTTCACCAAGCACTGTAGAATAATGATAGCTTCAGCAACTCTCTCTCGAGCACACTGCTTTTCTATGTCCCAAATGTAAGGACTGCTCCACACTTAGGACCACCAGAGAATGGAAGATTTGAATCTTACTTACCGTGAAGCTTCCTTTCTTGGTGGTCCAGGAGTGGGGAAATCCTACTCACCCTAGGACGCTTCAAAAAGTGTCGGGGTGTGTACTGGAGTAACATGATACTAATGACTCCCTAAGATTGCTAACTGGAAAAGGTCAGGGATTCATTTCTGACTAGATCTGGAAACAGAATTATGTATATAGTTAGTTTTGAACCGTTCAAGAAAGTTAACATAACATTTAGCCAAAAGATAGGAAGGTTGGAAGAAGGCAGAGAGGAATTTTACCTTGATATTGGTGTCCCT
The DNA here is from genome assembly GCF_028583425.1 of Eublepharis macularius. Lineage (NCBI taxonomy): Eukaryota > Metazoa > Chordata > Lepidosauria > Squamata > Eublepharidae > Eublepharis > Eublepharis macularius. Next base: position 99,882,124 of record NC_072793.1, on the reverse strand, counting down.
AAAGAGAATCACGGCTTGAAAACAGACTGGTGATCTCAGGGATAAAATCTCCCCTCCAGGATCAAAAAAATTGACTGACCCTGCCTCAGAGGAGCTACATCACAAACAGGTGGACTGTCCCACACCTGGACCACCAAGAAAGGAAGCTTTATAGTAAGCAAGATTCAAATCTTCCATTCTTCTCTGAAAACTAAAAGTAGAGTGGGGAAATTACTTGACTCCTTATGAATATCAGCCTGCATGTATCAATCTTTTAAAGATTCTCAGTCATCAATGTTATTGTTTATGCAAGATGATATACACAAACTGATAGCATTCAGTACCAATGGCCAGGAATGCACTCAGCAACCTAATCTGATAGTTAAATTTAATTAAAATCCTCTAACACCATGGTTTCTCAGCTCAAAGCATTCTATGTATTGTCGAAGGCTTTCACTGCCGGAGAACGATGGTTGTTGTGGGTTTTCCGGGCTGTATTGCCGTGGTCTTGGCACAATGCCAAGACCACGGCAATACAGCCCGGAAAACCCACAACAACCATCAAAGCATTCTTATTCTTTAATTCTCTGTTAATCCTTTGTAATAACTAACCCCAAGCTTGCTACCTGTGTGGATGTCATACCAAATAAACCAAGATTCAACTGTTATACAACAGGCTGCTTACATACAGTGTAGAATGTCCTTTCTTGGTTTCGTGTTTGTTTTTTTTTTAAGGAAAAGCTAGACACATGTCTGTAGGAAGGTTTAGATACAGGGTATCTGACTGCAGCAGCACAATAAATGAATTAGCTGCTTCTATCTTCTCTAATGCTAATATTTATAATATTTAAATCTTGCTTCTCCATATAAATATGTGTGAGTTGGCTTACAATAAAAATTCTAATCGTAAAACAAGATAAAAGAATAAAACCAGGGTCAAACTCAGAGAAAATGCAATAAAACAACCTAAAAGAATCAGATGAATCTAGAAAAGCATATTAAAACCATAAGATAAAAGCAGAGCAGTATGAAAAGTAACTAACAACACAAGGGAGGGGGTAGGAAAATAAAAATATGTTGTAAATTTGGTGCCAGGTAAGAATCTATACTAGAGCTTGGATGCCAATATAACTTTTCCGACAGAATAATGTGAAATTATTATATTCTTATAGCTTTCTTGCAATACAAACCATTACATATTTTCCTGATAATGTTATTTAGTCTAAAAGTAGACTACAAGATGCTTAATAGATATGATGATAGCTCCCTATCTATTAAGGGTGTGCATGGGGAAAAATTCAGTTTTCCTGCTTTGGGTTTACCCACAGTGGGAAAATGATTTGTAATACCCTGAAAGCCAAAGCAGCAAGCCGCTTCGGGTATTTAAATCACATCAGTATGCTCTGTAAAAATTCAAAGCATATTGAAGTGAGGGGGGAAGCTGTCTCTCAGACTCCCACCCCCACTTAGTCCCCTTGTCCTCCCTCTCCACTTAGTCCCCTGTCCTCTCCACCCCCACCCCACTGACCTGGCCATGGAGCCAGGAAGAAGACCATCTGGGCAGCGGAGAAGGTTGGAACCAGCACTTCCGCCACCCATGCCGCCTCCACCACTGCAGCAACCAGCTGGGTGGCGGGGAAGGCCAGAGCCAGCGCCTCTGCCACCTGCACCACCTCCTCCACTGCTGCAGTGGCCAGCTGGGTGGCATGGAAGACTGCTGCCATCACCACCGGGAAGGCACAGGTAAGTGGGGTGGTGGGAGGGAGCCCTTTAAACTTCAACTGGCCCGTGGGGGGGGGGGGATTGCCCTGCGGGCCAGCTGAAGCCCGGGAAAGGCCCCAAAGAGACCCGAATAGCTTCAGGAACCTTTGATTAGGGGTTTCTCAATCGGGGCCAGCACGTTGGCCCTGATTTGGAACCCTGAATCTTTACGGATCAGGTCCAATTTGGGCATTTTTCCTGAATCAGATACCTGAAGCGCACACCCCAACTATCTATAATACAGATGATTTCATTGGTAACACCAAAGCAGATGCTATATTCTACATAAATTGACATTCATGTTTTAAAGATTTTTTTGTTTAATTTTAAAAGGAACGTTGGGTAGACTGGCACATTTTTCTGTCTGTATACTTACTATGTGATTGTCATTGCTCTTCAGAATAGAATTTTTGTTTTTAAAAAACCTGTATTAATGCTTTCTCTTTCATTTGTGAGCTCAAAACTTGATCCTAAGCATGGTTACTCAGAAATAAATTCCATTAATTTCAATAGAATGTCTTTCCAGGTAAATCTCGTTAGGACTGCAACTTAGAATACTTGTACTAGTAAGATGAAAGCAATTTTTGTTTTTGTTGTCACAAGAGATCAAGAAATATGGTCTATGTCTCTTCAGCATCTAAACTGTAACATCTATGTTCTACATATAGAGCAAGCTGAGCTTTGTCATACTGTCACATGAGAAAAAGATGCAAACAGAAGCCACGTGGCTATTTGTAGCCATATGAACCAGTCAAAAAAGTTATTCTCATTCTTCTCCTTTTAACTACCTTTTAATCCACCTTCTTCCTGTATTCCCTGTTCCCTCAATCACTTTGTAAGTTCTTTGTTGGGAAACAATCTGCCATCGGTGCTCTTATTTCTCCTCTACTTTCAGGTAAGTATTTATTCATTTAACTCTTTTTTGATTTACTTCAAAATAGCTTATGTTGTTCTCCTCTCCTCCATTTTACTCTCACAACCATCCTGTGAGATAGGATAGGATGAGTGTGTGACTAGCCCAAGATCACCCAACAAGCTTCCAAAGTAGAGTGTGGATTTGAACCTAGGTCTCCAAAATTACAGTCCAAAAATCTAACTGCTACCCCATGCTGGTTATCTTATTTCCTCTCAACCCTCTTTCCTTTTTTATCATCCTATTTCTCAAACTTTTACTACAAAAGTTCTTGAATGTCTTGTTGTCTCAGCTTTCCTCTCTGACTCACTAATCTTTTTCTATCTAGTTTTTGTTTGTAATTTAATAACGACAACAGCAGCAACAACAACTACACTTCTAGACCACTCCGAGTGATAAATAAAGTCAATGTTGGGGAGCTGAGGTTGAGAGGAGTGGCTTACCCAAGGCCACCTACTGAGCTCATGGCAATAGTGGGATTAAAACTAGCAGAGTGCCCCACCCATTTAACCACTATGCTGCAGCAGCTCTCACTATCTCTGCTCCTCCTTATAGTTCCAACTATATTCTGCTTGATATTATTGATCTTTCTATTCTCTTTTTTGGATAATGTTATCTGACTTTTGGTAGATGTGTACCTTCCTGGTTTCATGCTTATCTTTATGGTTTCAGTATCTTCTTCCATATGAACCTACCTGTCCACTCAAGTCATCTTTGGTGGACTGCTTTGTGTGCCCCTGGAACCTGAGGCTCTGTCTCTAGGAAGATTTGTTTGTCTCTCTCTATTGTTGTCTTCTGCCAGTGGGTGAAGACTTCTTTGTTTTGTCTGACATACCCCCAAGAACAATTATTGACCCTCATCCCTGGTTTTGGTGTTAGGTGTGCTTATATGCAGCTTTTACAGCCATGTGAACTGCAATGGCTACCAATCTGCTCCTGAGCTTAATTCAAGGTGTTGGTTCTATCCCTTAAAGCCCTACATGGTTTGGGACTAGGATATCTTCTACCATACATTCCTGCCCAGAATTTAAGATCACAGAGAACGGCCTTCCTGACTGTCCCATCAACCAAAGAAGCTCAGTTAGTGAATGCACTGGAGAGGGCCTTTCCCCAAGGAGGTGCATCTAGATCTCTCACTCTCTAGTTTCAGGAGGCAGCTGAAGACTGTTTTACTTAGGATGGTTTTTTAATGTATTTAATATATTTGTGTTTTTAACCCTTTTTAACTTTTTAAAAATATAGTTTATCTTTAGAAAAAAGCAAGTGTCCAGTAGCACCTATAAGACTAATAAATTTTTTGGTAGAGTATAAACTTGCATGAGCCACAGCTCACGTCTTTAGATACCTTTGTATATATTTTATATTGTAAGCTGCCTTGAGCTCCTTTATGGTAGAAAAGCGGCTTGGCCAATAAATGTCTGTATGTGTATGCGCGAGCGAGCACGCGAGCACGCACGCACGCACACACACACACACACTGTTTTTATTTAATTATTTATATTTTTAATATTTTATTTAAAATATTGTTTTAATGTTGAAATGTTTGATGCTTGTCACCTTGGGGACCTTATTTGGGTGAAATGGCGGCATTGAGATGTTTTCAATAAATAATACATAATATGAAGTTGTGCCAAGTACTCAACGATGTCAGCCTTCAAAACTTTCCCAGGTCTCTTTCTCAGTGGCCTCTCAGCCCTTGCAAGGTATAAACTGCCATGCAGTTTACTCTACCCATCCCATGGGGAACCTCAGTGACAACCACTAAGATCATTGTTCCCGGGAACCAAGAGAATAAGCTCAGAAAGTCTTTAAGAAGTGAATCTACATGAACTGCTTAATTGTCAGTAACTGTGATCAATTAATGGTTGCTTGTCAGTAAGTGGCTCAGTTGGTCCATGGCACGTATCCATTGATGGGAACTGTGGTGTCTTCTGCTAGGCAACAGTCATCACTAGCACTAACATCTGGTTCCTGACCCAGAACTGTCTATCTCATGTCCCCTGGCCATGTCATGCATTTTGGCATTCCTAGGCTTGCTTCAGCTGGATATGGGAGTCACCCAAAGACCATGCAAGCCTCTCCTTTAGTTACTGCATGTGCTCATTGGGTTATTTGCCTGGTTGGGATTTTCAGCATATCCATCAAATTTGTATCATGTCTAAGATGCCTCTTGGGCCATGCTTAAAGCCCAACATGAAAGAGGCAACCCCAAACAACACCTGAGGCATTTCTCATACAGCAGAGATAAACCGATAAAGTACAATTCCAAGCAACTAATCATCTCCCACTGTCTTTTCTATTCAAGAAAAGTTGATTCCCAAGGTTTGGGTACCACATGGACTAACAGCCAAATAAATAAGATGGCTGCATTGAGAAGTGGGAAGAGAGAAAGACTTGCCAGCGTCCTCCATCCAAGGCCATTTCAGCTCCTTCCCCCTTCCTCCTCTTCTATGTAGCCTTCCAACCTTCATAGCTCTTAGTCCATGTGGCACCCAGAAAATCAATTTTCTTAGAGTCAGAAATGACTGCTGTCAGAAGGGGAACAAGTAGGGAATGGTACTAAAATCTGTATTTGGATATTTGCAAACAGGTTGTAGTTGTGTTCAGCAGCAGTTATAATGACACTCTAAATTAGTTAAACAAACAGTGCCCATACTTACTCATTACCCCAGTCCAATCGAACAGTGAGGTGCCTCTTAACTTCTCGCACTTGGTCTTGGGTCAAATGACCTGACAGTAGCTGTCTGCGAAGATCAATTAGTTCATTCATCACATGACGCAGTTTGTAGAAAAGATCTACCTTATGTTTCTGTAAAGTTTTATTTAGGAGCAGAAACAATGAGGAGAAAAGAATTGAAAATTTTAATTACATAACTCTGAACAGTTGAATTACTTGTTTAATGAAGATGTTTCATATCATGAAGTTTCTTTATATAGAGATATAGATATTTAATAGCATTTATGGGGGTGTTGTATGCATTTCATATAATAAAAAACAAAACTTCACAAGTTATAAGTGGGGAGGAAATACAATGAATCAACGTAACAAGGATATATAGAAAAAACACAGGGGGCAAGTTCTACACTTTGCTCTGCTTACAATAGCATTTCAATCTTCAATCTTCTTAATAAGTAAAACATATAATTCCTTATACCTCTTACATAGTGACTAATTTCATCATTGTTGTTTACATTTGTTGTCTTTCGTGCTATAAAGTAATTTCTACCGTCTAGCTATTTCCTCTCTCTCTCTTAGTCTTTATAATCATAACCAGTGGATCTGTCTTAGGAAGTATAGGAGTCTATGGAACATGGAATAATATATATATGAACTAGTATTATCTATTCTTTATATATACCTTAAAGAAGAGATTGTCTGGAGCTTAGTATAATTGCTCTTTTTGCTGTCTAAATTTTATTTTTTCTTCACATTTATTTAAGATATTCTTACCCCTTTCACGTTCATTTATTTAGTCACCTAGTTGCATCTGTCTAATCTATTTTCTTTTAATTTCTTTCTTTTTATCATTCCATCTCGAGCATATCACACAGATTATTATGTTCTTACATCTTTCCAGCATATACTAATAGTATTATTTTTCTATACCAATAGTATGTGATTTTTACAGTTAATTTTCATTATAAAGGTCCTAATATAAAGAGTATCTTATTTTCTAGTTAAATTATTTAATGTTATGATATGAAAAGAACCTGTCACTAACTTAACAATGTAAGTTACCTACAACATTTAAACATAACAAACATGTCAGTTCACTTCAGAAAAATAGATCAAGTAAATAAATAATCTATATCTGGACAATAACACTTGCGTGAGGATCAGCTGGATACAGAAGGATTTGTTCAGGAAAGCAAATGAATTTTGCTGGTCTCCTGTTTCTCCATGCTTAGAGGTAAATGATTCTTGGTTTTGGCAGTATACAGTGGAATTAAAAACTGCCTGGATTAACAATGTGATCAAGGTTCCCATTCTTGTTACTTACCTTTGGACAAAGATTTGGAGCCCAGTATTCAAATATACAATTGTTTACCCAAACTGCAAAATATTTTGACACATTTACAGTGCAATCCTAAACCCAGTTACTCCAGTATACAGCCATTGAAACCAGTGGACTTAGACTGGAGTAACTCTTCTTAGGATTGCACAGATAGACTGCATCTACACATAGTTGGATTGTGTTAACACTGCACTGCAGCAATCACACACCTCGTCAATTGTCTTGGCTATACAAGAAAATTCATTTGTCAATGATTTCTATACAGCAATATCCAACAATGTGTAGATGCAGCCTTAATATATTATTTTAACTATCCATTCACTTCAACCCTAAGCAGGCTGGTACAGTATCTGGTGGGACCTGGCCAGCCTCACCCTACAGGGTGGCTGGGATCGGGTGGGGGAGGAACGAGAGAGAGGAGCCAGGTCACTGGGAGATGCCTTGTTGAACCTGTGGCCCATCAGTCAGGGAGGATGAGAAAACACAGGTCAGAGTCTGGGGGAGGGCTGGGAAGCCTCCAGAGGCAGGGCCTATAAAGTTGTGCCGAGTGGGCAAGCCAAGGAGGAGAACACCTGTGTGGCCAGAGAAAGAGTAAGAATGGAAGTATCAAAGAGGCAGCACAGTGGGGTCGAGAACGTACAAGAATGCTGTAAATTCCCTTCTTTCCAATTTCTGAGGCTTGTCCAATGGCTCACCTGAGCCAGAGGCCAATCTAAAGGACAAGCCCTCCCCCCCAGGCTCCAACATCCCTACATGAGAGACTGACAAATTGGTGGCCCATATGGGGACTGTGGCCTGCCTGCAACCCCATATACCTGTGCCAGCCAGGTGGACTACCAAGCCCCTCCAACTTGCAGCAGCCAAGCTCCAGTTCCCACCCACGCTGCTAGAAGAAGCCTCATCAGGGGCCCACCTGCTGTCAGGGAACATGTATCTGTCCCTGTTCAGCCAGTGGCTCATGAAAAGGCATGAAAAGCTACTGAGGGATGTGGTCACGCAGCAATCTCACTTGTGCGGGACCTCTGTCAAGCATAGGAAGTCTCATGCCCCACTGGGGACTCAGGGGTCCCAAGACTGACCTCCAAGCCGCCACCATTTACACTCTCACGCATGAGAACCAACAAGGATGTGGAAGCCTACCTCAATATATTTGAGAGGATTGCTACAGTGGCCCAATGGCCCAAGGCCCTACATCCTGAACCCTTACTTGACTGGCAGGGCACAGACCACCTTCTGGGCCCTGCCCAATGACCTGGCAGCCAACTATAATGCCCTCAAGGCAGCCATACTGGACAAAAACAAAATCACTGATGAAACCGTCTACCAACACTTCCGCTGACAGAGAAGGGACTGGCCCTGGTTGGTTGCAGCCAAGCTGAAACAGCTGGCCACCCACTGACAGCACCAAGACACCGGGAGAAACGGCCATCATGGAGAAGGTGGTAGCTGAACAGGTGCTGCAGATTGCCCTCCTGGAGGTCCACCCTGGAACACTGCGGAACAAGTCCATGACCCTCAAAGACCTCATGACTCACTGTAGAGTTTTGTCACCTCCAAGGCCACCAATCAGTCCTTGGAGGTGGCCCTCACTGCACTTCTGGTGCCCTGATGGGGACACGGCTCCAGCACACCAGATGGCCAGCCCCATGACTGGAAATCAACTAAGAGCAGCAAGCTGGGGTCGACCCCTTGCCCCAGCCTTTCAATGGACACCATCACTGCTGCCAGCAGGACACCACCCAGCACCTTCCACCCATTCTACCAACCCACTGGGGATGCCCCACAAGCAGGAGAGGACACCCTCCAGGTCAAGGGTCATGCTTCATCCTGTCTCTCCACCACGACTTATCGGCCACGATTGATACAGTACATGAACTAGAGACCCCTTGGTCATCTTCTGGGTTGATATTTGATTATTTCAGCCCACTCTCTGGGGATGAGGTTGACAGGACCCTGTGGGGAGTAAGGCCTACCACATGCCTCCTGGCCCCATGTCCATCATGGCTGGTGAAAGCCAGTTCCAATGGACTATGGGATCCTCTGGAGGTCATTGTCTACCTGTCCTTGAGCTCTGGGGTTTTTCCCGGGGCACTAAAGGAGGCTGTGGTGAGAACTCTCTTAAAGAAACCATTGTTGGACCCCGCCAACCTGGTCAGTTACCACCTAGTTTTGAACCTCCCATTCCTGGGTAAGGTAATTAAGTGGGCGGTGGAGGAACAGTTGCAGGGATTCCTGAAGAATACCTCAGCTCTGGATCCTTTCCAGTTCAGTTTCCACCCGGGACATGGGACGGAGACATTGCTGGTCGCCCTCACAGACAATCTTCACAGACACCTGGATCAAGGTGGATCAGCACAGCTGATATTATTAGATCTTTCAGCACTGTTTGACACAGTCGATCATGATCTTCTGACCCACCACCTCGCCAATATGGGGATACGAAGGACAGCCCTACAATGGCTAGTCTCTTTTCTCCACAGTCAGGGTCAGAGGGTGGCGCTGGGGGAGAAGCTGTCATCCCACCACTTGTTGGTATGTGGCATCCTGCAGGGGGCAATACTCTCCCTATAATTCTTTAATATCTATATGTGCCCCCTCGCCCAGTTGGTATACAGCTTCGGACTTGGGTGTCACCAATATGGTGATGACACTTAATTATATCTGCTGATTGACAGCTGGCCTGACTCAGCCCCGGATGTCCAGGAGCATGCCTTTGAAGCCGTGACTGGACGGTTGAAGAAGAGTCAGCTGAAATTAAACCACACAAAGATGGAGGTCCTGTACTTGAGTCACGGTGTGTGGATTTGGGACTCTGGCTTCCAATCCTCAATGGGGCATCACTTACACCAGTTCCGAGGGTCAGGAGCCTGGGGGTGATCCTAGATGCCTCCTTGAAAATGGAGGGTCAGGTTGCAGCAGTTGCCAGGTCCTTTCTTCCATCTTCAATAGACCAGGCAGCTTGTCCCTTACCTCTCAACCCGCAATTTAACTACTGTGATTCAGGCAACAGTCACCTCGAGGATGGATTACTTTAACACGCTCTATGCAGGGCTTCCCCTGAGTCTGATGCAGTGATTGTAGCTAGTTCAAAATGCAGTCGCGCATGTCATCACCAGAGTGCCAAGTGGTACACATATCATATAACACCAGTACTGCACCAGCTGCACTGGCTGCCAGTGGAGTACTGAATCAGATTCAAGGTTCTGGTATTAACCTATAAAGCATGCAGCATATCTGTGGGACCGCCTCTCCCCATATGTGCCCCAGAGGACGCCTTGATCAGGGGATAAACAACTATTGGTGGTCCCTGGCCCCAAGGAGGCCCGCCTAGCCTCAACCAGAGCCAGGGCCTACTCGGACCTGGTTCTAAACCGGTGACTTTGCTCATGAGCACACCTGGGCCAGGCACCACGGTGTCACCAAGACCCTAGTCAAGGTCCTGGACTGGTTCTTCTGGCCATCCATGGCAACTGACATGAAGGCCCACTGCCAGACCTGCCCAACTTGTCAGAAGATCTCCAGTTGGCTCCTGCCGCGAGCCCCCTTGGTGCCACTCCCACTGGTTCCAACTCCCTTGCACCAGGTCACCATGGACTTTATAGGGGTGTCTCCCTCACACCCCTAGAGGGGGGTTCAGTTCATGCTGGTGCTGGTGGACTACGTCACTTGGTTCCTGGAAATGATCCCCCCTCTGCAAGATGCAGTTGTCTGGAGTTGCCAATGCCCTCCTATGGTTCTTTTCTATGGTTGGCTTGCCATTGGAGACCCTGACCAACCCTTCCAGATGACTCTGATGTGGCAGCTCTGCCAGATGCTAGGGATCAGCCAGATTTTTACCTCCATGTACTTCCCCCAGACCAAAAGGGTTGGTGGAATGCTTTAACCTGACCCTGAAGGAGGCGCTGCAGAAGTTGGTGCACGACCACCCCAACAAATGGTACCATGGGCCCAGCCCATTGATGAGTATTTGCAAGACTTGAAGGAATGTCTGGAGCAGATACAAGAGAAAGCCCTCTACCAGCTAGCCACTGCCCAAGAGTAGCAGAAAGCCTCCTACAATCACAGCACCTGGGCCCAGGCCTTCGTCCCGGGGGAAAAGGTCCTCATGCACTGGTCAGCCTGCCTGGGAGTGGGGCGATCCACAGCATAGTCCCTACAAGGTGACCTACGTTCTCAGGCTCCTCACATATGAGGTCCAATGCAGGCCCCAGCAGTGGAACTTTAAGTCCCTCCAAGTAAACCTGCTCAAACGCTGGCACACCTGGTAAGTTGAAGGGTGCCCACTGGCCAATGACCCCTTGATCTGCCTGGGGGGAGCTCCCCTGGACTAATAAGGCACCAGAAGTCAAGGCCCCCCAGCTAGATCACCACCTGATGACAGAACAGCACACCCAGTTTGAGGACCTCTGGAGATGCCTCCTTGGAGTCTTCTCCTGACAGCCAGGAGATACAACACTGATCCAACATGCCATCCCCATGGAACCCAGGCAGGTGGTCTGTACCTTGTGGTAGCCTGTCCTCTGGAAACAGTGGGAGGGAATTGCCAAGGAGACTGACGAGATGCTCCAGATGGAAGGGATCGAGCCATCTTGTAGTGCCTGATGGAGTCCTATTGTCCTCCTGCCCAAGCCAGATGGGTCGATGTGGTTCTGCATAAACTATTGCAAGCTCAACATGGTGGCCTGGTTCAACACATATCCCATGCCAAGGGTGGACTTCCTGATCAACCACCTGGGCACCGACCGCTACCTGTCAGCCCTCGATGAAAGGGTACTGGTAGGTGCTTGTCTGACCAGAAGACCAGGAGAAAACCACCTTCACAAACCTGCAAGGGCTCTACCTTTGGCCTCCATGGGGTAGTTTCCACGTTCCAGCACCTGGTGGACCACATTTTGGGGGGGATGTTAGTCCTTCACATTTGTGTACATCAACAACATCGTTGTCCTTAGTCTGGTCTGGGTATCCCACCTCATGCATCTGGAAACAGTTCTGGGGGCAAGGGGGTCTACAAGCAGATCTGAGGGCTAATCCGAAGAAGAGCCACATTGGATTCTGGGAGCTCCAGTACCTTGGCTCTGTGGTGGGACAAGGGAAGCTTCAGCTATTGCCCAGCAAGGAGGTTTCTTTGGCCAATGTCCCCTAGCCCATGTCCAAGAAACAGGTCCACTGCTTCCTGGACCTGCTGAGCTATTATAGCCATTTTATTCCCCACTTCGAGTCCAAGGCAGCTCCCCTGATGGATTGCCTGAAGAAAGGAATGCCCAACCGTGCCCAGTGGATGCAAGAGTGAGATGCAGACTTCTATGAGCTAAATGATGCCCTAACTACAATTGCAACCCTCTGGAACTCAGACTTTAAATGGCCGTTCACGCTGAACACACCTTGGACACTGGCCTTGGGGCTGTTTTCACCCAAGAGCAAAACTGAGTGGAGTTGTCCTTCCTCTCTCTCAGCCAGAAATTCCAGCCCCCTAAAAAGTGCTATGGTAAAGCATGAGGCCCTTCCTGTCAAGTGGGTCATGGGTGCCTTACAGTACTACCTTGCCAACAACCCCTTTGTCCTCGTCACTGATCATGACCCTCTGAAGTGGCTGCAAGCACGAATTATCACAACCCCAGGGTCTTATGGTAGTACCTCTCCCTTCTCCCCTTTAGGTTCTCCATCCAATACTGGTCTGGCTCCCAATATGTCAACCTGAGGTCAACCTGCCCACATCCATGGCCACCGCAATGGTGTGTGTTCAGGGATGCTGGCCATGCTCCTGTCACACTCTGGGCTAGGGGCACCCGTCCTGGGCATTGGGGTGGCTCACTGGTAGGTCAGGTGGTCCCACAGAGGGGCAGGTGAATGATAGTCTGAAAGCAAAGCCGAGGTCTAGATCCAAGAGATCAATCCAAGAGAGGGATGAGTAAGCAAGAGTTCAAAGCCAAGCTGGAGTCAGGAGCTGAGAAGTCAGTCCAACAGAAAGGCAAGCAAGAGTCAAAGGCTAGTCCAAGGTCAGAGTCCAAGAGTTCAATCCAGGGCAGGGCAGGGCAAGGCAGGATCACGAGCTTCCAGGAACAGAGCTGCTGGTCACAGGGAGTGGTGAACAAAGTTGCTTCCACGCTGAGCTCTGCATCTTACTTTAATGCTCAGGTCAAGGTGAGAGAGTGAGGAGTGGGTGTTTCTTCTTCGCCTGATTGTGGCATCTCATTCTCTGAGATCAGCTCCATCCGACACTGAGCCCATAAGTGCATGATCCTGCATCTTTCCCACACAGCTGCCCTTGCTCAATTCCATTGTTTCACGGATGGCTTGGATGGCTCAGGTATCTCAAGAGTTGGTCTCTCCTCTGCTCTGTGTGAGCCCTCTCCTCCAACAGCCTCCTCAGAGATCCCTGGCTGCATCCCTTGCTGCTCCGAGAGTTCTTTGGCACTGCAGCTGGCCCTGGTGCCAGCACTGCTGGCTCCTCCAGTTCCTTGTCCTCTGAGGAGGACTCCATGGTGGGTGGTAAGGTGTCGGGCTGAAACTGATTCATGACAACTCCCCTCAGACTTACCTGGGACACCACCAGAGGAGACTGTGTCCAGAGAAGGGGGGCCAGGAGCTGAGAGTGCCCACCGCTGAAGCCGCTGCACCATCAAAGCCAAGGGAACCAGCAGGGTCACCCAATGGACAGAATGCAGCCAGAGAGTGGGTCTGGGAGCAGAAAGGCAAGTGGAGCCAGAGTCAAGCACAGAGAGGGTCCATCGCCTTAAATACCTTGGTGGCCAGGAGCTGCACTGTAGAAAGGCATCCCTGAAGGTAGTTTCCAGTCCCAGCAGCCATGGCAGCAGCCAGTGCTCCTCAGCTTGCAAGATCACCTTGGGCACGCTACTGCCAGGCCTGGAAGGAGAAGAGGCAGCATGGCAGCCAGGCCAGTACGGCATCTGGCAGGCCCAGCCAGCCTCACCCTACAGGGTGGCCAGAATTGGGTGAGGGGGGAATGAGAGAGAGAAGCCAGGTCACTGGGAGGCATCTGGCTGGACCTGTGGCTCCATGGGGCAGGGAGGCTAGGAAGACACAGGTCCAAGACTGGAGAAGGGGCAGGAAGGTTCCAGAAGCAGCCTATAAAGGTGGGCCTGGAGGGCAAGCCAGGGAGGAGTGCACCTATGTGGCCAGAGACAGAGCAAGAGCAGAAGTAGCAAGGAGGCAGTGCAGTGGGGGAGACAGCGTACAAGGGTGCTGTAAACCCCCTCCTCCCCATTTATGAGGCTTGCCCAATGGCCCACCTGAGCCAGCAACTAATCTGGAGGACAAGCTACCCACCAGGCTCCAACATCCCCACTCCAGAGCCTGACACCTTCGTATTCAATGAGGCTTATTCTCCAGAATGTCATCTTATTTTATTTATTTACATTATTAATATGCCCTATGAGTATCCAAAGCATAACTGGGACCAAAGCAATTTTCATTTTTCTCCTTTCCTCCATTTAATCTTCTTAACAGACTTGTGAGGCAGGTTAGACTGAGAGTGTGTGACTGGTTCCAGTTCATCCAGTAAGATTCCATGGCAGAGGGGGGTTTGAACCTGGGTCTCCTAGATCCTAGTCAGACACTCTAATCACTATACAACATAATTCTTAGGACTGCACTGTGAATTTTTCTTTTAACATTTTATTGACACATGAGCTTCAGTGCACAATGACACAATAAGCTTCAATGTCAGGAGGACCTGATGAGGACAGAAAGGAGAAGTATACGTTTTATAAATATATAAAATAAATAAATGCAACAGTTTGAATGCAGAACAGGAAGCTGGAAGGCATGCATTCCCCTGGGGTGAAAACCCCTATCCAGGAGCCAGGACTACATGCATTCAGTCACAGTCATGTTACAGGGTCTCACCACATGAGACAAAATACACTCTAATTACATGGGTAATTCAAGTGTATTTGAATGTAATTCGAGTGTAATTCAAGTGTATTTTGTCTCGTGTGGTTTGACTCACAGACAAATAGCACTGACTGCTTGTTGCAAGGAGGCAGGACAAAGCAGAGGGATGGACTGTACGCCCTGCTTACCTGAATGCACTCAATCTAAAGCACACACAGTATATAGCCTGGATTCAGCTTTTCAGCCAGGGTAGTTCCTTACCACCAAAGAATATGGCTATGGATTTAGGCAACTGAACTTTTATACTCCCTGCCACTGTGTTTATCTGTCAGAACATACTGAACACACACAATATTTTAACTCAGATTTTTATGTTCTTGACGGATCTTGACTGCGTTTCATCTACTCTTTGCAGCAGTTTTAGTTATTTCAGAGCTTGCTCCACTTGTAAAGAGGCAGGAACTCTGAGGAGAACCAGAATCCCACCGTGCTCAAATGAAGCACAGTCCCATTCCCCCTGGAATTTAGTCACCACCTGAGGATATCTACAGAACTATAGGGACCCTGTTTAGCCACCCTCAGGTTGCTTTCAGCTTCTGCTACAATAAAGTTGATTAGTCCTAAAGGTGCTGCTGGACTTTTTGCTATTTTGCTACTGCAGACTAACACGGCTAACTCCTCTGGATCTTCAGCATGCAAGTGTTCCATGTCTCTTTGGGGAAAGCCTTCTCTCAAGAAATATGTATCTAGAACAGTAACCTCATGGGGAGTAATATAAACCAGCCAAGTATCTCAACTGGAATAGATCCAACTTTTGTGCACTAACATTATTTAAAACATTTATCGACTGTCTTTATCCCAGACAACTGGAACTTAAGACCAGTAACAACTATAAAACCAATAAATCTTAAAAACTTCAAAGATTAACCATAAAACTAGGCAGAAATACATCTGAAATAAAATCTAAGCAGTTTTATTCAAAGTTGGGGTATGATGAGCCAAATCCCTTCTAAGACGTTCAGTCTTGCATCCATTCTGAAACTATAGAAAGAATGTGGATTTTCCAATGTCCACTGCGAGATTGTTCCTTAGGATCAGAGTGGGTAGTGAAAACACCTGCAAACAGGCAGTTATTGTTAGTACTCTCACAGGGAGTGGAATAATTTATTTTTATTTATTAATTAACATTATTTATAGTCATCCTTTCGCACTGAGACTCAAGGCAGATTACACAGTGTGAGTTCAATTTCAAGGATATTTCAATAAATAATGTTATTTAGAAGGCATTGTGAAGGTCATACTGGGAGAGATGGTCTTTCATGTATGAGGATCATAAAAGGCTTTAAAAACAGGCACTAATGTTTTGAACTGGACTTGTAAACCAATAGGCAATCAATTATAATAAAACTAGCATGATGCAGCCACCTCCTGCCAACAAGTGGATTGCTGCTTTTTTGTGTTAATTACAGGTTTTGTATCATGTTCAAGGGCACCCCACCTCATGTATGTTACAATAGTTAAAGTTACTTTTGCATGTTTTGGCATAGCCAGATCGGCAGTCTCCAGACAGAGGGAAATCTATGTTGGTAAAAACCACTCTTAGCTACTGCAGCTACCTATTACTTTAACAACAGAGCTGAGTCTAATAGGACTCCTTGCTCTTCAGAGTGTCCATCAGAGAATGCTAAACTCCATCCAAACTGGGGAATGCAATCCCAGCCAATGCATCACCTCCATGTGCTCAGGACTCAATTTTGGTTCATTCTCTTAACTGCTTAACCACAGCTGTGAGACACATGAAAAGACAGCAATATTCGGTGGTTTATTTAATGATACATAAAGGTGGATATTGTCAGCATTAGGGGCATGCACAGGAAGAAGATTTGAGTTTCCTCAAAATACCAAAGCGGGAGGGGGAAAATTCAAGAAAACTCAAATCCCGAATCAGTTTCCCGCTTCATCTTTGGGTTTCCAAAGCTGCTTCGGTATTATTCCGTAAGCTTGGACCATTGTTTTCAATGGGAAACACAATTCCTGGCTCTCCAGGAGCCTGGGGGGCATGTTTTTAAAGAATAATACCAAACTTGTTGGAGATCTACTGCTAACTGTTCTCTCATGATCACATAACTTTCATGAAGATTGGACATCGGGGGACCACCTCCAATCTCTATTATTCCTTACGGGGAATGCTTTGGCTATCCAAGGGGATAGTTTGGCATTTAATATAATAAATCTTCAAAATTTTCAAGGGACATACCTCTGACTGTCCTCTTAAGACTCCACAAATCTCATGAAGATTGGACTTTGGGGAGGGGTCATTTTATAGCCCTCCAAAGAAGGTGCCCCATCCACTTCTATTCTCCATTATTCCTTATGGAGGAAACTAGGGAAGCTAACCAAGAGAGGTATATAGGGAAGCTAAACATGGTGCTGGGATGGCATTTTGCAAGCAAAATTCACCCAATTTGCAGGGGACCTAGTCCTAACTGTCCTTTAAAGAACCCTCAAATTTCAGGGAGATTGACCCTGGGAGGGGCATGATTCATGTGCTTCTGCAGTGGGATTAATTTTTCCCCACAATAGAAACTAATGGAGAGTGGCTGGTCAGCATGCACAGGGGGTCCTGGGGTTTGGGGGCTTCATTTTGGTTCTGTTGGGCTGTCTGGTGTGGAGATTGTAATTGGGAGTGTGTCAGTGGCCATGGCAGCCATGATTCATGTGTTTCTGCAGTTGGAGTCAGTTTTTTTCCCACAAGAGAAAAAACGGGGTGGCTGGGGGCACCTTCTTTTGGGGGGGGACATAAAATGGCCCGCTGAAGTCCAATCTTCATTAATCTTGGGGTGATCTTTAGAGGACAGTCAGGGGTATGTCCACTGAACATTTTGTAGATTTCTTTTGTAAAATGCAAAGCCCCCCCCTCCACCAAAAAAATCCAGGACCCCTTGAGCAGGCCATTCCCATGCTTCAGTTTGGTTCTGTTGGGCTTTCTCTGGGACAAGCTCAGCTTGCATTTAGGTGTGTGCCTTGGCCATGGCAGCTTGCCCCAAGGTTTTTCTACAATGGGAGTCAGCTTTGAATTTTTCCCCATAATAGGAACAAATGGAGTGGCTGAGGGCACCTTTTGGGAAGGGGGCCCACAGGATCAGCACCCATGCTCCAATCTTCCTGAAACATTTGGGGTCTTTAGGGGATAGTCAGTAGTATATCCCCTGTAAATTTGGTGGAGTTTGCTTGGAAAATGCCACCCCCAGCCCCCTGGACAGCCTCCAGATAGTTTTCACCATAGGGAATAATGGAGTGGCTGGGGCACCTTCTTTGGGAGTCCATAGAATTGGCTCCTGGGGCCAAGCTTCATGAAACCTGGTGGGGCTTCAGAGTATGGTCAGGAGTAGGTCCCCTGCCAATTTTGTGAAATTTGCTTAAAAATGACCCCCCCCCCCCAGCTTCTTGGACATCCCCTAGATTGATTTTCCCATAGGAAATAATGACCAAATTAAACCGAATTTCTCTAATATAGCAGAATTAGAGAAATGGTTTGGTATTTTCAGAATACCAAATTTTGAGGGGACTCCCCCCTTGACTACTTGCCATATAGTCAAGGACTGGGTACCATATCTCAACAAAACTTGAATAAGGGCTGTGTGACACCAAATGAGTAATATGATCACTAACGTTTTCCATAAAATAATGATCCCATAATTTTTTTATACCACATAGTAAAGGAAGAGGGGTTGGATCTTTCCAGACTGCTGCTATTGTAGCTTTTGCTGCTGCTAAAAATATTCCAATTAATTTTGTTTTACCTTTTTGGAACTTTAGTATCTGTTCACAAGTTGATTAACATCGATTCTGGATTTGCCTGAAGAGAATATCTGGTGATTCATTCGATATGGATTAAAATTTCTTTCCAAAATTTATTGATGTGTGGACAAAGCCACCCACAATGAAAACAGGTGCCTAATTCCCCAAATCATTTCCAACAATAAGGAGATATTGAGGATATGGTGCAGTCTCTGAGGAGTAAGTTACTAACTGGTGAGTAACTTCATAGATTGAATTCTTATGTTTACGAACTAGTGGTATAGATATGTGATTTCCATATTTGTACCCACTGATCTTCAGAAACAGTTGTGTTATCATCAGTGTTCCATGCTTTAACATAAATCGGGGGATTAGAACTTTCAAGAGAAATTAGCATTGTGTACATTTTTGAAATAGAATCTTTATAAATATGATGAATGTTTTCAAATTTGATTGTTGGCCTTGTTACCACTTTCTTAATATCTAGCTGATTTATTAAGTGATTCAGTTGAAAATATGGATACCAATGTAATTTTTTAAATTAAGAATGTTTCCAATTGTATTTTGGGGAGTAGAGTGCCTTTTTTTTGTTATATCTATTACGCAGGATTGATTATTAAGTTTCCAATCCCTATATGCTTCCTAATGTTCAGCTGCTTGGTACCATTTTGGGCCTAGAAAAAGAGTGAGTGGTGAGAATGAAGGAGCTAGTGGTCCCATCTATATCTTCCTCCAGCCCTCTAAATTTTAGATTGTTCTGACGCAATGTGTTATCAATTTCCATTAGCTTATCTTATGTGTTTTTTCCCTTGAGATTGTAGTTCTTTTTCTTCCTCCTGCAGAGTAAAGCCCAATTCTAGTCCAAAGTCTGCCGCTTGTGCTACCTCTAAGAGTTTACTTAATTTCTTTGAATTGCTGATTTAAGGGCTCCATAAGTTGAGTTAATTTTGTGGGAAAACTTATTTAAAGATTAATTCAAGGTTTGCTTTCAGATCCATTATTCTTGGCTGCCATTTTAGCTTTCACGTTCTCTCCTGGCCCTGATGTGTTGCTGAGCTCATCAGAGGGAAAATAGGCTTTCACTGACGGGGAATTGGTGGCTAAAAGCTTGTTCCTGCTGCCACTCATCGTCCCCATGATTTATAACAGCTGGCTAGCCCAAAGACACTTGTTTTGCCACCGACGGGAGGATTGCGGATGGGAGCTACAGCCACCATTGCCACAAGATGCTCCATTCCCCACCCCCATATACAACTTTTTAAAATGTTCTGGTATTTCATTGTGAAAAAGCATGAACACAAAGCCAGAAAAACAAAAGGATGTAGATCCTTCCTGCTTTCCCTTTCCACCAACAGCCCAACTGCCAAAAAGCTGGTGCTGAGACTAGGAGTTGTGGGAACCTTGTTAAAAAATGTCACATGTGGCCTTGGAAGCCTGTGGTGAGGAGAGGAATCTTGGAGCTCCTCTTTAACATCAGAGGTGGCTCCTGGATGTGTCTCAACTGCCTCCTTCTGCTGCAGTGTTAGATGCCCAGCTGCCTCCTTCTCTGAGCCTTCAGCCTCTTCACCTGATAAGGAATCCATACTTTGGTTCATGACCAAAACTGGGTGAAATCATCCATGCTTAGGAATGTTGGCAGAAGAGGAATGTGGAAGCAATTTCACCTGATTCCCTTCTTAATTTCAGATCCTTATAGTCTGTGGCCTTCTGTCTATCAGTCTTCCCCAATAACAGATTTTAGAGGATCATAAGGAGTTGTTGAGGGAAGGTGATGTTTGAAAAGATCCCCCTCTTGCTGCACACTTGCACACTTCCTTCAGATTGAAGAAACCCAGAAGTCTTTCAGGAAGAGCTCTCCATACAGTTATGTAAAGAAACAATTCCTATTATAAATAGTATGACTTAGAAATTACTGTCTTTTCATATGAAATTAAAACAGATACATTATCACATCCATGATTCATCATATCAAGATGCATTGGACACTGAAAATTAAACATGAAAGGGGCAATGAATTTCTTGCAAAACTTGTCCCCCACATACACAGAGATGGAAACTTGCACAAAGCAACATCAGAAATGTGTCCCCAAAGCACACAACCATCTCAAATTACTTATCATTCAAAGAGCAAAAGGAGTCTTAAGGCAAAAGGAAAGTTAACTGATACAAAGCCTTGTTGAGTCAGGCCAGAATCCAAAGAACCATGCAATTAGTTCCACATACCTAAAAGGGCTTTGGGCTTATGTTTTTCAAATAGTAACACCACCAATGTAATATTACAAACCAAATTTTAAACTGAAAAGACTTAAAGCAATTTATGAAATGGCATAACACTATGCTGCTCATTTTTTAAAAAACAAGTCCTACTGAGCATGGCTATGCTTTTAGGCAGACCCAAAGTAACTTTTTGGATCTAAGCCATAAATATAGATGATCATGACTTGGAATGTTTAGTTTTGCATTCCTCCCATTCTCCTGTTTCATACCATCTTCCAGGGAGAGTAGGGATTTTGTGATGCTGTAGAAAGTAAGCCATGTTGTACAATTATGGCAGAATCGTTGTTACTCTTATTTATTATAGAGTATCCCAGGGCCCTTGGATTTCTGTAACTCTCCCCAGGGCTCACAGCTGAACGATCCCTTTTTTTTTTGTGCTCAGAGAACAACTGCATGACACAAATGCTTTCAATGCTCCTTAGTCAAAATAGTGAGCACAAAGTGTCTCAATAGCAGGAAATTAAAAGAGAACCTAGTCTGGTTTAGGTATAAAGAAACATTACTGTCCTGATAACTGTGCTACTGCTTGAACCTGAAAGCTAAAATACTACTCTTTTAGTCTTATCTACTTATCTATGTTTTGGATTTGCCAGAGAACACTTTCCTCATATCATATTACATTTAATTGTGTAAATGAGTGGTAGAATATGCATAAATGTATGCATGTATGTATTAATCACATATATGAGAAGAAAGCATAAAAGTAACAGACATAAGATTTTCAGGTAGTTTTCCATCAGGATTTGCAAACTGATCAATGGACCGGTCAGATAATGTTGGCTGACTGCCTATTATTTCAACTCAGTCAAATTTTGTCAGATATATTCTGCAGATGTATTCTTAGAAAGTGAAGAAAAAGCTGCACTCAAAGCAATTGAGAGAAACAAAGCACCTGGGGTAGATGCAATACCAATAGAGCTATTTCAAGCTACAGAAACGGAGTCCATCAAAATCTTAACAAGAATCTGTCAACAAATATGGAAAACAAAACAATGGCCACACACTGGAAATGCTGTCTACATTCCAATTCCAAAAAAAGGAGATGCCAAAGAGTGCAGCAACTATCAGAATATTGCACTAATTTCCCATGCAAACAAAGTGATGCTCAAAATTCTACAGCAAAGACTCTTACCATATATGGAATGAGAAATGCCAGATATTCCAACTGGATTCAGAAAAGGAAGAGGCACTAGAGATCACATTGCAAATCTACGATGGCTAATGGAACATACCAAGGAATTTCAGAAGAAAATCAGCATGTGTTTTATAGATTCCGGCAAAGCTTTTGGCTGTGTAGATCATGAAAAGCTATGGAGAATCTTAAAAGAAATGGGAGTGCCACAACACCTGATTGTTTTGATGTGCAACCTGTACTCTGGCAAGAGGCTACTGTTAGGACAGAATATGGGGAAATAGAATGGTTTTCAATTGGCAATGGTGTCGGACAAAGATGCATATTATCTCCCTGCCTGTTCAATCTCTATGCAGAGTATATCATAAGGAAAGCTGGATTAGATCTAGAAGGTGGAATGAAAACCAGTGGAAGGAACATTAACAATTTGAGATACACAGATGACATCACTTTACTGGTAGAAAATAGTGAAGACTTGAAACAACTACTGATGAAGGTTAAAGGAGAAAGTGCCAAAGCAGGATTACAGCCGAACATCAAGAAGACAAAAGTAATGACTACTGAGGAATTACACAATTTTAAAGTTGACAATGAGGAAATTGAAATTGTTCAAGATTTTCTATTCCATGACTCAAACATCAACCAAAAGGGAGACTGCAATGAAGAAATCAGAAGAAGATTGAGAATTGTAAGAGCAGCTATGAAGAAGCAAGAAAAGATCCTCAAGGATAAAGATGTCTCTCTGGGAACCAAGATCAAGATCATCCAAACTATGGTGTGTCCGGGGTCAGCAGCCCAGCCCCCGGACTTGCCGGGAGGCAGTGGCGGGGGGCAGCCGGGAGACAGCAGTTCAACTGCTTTGACTGGCAAACAGAGCCAGAACCTGCCTGTGCCAGGGGGAAAGGCCAAGGCCCCAAGGCCTCAGAAGACGAGAGGAGACAAAGGGAGCCCAGCTAGTCCCACCCCCCTGGGGAAGGAAAGGGGGCTAAGCAGAGCAGAGGAAGGGGGCCAGGACAGCGTGATTGGGGACCCAGCAGTCGCCCACACAGAGTCCTTACCTGAAGAGAAGGAGCAGCAGCCCCAACAGCCCAGAGCCACACCCCAGCTAGAGGATAGTAGCCTGGCCCAGGAGATGCCAAGAGCCAAGCCCCTCCAGGTGGAGCTGCTGGAGGAGCTGGGCAGCCAGCCAAGGGGCCACAGCTGGGCCTGCCTTCAGCAATCAGCTCAGCCAGGGAGGCCTGGCAGCCAGCCAGGGGGCTGCAGCTGGACCTGCCTTCGGCAATCAGCAGAGGCAGGGAGGCTTGACAGCCAGAGAACAAGGCACAGCTGGTGCTGGTCAGTGGAGCCAGATCAGCTACCCCAGCTGCAACTACTTGGGGCAGCCCAATACCAGGCTGGAAGGAGGGCGGGGCAGAGAAAGGAAGCCCTATAAAGGATGGCTGGGAAGATCTCTGGGGAGGGGGAGCAAGGATCAGGAAGAGAGTGGCACAGGTTTGGCCAGAGGGGGTGAGTGGCACAGGTTGAGCAGACCAGCGAGTGGATTGAGAGGGAGTCTGGGTGATGTATACCACCCCTCCTTTCACAGAGCAGGGTCCTGCAGCATCCCTGGCACCCCGCCCAGCGGCGGCTGTGGCAAGCCCTGATATGGTACTCCCCATTACTATATACAGATGTGAAAGTTGGATGGTGAAAAAAGCTAACAGGAAGAAAACTGATTCATTTGAAATGTAGTGCTGGAGGAGAGTTTTACAGATACCATGGACAGCCAAAAAGACAAATAAGTGGGTACTAGATCAAATTAAGCCTGAATTCTCCCTAGAAGCTAAAATGACAAAACTGAAGCTATCTTACTTTGGTCACATCATGAGAAGACAAGATTCTCTGGAAAAGTCAATAATGCTAGGAAAAGTGGAAGGCCATAGGAAAAAAGACACAAAATTAGATGGCTTCTCTCAATAAAAGAAGCCACGTCCTCCAGTTTGCAGGATCTGAGCAATTCTGTTAATGATAAGACATTTTAGAGGTCTCTCATTCATAGAATTGCCATAGGTCAGAGGCGACTTGACGGCACATAACACATACACACATTCTGCAGCCAAGAATGACACTGTGTAGATGAAAGTGTTTGTTTTTTATTTCATTATACTGGTATTTGTTAGTATAGGTAAGATTGAGAGATGCTTTCCTTCTAGCCCTACAGGTGTCAGAGACAAACATAGCAACATAACAACACTTAACTGGCCAGCTGCTAACTACTGCTAACTGCAGGAGTCATATTTTGTTTTTAAGAGTTTTTTAAGAGTTACTCTTATTTTGCTATGTCTGTTATAATTTTTTTTTCCCTTTTGAAACTGTAAACTGGACCCTGGTGTTCCAGATTAAAATCAATATCAAAGAAAGGAATGTTTAGTGAATTATTCACATTTATAGAAACATTCCCTAACATTGTTAAAAGTTACAACAATTTTAAGTTAGTTTTATTACACAATAATAGTTAACCAATATTTCTATAATTAGATTAAGTATCAAACCTGTTAAAAGTATCTTTTTATTTTGTTATTATAGTTTGATTCTTTAAAATATTAACCAAATCTTTTTGACCAGTCAAATGGCCAGCCCTTCCGAACACCATTGCACTGACTAGATCCAGACCTGCTCAGCTTCAGCTAGACACACTTCATCGTATTTCCTTCATACAACGCCCAAGACCATCAGAGAAAGTGCCTGCTGCATGCTTTCTCCTCCAAGTTGTCTACAGCCAGATTGCCATAGAGATTGTGTGACAAGAGATTTCATTTGGCATTTCTTGGATTTTGAGGTCTCACTTGAGCCTCCCTATTTTGGGATTTTAAAAAATCCATTGTTTTACTGTTGAGTTTTTCTGCAATCCTGGAAGTTCTCTTAGGTTTGCAGAAACCCTTCTGTGTGAAATTTTTGATCAGCACTCTGAGACCAGTTAGATATATGATGCAGCAATAATTGATTGACCAACATTTACAGAATATTTCCAAATTTTCAAGCATTTCTATGCCCATTACACCCTGTGTAAAAGATTCAGTGATGAGTTTGGTTTACATCAACTCACCTACTAGTGACTATTTCACCCAAAATATTTTACTGTGATGATTTTATGTACATATGCTATTTTGTCTGAAACGTATGAAAAATAAAAAAGCCACATACCCCAAATCAGCATGTGTACAATTACTAGAATGTTCAAAATACTTATTTAGTTGCTTAAGTGTGTTTAGCCATTCCAGTAATCATCTTCATAATCCAATCCATTTTATTTTAAAACTATTTTTAACATACTAATTTATTCTGTTTCCAGATCTATCATATCATTGGTAATTACCTGGGACCATACAGTGAATCATCTGTCCTCACTAGTAATTCTAAGACTTTTCCCTTTTGTCTGCTTTTTAGGGACCCTCACATTAACTAAACCTTTTACCTACGCCTATA
This sequence comes from Eublepharis macularius, assembly GCF_028583425.1. NCBI lineage: Eukaryota > Metazoa > Chordata > Lepidosauria > Squamata > Eublepharidae > Eublepharis > Eublepharis macularius. The sequence goes on along the minus strand of NC_072793.1, from coordinate 99,856,926 downwards.
TTCTTTTCATGATATATGACACTTTGAAAAGATATGATCTTCTAATAAAACTGCAGTATATCAATGATTCTGCCTTAAAGGATAATGGAAGATTTGTATTCACTTACCATGAAGCTTCCTTTCTCGGCAGTTCAGGAGTGAGGCAGTCCATACTTTTGGGATATAGCTCCTCCTCTCCAAAGGCAGGGTCAGTCAGCTGATTTTGATCCCGGAGGGGAGGGGCTTGTCCCTGGAATCACCAGTCCGTTCCCAAGCCCTGACTCCCCATCACGATACCAAGAGGGAAAATAATAACTCCCCTCAATTTTTTAAAAAATAAATAGAAAGGTCCCTCCCTTGAATCCACTGGGAGGAAGACTATCGTCCTTTCATCCAATCCTAGAAGCCACCCCCCAAGAAACTTGGGTGGGTAGGACTGCCATACTCCTGGACCACGAGAAAGGAAATTTCATGTTAAGTGAATACAAATCTTCCATTCTCCAGTGGTCCTAGGAGGGAGGCAGTCCATACCTTTGGGACATACAAGAGCAGTGTGCCCCAGGGTGGGTAGTCCAGCTTCCAGGCCTAGAGAGTGTGTTGTAGTACCCTCCTGCTGAAGGTTGTCTCTGGGGAGGACAACTTATCTATCCTATATTTCTTGATGAGAGAATATACTGATTTCCATGTGGCCACCTTATCTATTGTGTCTAACGACTAAAGGATTTATAGGATACCTATACCGTTGCTTTGCCCCCTGACATCTAAGGGCACCTCCAAACCTCTGGCTTGACATGCCAGAATTATGTACCCTCTGCTTTACCTACTTAGCCAAGAAAAGGACACTCTCTGTCTGAAGGAGGACCTCCTGAAGACACAACTAGTGTCCCAGACTTGTGAAAAACTATTTAGTCCTGCCCAAGTGGAATCTCACATCTGTATGTATATCAAGATAGTGAGATTCTTTTTTTTTCTCATGCTTTGGATTAGGTTACAAGGAGGGAAGTACTATCTCTTCTGTCCTATGAAAACGTGGAGTTCACCTTTGGAAGAAAGTTGGTTCTGTTCATAACTTGCTCTACCATCTTGAAGAAAAGGGCATGGATCTCGATCTACTGCTAGTGCCTATCTACTGCTAGTGCCATTCTGACACTTGTCTAGCTGATTTTAGTCTCATCTGAAAGATGGCTTTAAAGGTCAATTCCTTTAGGGAACATGAGGTCATAGGCTCAAAGCATCTTTTGGCTAATGCTCTCAATACCAGATTAAGATTTCACGTGGGGAAAAAACAGCCAACCTTTGGAAGATTCAACGAGGTCCCCTTTTAGAATCTATTGCCATGTGGGTGATATATAAGGGAACGTCCCTTCCTAAAACCTCTAATTGTTGGGATGGTCACTACCTATTGTCTAAGAGTGCTGGTATTAAGACTTTTCTTCAACCCCTCTTGTTTTTTTTTCAAATTTTTTTTATTGGATTAGATTATAATATTATTCAAAACATACATTACCCCCTTATAAATCTTTTTCTAACCCCCTCCCTTTCCTCCCCGCTTTTTGTTGACTTCCAACAGTTTTCCAACCCTAAGTCTATCTTATTATTTAATTACGTAATATCTCATATATCCTATTATACACACCTTTAATACTCTTTTCTCTAAGCTTATTTAATCTCTACTAAAAATACTCTATAATATAAATTTCCCTTTGGATGCCTCAATTAAACCACATATCCTACATAAAATAATACTAGCATAATAATATATATTAGCAATCAAGATATTAACAGATATAAGTCCTTTACATTGTCCCTAATAAACTTTTCCATCTCCAATTCAGATCTGATGCGCTTTTTAACTCCTCCAAATTCGAAGGACAGCCCTTCTGGTATTTCCCATCTGTATCTTATCTTCATGTCCTTCAAGATCTGGACCAAGTCTTTATATTTTTTCCGATCCAACAGCACCGATCTGGGCAATTCCTTCATAATAATCACCGCCTTGCCGTCAACCTCCAATGGATCCTGAAATTGTTTACTCACAATCATTTCTCTTATATTTCTAGTCGTGAATTGCACAATCATATCTCTTGGTAATTTCCTCTGGGTTGCAAATCTTGAATTTATTCTGTATACCACATCTAGGAAAGCCGCAATTTCATCTTCCTCTTTCCCCAGGTATCCAGCCAAAACTTCTATAATCTGTTCGTGGGCAGATTTTCCCTCAATTTCCGGCAAAGCACGAAATCTCAGTTGTTTCTCCATATGTTTACTTTCTGCTACAACCATTCTGCCTCTCATCCTCAGTTCGCTGCGTGTCTGCTAAAGTGTCCATTGCATTTTCTACTACATTAACCCTTTGCTGTGTGGCTTGCAGTTCATTTTGTATTTTTTCCGTACCTTTCGTCAGTTCCGCCAATTCCTTCTTGAGTGTCTCTTTAAACTCCTTCGCCATCACCTGTATCATATCTTTAACTTCTTTATTTCCTTCTGAAACTTTTTTATAGACTTTCAATTGCTGCTTGCCACTCCTTTTTCGACATCGTGGGGCTGGCTTTACCTCGCTCCCACGAGTCCGCTCTTTTCCTTAACTCCGTGGCGTTTAATTTTGTGTCCTTTTACTTTTAAAAGTCCCACATTTATTTCTTAAAAAACACCTTTACACAGTCCAAAATGTCGGGCGTCTTTTCTCTATGGTTATTTCAACTCTACTTTCAATCCAAGATGGCCTACTTCCTCTTCCGCTGAAGCCACGACCCTTCCCTTCTTCAAAATGGCGTTCTTCTGCTTCCTGTCTCATAGAAAGGGCTGCTTCTCTCCAGCTTCTCTATCGTTCTGACGTACTTCCTGTTCCTCTGCCCCACACAGCAGTTCTCGCGATGATGAGGCTTTCCCACAGTCCACTATCTCTTTCTTCCCACAGGTATGTAAACAATTATCAACTTTCTCTGCTAACTTCGTTATACATAGTCCTTTTAAAAAAAAAATTCTTGCCAGAGTTTCCCCTCGTTACAGTCAACCTGCGGCAGTTTTTAAAATCACTTTAATACTTTGCTTCTTAAAGTACTCAGTCCCGTTTCAAGAGATAGTAGTCTTTACCTTCTTAGTCGTTTTCTCGGGTTGTAATCACTGTTTCAATATTCAATTCACTTCAAATCCCCTTGTCTCTGTATGAAGCTTGGGTATGAGGGTCTTATGCCAACCGAATTGGCTCCAAGACTGCTGCAGAGATCTTGGCAAAACCTCTCTTCGGGTGGGACCTCAAGGGACAAGAGGGAGTCCGTTGCGTAGGACCCCCCCTCACCTGAGATCAATGCACCCTCAGGTTCTTGAGCGTTCTACCCCTGTTCTCCGCCTGAGAACAGTTGGCTACGGGCAAATCCTCGCCCCTCTAGCCTCCAAAACAGCAGCCTGGACAGCTCAGCTCTTAGAGCTGCATTAGACCTTCATGGATTCCAAGCCGGAAGTCCCTTCAACCCCTCTTGAAGGAAAGATAGTAACTCCCTAATTAGCCCCAAAAGTTGACATGTCTCTATCCATGCACTCTTCTGGGAACTTGGTAGGAATTTTTATAGACTCTGTGGAATTCTTCCACAGAACATAGTACCAATTATACCTTCTGCTTAGTCCAACCCTATTAGCTGTTTGTGTTCGACCTCCACACTGTGAGGCTTGTCAGAGCTGGTCAAGGGTGTGGTATTGATCCCTGCATCAATGGGCCCTCCTTCAGTGGAGGTGCCAGGGATCCATGCTTGAAAGATTCTTCAGTTTTTAAGACCATGTCTTTTTGGACCTGAAGGATGTGTGAAGGCAGCTTGCTGCTCACAGCATCTATCCCTATGGGTTGAGGGTTTCTTCTTCTTGCGCCTTGCCAAAAACTGTGGTAGACCAGTTGGGGAATCTCTCTGGATAGCATCCATTCTGCTTGGTTTATTACTCTCTGGCTTAGCCAGTCCGCCTCAGAATTGTCCTCTGTATAAACATATACCTGTGGGAAGATTCTGAGATTCCACCATATCATGTTTGATGGCTCCGAGTTCCAAAAAGTCTACTCTGTTGATCACATGTCCTTCAGCCAGATGCCCTATGCCATTCTTCCTTGCGTGTGGGGTCCCCATGCCCAAAGATATGTCCATGGTCATCACTATTATCTTTGGTTCCCTGAGTGGGATACCATCATGAGACTTAATGAGGTACAGCCATTGGTTGTTTTCCTGTTTGAAGATCTCTGGCAACTCAACTATCTTGGACTTCTTGTGTTCTAACACCTCATGGTATGGCAACAGGCATCTCTGGAGTGCACAGGCCTGGAACATTGCCTCTTGAAGGACATCCTGATAGGATACCCTACAAGGGATAGATGTTCATGCCCCTAACCTTGTGGAAGGGAGACCTGTACCAATACTTATGTATGCAGATGATGCCATTCTCATCTCACAAACTAGAATTGGGTTAAAACGTGCTTTGAAGACATTTATAAAACAATGTGAGGATGAATTACTAAATGTAAATTTTTCAAAAATGAAGATTATACACTTCAGTAGAGCAAATAAGAAATACAATTGGAAAATCAATGGCCAGAACATCGAACAAGTTAAAGCTTATAAATATTTGGAGGTAACCTATGCATATAATGGCAGTCCATCGGCCCATATAACCTCTACAACCAACACAGCAGAGAGAAGCGTCAACGCTATCCTCAGATTCTTTAGAACTGAAGGTGCAGGTGTAGTTCCAGCAGCTTTAAAGCTCTTCTCTGCTAAAGTACTGACCCAACTTACTTATGGGATGCAAGTAATTCTAAGTAGCAACAATAACTATACGGAGCTAGAGAGGGTACAATCCAAATTTCTCAGAGCACTGTTTTCTGCACCAAAATGTATGCCCAATGTGGTCCTAAGACAAGCGGCAGGGATACCAAGAGTAGAATTGAATATCTGGAAAGCTGTAATATGTTATTGGTTAAGAATCCACCTAAAGCCTACGGGACTGATCCCTCTATTCTTAACTTCCTCTCCGTATCCTGATTGGTCTATTAGGATAAATTGAGATCAATTGGGCTATCCCCAGAAAATCTTTTGGAAATGGGTCTAAGTTAAGCCAAATCTATGGTTCAACAATGCTTGGTTGACATAGAGGCCCAAACAGATGGAGCACTCTTACCTAGTAAATCATGGTCTGGATTTGCCGCAGCCCCATATCTCTCTAACATTATGCACCAAAAGTACAGATGGGCCTTTTCTAGAGCATGTTTTGATGCCTTCCCTTCTAACGTGTTGCAGGGAAGGTTTCTTCGCAGGCCTATTCATCAAAGATGTTGCATATGCCCAGAGAAGAAAGTTGAAACCATTGCTCATATTCTCTTACATTGTAAATTGTATTCCGAAGAGAGGCAGCAGTATATCCATTACTCTCCAAGTTTAAATCTTTGGATAATCATTTGGAATCTTCAGATACTGTGCTACTAAAATATTTGCTGGAAGATACTAAGAAAACTGTATCCTTGACAGTAGCAAAATATTGTTTTTTGGTCATAAAAAAGCAGAAGTTTTTAACAAAAGGAGAGATTGAAGATAGTTTTATCTTTCAGGATTTATTATCTGCAGAGTATGATAATAGTTTTAACTAAATCTGTTCTCACTTTCTTTTTATACTTTTGCTACTCCTTTCTCCTCCCTCTTTCCTTTCACGGTCTCCATTTCCCGCTGGGTCAATCTTACCACAGTTCAGTTGGGGCTGCCGGGATTGGAGCAGTTCCTCTGCTGCTGCTGGAGTCTGCTCCTTCCAAGCCTGAGAGAGTTCCCAATAATATGGGTCTCCATGACAGGCTACCGCGGACTAAAACACAGCACCCTCTGGCCGTCTGAGGGGGGTTCCTCCCAGCCGGAAGGTGGGGAACCTCGGTGAAGTTTTGCAGTTGTGGCTGTGGAACCTAGGAGAACCTAGAGACCTCCGGCTTCAACACTTGCCATCGTGCCAAGCAAAACAGGGGTGAGGTAGGGCAGTAGAGGCCTTTCCCTTCCCGTGCAAGCTTCTCAGCCTTCCTAAGTACTGGGATTACAAGCACGCACCACCATGCTCGGCTCATTTCTGGCAGTTTCTTCTTCACCAGGATCGCTGCACTCTGCAGAGTGTTGCTGAAGATGTCCTGCTCAGATGGCAGGGCCAGAAAGACTGGTGATTCCAGGGACATGCCCTTCCCCTCTGGGATCAAAATCAGCTGATTGACCCTGCCTTCGGAGAGGACAAGCTATATCCCAAAAGTATGGACTGGCCCACTTCTAGGACCACTGGAAAAAGTCAGATTAATTGAGCTTTTACATCATCAGATTGTTTATAATCATACAAGAAGTCTCTCCATAAAGCTTAAATATTCCCTGTTGCTATATTGTCAGTTTAAATATTTTATTAATAATCACTACTACAATTGCTTACTTCCAACTATGTAAAAGGATTCATGCATCCAAAATATCAAGGTGATATCTAAAGAATTCTAATCGAAAAATAATTTCCTTAAATAAGGATTTTCAGGATATCTTTGCATTTACTACTGCCTTTAAAACAGCTTTTTGATAAAAGTTATTAATAATCTATATGCATCAACATGATTCACATTTAAGTCGCACCCTTCCTCCAAAAAGCTTGGAACAGTATATAAAGATGAGTGATCCTACTTTTCCCCATACAATAACACAATGAGGCAAGTTACACTAAAATGGGAGGGGGGGGATGAAAAGAGAGAGAGACAGATATTAATTGGTGCACACCACTGATTTAAATTCAGGCTTCCCAGTCATCATTCACACATCATTCACAACCCTCTCACGCATACGTCAGTGAGTTGCATGTAACTATTATACCACTACTACTTCTATGATATGTTATTCTTATTTTTAATAACATACCACATATAGCTGCTTCCAGAGGACAGCCCATTCCTGGAGTGTTGCTGTAACTTCAGTGATAACCGAATCTTCAAGTGGGACAACAGTTTCATACTGCCTGTAAAATAATGAAAATGTTTAAGCAAACTTCGATAATATTTTTATAAAGTTAAAGGACATTTTGGAAAAAATGCAATATAAACTTGTTAGTTCAATTTTCCCCTGGATTTAAGGAGTAACCAGAATGATCTACTCATTTATACAAAGGCTATACAAGAACAAGAAAGGCCATTCTCAGAGTATGGAGAGAAGTTCCTTCCCTTGATGCTGCTGTGAGTGTACATCATGCCTGCAATGAAGAGATTCTTTTCCTTGCTAAAAAGTGCCCCATTTAAGAACCACTGAAGAAATAGCATGCCTTTCAAGTTCCATGACCAAGAAAAATGCTAGAGAATTCAATGTAGGACAATATGAAGTTTTTTTCTCTTCAGTGTCTCTGTTGTTCCCAGGCAGGGTTTATACTAATTAAGCTAATTCTTGAGAGGACCAGTATGGGAGTAGACTTTCCCCAGTCCTGCCAAAGCCAAACTCCATGAAGGAAAACTGAAACACTATAAAACTAGATATTTTATTAATCCACAGTTCCTCCAGTGGAGATTTGGAAAATTATTGTGCTGGAAATGCACTATATACAGCAAAATCTAAATAAGGAGTGGATTTTGAGCAGTCCCAATCCAGGAAGCAAGGATGACTTCACCCCCACTGAAGAGAAGAAACTTTCATGGTAAGTCCAGTGTTTCATTCACTGTCAGTGCATTTGGGGGTTATGTTATCCACCTCTTGGATGCACAAGAGCTAAGCAATGTCAGGAGGGAAGGAACTCAGGATTAACGATCTACCACCTGCTGGAGTAATCTGTACCTTAAGGCAGCTAAGTTCGAGGCCACCTTGTCAATCTTGTAATGCTTAACAAAGTTGGAAAAAGATGACCAGGCAGCTACCCTGCCTATTTCATCAACAGGGGCATTAGATGAAAAGACTACTGATGTTGCCACTGGCCAGGTCACAGGAAAATGCAATGCTTCGTATGCCTTAAAAATACATTGTCAAATCCACAAGGAAACAGTAGCCTTAGAAACTCTCTTTCCCAACAGCTGAGTGCTGGGAGACACAAACAAGGCATCTGAGCATAAAAGAGGTGCTGTCCTCTTCATAAAACAATGCAGAGCTCTGCAGGCATCTACCTTGTGGCACAATTTTTCTTTTTCATGTACCAGGTTCAGACAAAGGAGGAAAAAGACTTGCTGATTAACATGAAAAGAAGAGCTGGCTTTTGGGAACAAAGAACAGGTCTAGTTGGAATAAACTTCCAACAGTAGATGACTGGTTAATGAAAATGTTGGAGATAGCGGAAATGCCAAAACTAACGGAGTTGCTGAGGGATAAAACGACAGCCAACTTTGGAAAGACCTGGAAACCTTTCATGGACTTTCTGTATGTAAAAGAGAAGTCAGAGTTAATGATTTGCAGATTCAAAAATTAGATTTGTAAGGCAGGCAATAAATAATAGGCTGAAATATGGAAAAAATGCAGATATCTTCACAGTAAAGTCAAAGTTACATACTTAGTAAAGATATGGATATTACGGAAGAGTTATTGATTATGCAATGAGTTTAAAGAAGTTTTGTAAAATGTTCAAAATGGTATGTCTCCCTCGATGCTCTTTTTCATTCATTCTTTTTGTTTGTTTTTCATGTTTATGTTCTTGTTTCTTTATGTGAATTTTTGCTTGTCATCTGTTGTAATAAAATAAAAAATAATATATATTAAAAAAAAGAACAGGTCTAGTTGGAAAATAAGCACATCCTGCTGAAAGGTATACCTCTTCTCTCACCGATAGAGCTGACAGTTCTGATATTCTTCAAGCTGAAGTAATTGCTGCAAGGATGGCTACTTTCCAAGAAAGTAACTTTAGTTCTATTTTCCTTATCAGCTTGAATGGAAGTTAAGTCAAGGCCTTCAGTACCTTGTTCAAGCTCCAAGTAGGAAACCTGTGGCAAACAGGAGATAAAAGAGTTGTTCCATGCATAAACTATCTGAAGAACCTGTTGGAAGAGAGAATTTTGTCACCGTTCAATTTAAGAATAGACAACAGTGCTGGTAACTGCCTCTTCAGTGTGTTTGGACAGAGAACCTGATGCAGCCCATCAAGCAAGCCACATGTTAGATTTGATCTTCGGGATGGAGATTTCTGTGGATCTGACTGAAGCAGTGTTGCAGTCAGAGCACTTCGTCCTGAAGGCTCGCCTAGGCACACCAGCCCCTCCCTCCTTCCAGGTAGGTGGTGGACAGATTTTTGATTGCCCACAGAGACTGATGGATCCAACTGGTTTTCAGAATGTTCTACGGGATCCAATGCCCCCTGGTGTTTCATTGGATGTGCTGGTGAAGGACTAGCATGGCTGTCTCTCTGAAGTCATCGACAAAATCACTCCCCAATGTACTCTTAATTCCCAAGCCGTTAGCTCCTTGGTATATTGAGGAGCTGTGACAGATGAAATGGGAGCTGAGATGGCTTGAGCGAGCGTGGAGGCAGGATTGAAGAAAAGGGGCAAGAACATCTTATAGAACATTTATGAAAACCTATGAGATGGCAGTAAAAGGGGTTAAGAAGGAATTCTTAGCCACTTTCATTGCATCCGCAAACTCATACCCAGCACAATTGTTTAAAGTAGTTCAGTCCCCGTCTCGCAGAGAGACCACCCAAATTTTGAATTCAAGTATTAGCTGCAAGGCTTTGGGGAGCCACTTTGTGGGTAACATCTTATCTCTCCACCGTGACCTGATGGCCACAGTCAATACATTGATGGAGCTGGAGGTCCCTTGGCCATCTTCTGGTTGTGTGATAGATCAATTCAGTCTATTCTCCCAGGACAAGGTTGACATGATCCTGCAGGTGGTGAGGCCCACCACCTGCCCCTTGGACCCTGTCCATCATGGCTGGTGAAGGCCAGCGCTGATGGACTTCAGGCTCCTTTGGATGCCATTGTTAATCTCTCCTTCAGCTCTGGAGATTTTCCTGGAGCACTGAAAGAAGCGATGGTGCAGCCTCTCCTGAAGAATCCATCTTTGGACCCCACTGCCCCCACCAAATATCACCCAGTTTTGAACCTCCTGTTTCTAGATAAGGCGATTGAGCAGGCAATGGCAGAACAACTGCAGGCATTCCTGAAGGATTCCATCACCCTGGACTCATTCCAGTCCAGTTTCCAATCCAGTCATGGGATGCAGACAGCATTGGTTGCCTCATAGACAATCACCACAGGCACCTGGATCAAGGCAGGTCAGCACTGCTAGTATTACTGGATCTTACAGCAGCATTTGACACAGTCAATTACAATCTTCTGACCCACTGTGGGGGTACGGAGAAGCCATACAGTAGCTGATCTCCTTTCTCCACTGTCAGGGACTGAGGGTGGCACTTGGGGAGCAGCTATCATCATGCCACCTGTTAGTTTGTGGCATCCACAGGGGGCAATACTCTCCCTGATGCTGTTTAACATCTACATGTGCCCTCTCACCCAGCTGGTGCGGTGTTTCGGGTTGGGTTGTCACCAGTATGCTGATGACACCCAACATTATCTGATAATGTGAGGCTTTTGGAGACTATTTTGCAGATAAGATCTTGTCACTCTGCTGGGACCTGTCCACCATGGTTGATGCAGTATGTGAACTGGAGGCACTTGGCTGTCTTCAGGGTTGATATTAGATCAGTTCAGGCCACTCTCCCGGGATGAACTAGACAGAGTCCTGTGTGCTGTGAAATCTACTACATGTCCATTGGACCTATGCCCATCATGGCTGGTCAAAACTGGCGATGCTGGGATTCGGGTCCTGTTAACTGACATCATTAATCTTTCCGTGAGTTCTGGGGTTTTCGCAGACTCATTGAAGGAGGCAGTGGTGCGGCCTTTTTTAAAGAAACCATCATTGGATCTTGTTGATCCAGCCAATTACCTCCCAGTTTTGAATCTTCCATTCTTGGGTAAGGTAACTGAGAGGGCGGTAGCGGAACAATTGCAGTTATACCTGGATGATGCCTCTATCTTGGACCCATTCCAGTCCGGCTTCAGGCCTGGCCATGGTACAGAGACAGCTCTGGTCGCTTTCACAGATGATCTGCGGAGACACTGGATCAGGGCGGGCCGGCACTGCTGGTACTTCTAGATCTTACAACAGCATTCAACATGGTCAATCACGATCTCTTGACCCACTGCCTTGCTGACGTGGGGATTTGTGGGAAAACCCTGCAATGGCTGAGCTCCTTCCTCTGCAGTTGGGGACAGAGGGTGGCACTTGGGGAACAGATGTCCACCCGCCATTGTTGGGTATGTGGCATCCCTCAGGGGGCAATTCTTTCCCTGATGCTATTTAACATCTATATGCGCCCCCTCACCCAGATAGTCTGCAATTTGGGGCTGGGTTGTCACCAGTATGCGGATGACACCCAGATGTATCTGTTGATGGATGACCAGACTGACTGTGCTCCAGATTCCTTGGCCAAGGGTCTTGAGGCCATGAAGATATGGCTATATCAGAGTCACCTGAAATTGAATTCCCTGAAGATGGAAGTTCTGTGTCTGCGTCGTGGAGCAATGGGGTTGGGGACCCAAGCTCCCAACCCTCGACAGGGTAAATTAAAGCCTTCATTGACGGTGAGAAGCCTGGGTGTGACTTTGGATGCTACATTTTCAATGGAGGCCCAGGTCACAACTGTTGCCAAGTCTGCCTTTTTTCATCTCCGACAGGCCAGGCAACTGGCACCCTATCTCTCATCGTGGGGGAACGGTGAAAAGGGAGAATATACTTCCTCAAAAGCACTGATAAACAACAAGAAGAAAGGAAGTATGCCAAGGAGTGACTCAGTACAATTATATTATCTGTACCGCACTACTATTAAATCAATATATCTACATTGAGTTTTCAATTATCTACAGCAAATCAATTATTGATTTGCTGTAGATAATTGAAAACTCAATGTAGATATATTGATTTAATAGTAGTGCGGTACAGATAATATAATTGTACTGAGTCACTCCTTGGAATACTTCCTTTCTTTTTGTTGTTTATCACCCTATCTCTCATCCCAAGACCTGGCCACAGTAATCCATGCAACAGTCATGTCCAGGCTAGTTTACCGCAAATCACTCTACGCTGGACTGCCCTTGGGCCTGACCCGAAAGCTACAATTGGTCCAGAACACAGCAGCACACATTCTTACAGGAACACCTTCTCAAGCACATATCCATCCTGTGCTGTGCCAGCTGCATTGGTTTCCAGTGGAGTTCCGGATCTGGTTCAAGGTGTTAACTTTGGTGTTTAAAGCCCTCCACGGACTGGGACCAGCATACCTACGGGACCGCCTCTCCCATTATGTCCCTTGCAGGGCACTCCACTCTGTGGACAAACAGCTTCTGGTGGTACCCAGCCCGAAGGACATCCATCTGGCCTCCACCAGGGCCAGGGCTTTTTCTACCCTGGCCCCAGCCTGGTGGAACGTCCTCCCACTGGAGATCCGGATCCTGTGGGAGCTATTATAGTTCCGCAGGGCCTGTAAAATGGAGATCTTCCACCAAGCCTTTGGCTGAGGACCAGCAGGTGTCCCCCCTTATTCCATCTAAGATCACCACCTCTTCTATGACTGCCCTCGGCCATGCGTCATATGCTATCACCTATGCAGGTTTTTGATCAGTATCTAAAGTAGCCTATATATAATGGCGTTTGGAGTATTTTAGTGACAGTTTTAAGTGTGTTTTTATAGTTGATGATTAACTTATTGTATTTTATTGATGATGTGAGCCACCCTGAGCCCATTTGTGCAGAGGGCAGGATAATATACAAACAAACAAAGGGTGGCCAGCCGGACTCCGCCCCAGATAATCTGACCAGGGCTTTGGAGGCTGTGACTGGATGGTTGAAACAGAGTCAATTGAAGTTGAACCCCATGAAGTTGGAGGTCTTGCACCTGGGCTGTGGACAGTTGGGTTTGAGGATTCAGCTGTCAGCACTTGAAGGGGTGCCGCTTGTACTGGTGCTGACACTGTAGAGTTTGGGCATGGTCCTGGATGTCTATCAATGGAGTCCCAGGGCATGGCAGTTACCAGGTCTATGTTTTTCTATCTTTGTCATGTCAGGCAACTTGCTCCCTATCTGGAGTGCTGCGACCTAGCTACAGTGATCCATGCAATGGTCATCGCCAGGCTGGATTACTGTAACTCACTCTACGCTGGGCTACACTTGGACTTGCTCTGGAAGCTACAACTGCTCAAGGTTTTGTTATTAACCTTTAATGCCCTTAATGGACTGGGACCAACATACCTGTGAGACTGTCTCTCACCCTTTGTTCCCTAGAGAATGCTCCCGTCAGCAGAAAAAACAGTTATTGGTGATCCCTGGCCCCAAGGAGATTTGCCTTGCCTCAACCAGGGCCAGGGCTTTCTAGGCCCTGGCACCCACCTGGTGGAACACTCTGTCTTTGGAGACCTGAACCCAGAGGGACCTATTGGTGTTCTGCTGGGCTTGTACGACAATGATGTTCCGCCAGACTTATGGGGGTTGAGGCAGGCAGTTTCTCCAACCAGCTTCCCACCAGTGGGGAGGGAAGACACGTTGCCCTCCCAAGTCTAGGTTGTCATCAGGTGGATGGCCACCCTCCGCCATGGGCCCTGATATTTAGAGAAATAGAGATGCATGGTGAACAGCCTAGTTTTTTTTCCCTTCACTGTGGGCCTATTTGTCTATTTGAGAGTAATACCTGATCCCTTCTTAATGCCTACACAGGCCTCTTCAGGAACAAGCAGGCAGACTTCTCTGAGGTCAACTAAGGTAAAAAAAAGGTTGCCTTGATGGAGACCTTCTAGAACGGATCTTAGGAATTCCATTCAAAATTTGCATTTGACTATTGTCTTGTTGAGAGTCTTCAAATCCAAGATTGCTCTCTACTCCCCTGATTTCTTTGGCACCACGAAAGGGACAGTATATACTCATTTGAAGAGCTGATCCTGAAGCACTGGTTTTATGGTTCCAATCTGCAAGAGATATGTTATGGCCTGAGACATCAGGGAGTTTTGTAGAAAATTCCTGAATCTGGTAGAAGGGACAAACTTGAAGGATGGGTGGTTTACAAAGCTTGTAACTGGAACCCTGTGATGAGGAAGACTGGAAATGTCAGGTGAGCTGACAGTTGCAGTGCCTTTTACAGTGCCTGCTGTCCTGCTCTCCCCACTTGGATTTTTCCTATGGCAGAGAGGGAAATTGCCATGGCACAAATCCCTGGGTGCCAGGTGCTGCTTGTGAAATGAGAGTATTAGGCAGGTATGGTAGCAAGGGCATTCAAGGGACATATCTGAAGCCCTGCTGCAATCAGTCAAAGGCATTCAGAAAAAGCAGGAAGACACTTTATGGAGGAAATGATGGCATTCCCATTACAGTGGGAGCTGCCCTGAAAGAGCTGGTGCAGCTATACTGCTTTGAGTTGCCGGCAAAGGTGCTCAGGCACCAAAAAATGAGGCCATTTCCACCATTCTGCTAGGGAAGCTACCTCAACCAACAAAGAAGCAGGAGCTGACTCAGGAAAAGCCTACACATCTGTTCCCGCTGAGACCTTGGGGGGAGGACTAGGAGACCTCATCAAAGCATCTGAAATCTGAGTGGGCAAAACTAGAGCCTCAGCTCTCACTGGGCCTGAGAACAAATGCAGGGGCAGAGATCCCTGGGCAATCCTAGCCAATTGTCATGACCTCATGCCTGGGGCAACAATGGCTCAGCCTGACATGGTTTGGATGCATTTTTCTGTGAGGAACCCACCCTTGAAGGGGTCTTGGCCTTCTTCCTCTTGATCACTGTGGCTAAAAGTTTTAAGGCAGCTGAGGCAGCCATTGATTTTTTTTACTTGCCTTTGGCATAATAAACAGGGAAATATTTTTTTCATATTTTTTGCCTACAAGACAGAGCTGGCTAAATGAGACTTGTCTGGAACAGGCAGGACTATGGACTGGGGAAGGTCACCCCCCCCCCTACACTGGTCCTCTGAAGGATCAGCTTAATTAGCATAAGCTTTGCCCTAGAGTGAGTAAGATGCGTATGTCAGAGGATGATAACTTCTCCCCACTGAAGGACAATACAAATTCATGTCAATTCAAGGGGTGTGCAATTTGGTATTCCTGAATAAAATATATATCAGAACATTACTTTCTATCAAATAATACTGAATAATACTGGTAAAGTATTATTTAGCACAAACGGATAAATCTGGATAAATTAGTATATACTGAATACTGGATTGCCAAATATACCTAAAATATTCAGGCTTATCTTGGAATCACCACACTGTTCATTTTAAAGTTGGCTGGCTTCTCCTGTCTTGTTTTTCCCCAGGCTTCCCCCCACCCCAGGCAACAGGGGAGAGGGGAGAGAGAGGCACGATGTAGGGTGAGTGAGTGAGCAAGCAATAGGTGGAAGAGCTCTAGTTGTTTGGCCAGTAATGGAGATTCTTTGATGGGAGACCATTTTTCAAATTCTTGCAAGAACATAAAAGCAGGCCTGGCTCCGTTTTGGACTCCGTTTTGGGTGAGATTTCTGGAAACTGTGCTGTGAGTGCTCTTTAGCCTCTGATGGCTCTGGGAATCTGCCTACCTGCTGCTGCCTGGCTGGAGGATGATGCAAAATGCTGTTTTTTTCTGTTTTAAGGGGAAAGGAGTTGGCCTGGTGTTGAAATGGGGAGCAGTAGGGTAAGAGTGGGGGAAAAACAGGGTTAACATACCTGTAACTTATGTTCATCGAGTTCTTCTGTGCTGACACACATGGGACTGCGCAGGCGCAGGCCAGCCGCCGGAAGATTTTTTCATCACTTTCCTCAGCTCCGAAGGGGCCGTTGGGCGCGCAACTCAGCGACCGTTTCCCACCCAAACGGTCACGTGTCCAATGGCGACCAACGGCCCCTTCCCTCAGTTCATCCTTGCCGCCGCTATCCCACACACAAATTTAATTCTCCTTGTAATAATTCTTAATTAACAATTTTTTTTTGTAGTAGGAGTTCCCAGCGGGGCAGGAGGGAGGGATGTGTGTCAGCACAGAAGAACTCGATGAACATAAGTTACAGGTATGTTAACCCTGTTTTCATCTTCGTTCTTCTGTGCCTCCACACATGGGAGAGTACCAAGCTTCACACAATAAGGAAGGTGGGGTGAAATCCAACTCAATTTTATTATGTACCAAAAATATTAGCACAAGATAAATAACTTGGTCAAGAAACATTAGAGTTGTTCAATAAACTATATACGTATATACACATACAGAATTTCAGTCCCCATCATTGGAGCAAAGCATTCAAGTGTACTGTCATGCAAACAAGGAGTGAAGGACAGCCTTGGCCACAGCAACATCTTGCTCTGCATTAACATCCATAGCATAATGTTTTACAAATGTGTCCGCAGACGACCACGTAGCTGCTTTGCAGATGTTGACAAGCAGCACACCCTTGACAAGCGCTGAGGAAGCTGCCTGAGAGCATGTGGAGTGGGCACTGACCCCCAGTGGACAATCCACCCCAGCCAGAGCATAGGCTTTAGAAATGGCCGACACTATCCATCGGGACACTGTTTGGGACGATGCCTTATGACCCTTGTCCTTACTTCCAAAGCAGACAAAAAGATGGGGACTGCTACAGAAGTCTTTTGTCCTGTCCAAATAAAAGGCTAAGGCCCTCCTCAAATCTAAAGTATGAAGGGCCTTTTCCCCTTTAGAAGATGCATTCGGAAAGAACACAGGTAACGTGATCTCCTGCGACAGGTGGAAGCTGGATACCACCTTGGGCAGAAACCTTAGGCATGGCCGCAGGACCACCCTATTCTTATGGAAAAGAAGAAATGGGGGGTCAGCCTTGACTGCTGCTAACTCGCTAACCCTTCTAGCAGATGTTACAGCCACCAGAAACACTACTTTGTAAGACAGTAAGTCCAAAGGGCATGTAGCTAACGGTTCGAAGGGAAGCAGCAACAACCTAGATAGTACTAGGGAGAGAGACCATTGAGGCACTGGTGGTGACACAGGCGGGTAAAGATTAAACATCCCCTTTAAAAACTGACGAGATTTATGGTGTGAGAACACCGTACAACCGTCAACCTGCTCGTGAAATGTGGAAATAGCCGCAAGGTGTACCTTTAGGGAGGTAACCCTAAGCCCTTGGTCCTTCAAATGACATAAATAGTCGAAGACGAACCCTAAGGGGCTACTAACAGGCACCAGATTCTTTGAAACTGCCCAAGTCTCAAACCTAAGCCACTTAGCTTTGTAAGCCCGTCTAATGGAGAGTTTCCTTGCATTTAGCATGACTTTCTCCACTTGCTCGGAATAAGTTACACTTGTCTCGGCCAGAAGGGTGCTACCAGAATGCAATCTGCATTGTCGTTCTCTATTTTGCACAACACCCTTGGTATTAGCGGGAATGGTGGAAACATATAGTGCAACCTGTGAGTCCACGTAAATTGGAAGGCATCCCCAATAGAGAGGGGGTCGCTCCCCGCCCTTGAGCAAAATATCTGGGCCTTGGTGTTTGCTGACGTTGCAAACACATCTATGCTCAGTTGGCCCCACATCTGAAAGATCGGCCCAATGTACTTTACGTTTAGTTCCCACTCGTGGTCCAACATGTGCACCCTGCTCAGGGCATCTGCCCGAGCATTGTCTGATCCTGCTACGTGAATAGCCCGAAGCATCACACCATTCAGGATCGCCCATTGCCAAATGAGCGTGGCCTCCCTGCAGAGAATCATAGATGCTGTGCCCCCTTGCTGGTTTAGGTAATACATGGCAGTCGTGTTGTCCGTCTGCACCAACACCTGATGGTTTTGTAGAAGTGCTGCAAGGGACACAAGTGCAAAACGAATAGCTCTTAGTTCAAGAACATTAATATGCAGGTTTCTTTCCCTTTCCGACCATACATCCTGTATACACACAGCACCACAATAGGCACCCCAACCCTGCAGGGATGCATCAGTGGTCACTGTAACCTCAGGATGCTGGTAACCAAACAGGGTCCCCTTAAACAAGTTGTCATCTGACAGCCACCAGTCAAGGGAGGACAGAATGACCCTAGGTATGGATAACTTGAGAGACGGAGGGTGGCGTAAAGCATCGTACCTCTGCACAAACCAATTTTGAAGCGGACGCATACGCAGTCTCGCAAAGGTTACTACTGAGGTAGAAGCTGCCATGTGACCCAGTAAGCATTGTATCATGCGCACAAATTGGAAACGATTTCTCTTGAACATGGAAACCAATCCCTTAAGAGACTTAGCTCTTTCCTGCGGAAGCAGTGCTTTACCCTCAACGGAGTCTAATACTGCACCAATGTAGGAGACCTTACGGCTGGGTACCAGCTTTGACTTATCCAAATTTACCAGCAGACCCAAACGTTTGCATGTGCTCAGCACTAACTCTACAGCGTGCACAAGCCCAGCCTCAGAGTCTGCCATGATGAGCCAATCATCGAGGTAAGGAAAGATGGTACAGCCTTTCTCTTGAAGGAAGGACACCACAGGAGCCACACACTTGGTAAATACCCGTGGCGCCGTGGATAGGCCGAAGGGAAGCACCCTATAACGGAACACCCTTCGTTTGTAAACGAAGCCCAGAAATTTTCTGTGCTCCTCTAGTATTCCAACATGGAAATAGGCGTCCTTCAAATCAAGGACAGCAAACCAATTCCCTTTCTTTAGCAAGGAAATTACAGCAGACAGTGTGACCATCTTAAACTTCGTCACTTTCAGAAAGGCATTAAGACCCCTTAAATCTAGAATGGGACGTAAACCCCCATCCTTTTTGGGGACTAGAAAGAAATGAGAAAAGAAGCCTTTCTCAGACTCCTCGCATGCCACCTCCTCCACAGCACCCTTGGCCAAGAGAGATATGATCTCATCCTCTAGCTCAGCCATGGTATTATTCACAGCCCTTAACGGTGAGATACACCTAGGCAGTTCAGTGAATTCCAGCCCGTATCCATTGTTCACAATTGTTAAGACCCATGAGTCAGATGTTATTGACTCCCATTCAAATAGGAAAGGCTTCAGCCTGTCCGAAAAAGTCAGGGCTGTGACTGGTTCATCCTGTCAGAATTGCCTCCCTGCTCCTTGCGGATCTTTTTGCTGAGCAGGAGGCTGAGATGGACGGGGCTTGAAAGGCCTACGCCTCCTGGGTTGCTGCGCGGGAGTGTAATGGCGCTGACAAGCAGGGTACTGCTAGAAGTAGGGACATTGTTGGTATCTCCCATGGTACTGGTACGGGTTGTATCTCGTGGGGTACCGTGGCTTGAAAGCAGACCTGTCTGCCGAGGTCACTCCCAACGACCGAGCCGTCTGCCTATCCTCTTTCTTCTTTTTTAGCGCCTCATCAGTGGTGCTGGAAAACAGAGAATCCCCTTCAAATGGCAGATTCTCAATTTTGGTCTTCACCTCTTGTGAGAGAGCTGTTGACCGGAGCCAAGAGTGCCGTCTCAGGATCACCGCTGATGACATACCATGGGCAGCAGTATCAGCTGCATGGCTCCCCACATTCATCTGCTGCTTTGAAAGGCGAATGGCTTCGTTCTGCAGCAGGGACACCACCGCCTTCTTATCTGCAGGCAAGTCAGCAACATAAGGCGTCAGCTTCTCCCACAGGTAGAGCTGATAGCCAGCCATGATGGTTTGGTAGTTGGCTATACGGAGGGCCAGGGCCGAGATGGAGTATTGGCATCTGCCCAGGGCGTCCATCTTCTTCCCCTCCTTGTCTGGCGGGACGGAAGAGGAACCTGACCGACGGTGCTGGATCTCCTCAGCAATCAGGGATGAAGGTGGAGGATGCTTGACAAGTGATTGCCATGTGCCTTGCTTGATTTTGTACATCTGCTCAATCCGCTTTGATGTAGCTGGCAGATCTGAAGGCACCTTCCACACCTTCTCCACTATCTCCTCTACGCCCTCCAACATGGGGAAACCCACCATAGCTGGACAGGATAGACAGACAGGAGCTTGTCCTTCGTCTTAGGCGTGGCTGAAGAAATATCGATCTCCAACGCCTTTGCCATACGGGCCATCTAGTCTGCGTAGATACGGAGGTCCTCATAAGGGGAACTCGTACTGGGAGCCACATTGTCATCTGGAGACGGTTCCGACAAGGACTCAGAGCCACACTCGTAGCCAACAGTAGCCTCCTCCTCATCAGAAGCAGGAACCAACACCTCATCAGCTGGAAACAGTGGAGGTAGCCACTCACGCTGCCTGGATGTTGATGGCCTCGGATCCGAGGAGTCATACCCCGCAGGAGCCCCACTCCATTGACAGTGGTAAGGAGGTGGAATATAGGAGGCCTGCTGGTGCCGGGAAGCCAAGGAATGCTCGGAACCGACGCTTTCCACATCGGAGACAGGGCGTCGACTCCGAGTGGAGGAAGCTGGAGACGCGGAGGAGCGCTCCCTGGGTGTGCATCGGATCCGACGAGGGGCAGCTGGGCTCGGTTCCGGCGACGGAGCACTCAAGACCACAAGATACGCACCCGGATCCGGTACGTCCTCCGGAGCAGAACGGTCTGGCGAGTTCAAATGAGGGGAAGGCGTGCGTGGAGAAACTAGCACTACCTCATCAGCAGACCTGCGCCATGGGGACCGAGAGTGTCGATGTTTGGACTTCTTCAGCTTCTTCGACGGCGGTTCCGAGCAGGCTCTCAGATCCGACGCCCTTTTGGTGGAGGACTTCTTGCCAGCAGAGTGTGGTCTCGGTGCTGCAGTGGCCTTCAGATCCAGCGTCGGAGTCGACAGGCAGGTAGGATCCGACCCCATTGGATCCAATCCCGAAACCAACTTCTTCGGATCCAACTTCGAAGACGCCTTTTCTCTCGGCGATTTCGGAGACATCGCCACTTGTGAACCCGCTTTTGGTGCTGCTATACTCGCCGGTCGAGATGTCGACACCGACTTAGCAGAAGCCACAGAGCCTGCTCGTGAATGCCGTTCGGCCGAGGAGCTAAGGGCAGCCTTTGGGGAGGACAACGGAGTTTTGCTCGCCACCGAAAGGGGCCTGGAGGTCTCCTCTCCATCCAACACTTTCTGCCACAGGGATGCCTTCAAGCGCGCAGACCTCTCCTGTCTGGCCTTATGGGTGAACTTCTGGCAGATCTTACACGTTGGGACAATATGACCCTCCCCAAGGCAAAAAAGGCACAGATCATGCCCATCTGTTTGGGCCATCTTTGTCTGGCACTGAGCACAGTGCTTAAATAAGGCCTAAGAGGTCATGTTTAAGGGGTTCAGCAATACACGTCGTCAAATAACAGTCCGAATCAATACACACCGAGTCCAAAGTCCGTCCAAATCAGTAAGAAGAAGAGTAAGCCAAGTCCGAAATCCAAGTATCAAAACCGAAATATCAATCACGAAGTAACAATCACTACAAAGCACGGAGCTGCGAAGCAGACGTTCCCTTCTAGCGGCGGCAAGAAGAGAACTGAGGGAAGGGGCCGTTGGTCGCCGTTGGACACGTGACCGTTTGGGCGGGAAACGGTCGCTGAGGCGCGCACCCAACGGCCCCTTCGGAGCTGAGGAAAGCGATGAAAAAATCTTCCAGCGGCTGGCCTGCGCCTGCGCAGTCCCATGTGAGGAGGCACAGAAGAACGAAGATGAAGGGCAAGTTTCATTAATTTTCTTTTCAAAGTTTATTTAATAATTGTGTTTGCTGTTGTGGATAGAGCTTTTGCTTGTTATTTGGCATTGGTTATTGCTTGCTGTTGTTGCGTTGGGGAAAAGATTGCTTTTTGCTTGTTAGTTGTTTGCACTTAATTGTTATTATTAAGAATTGCTATTTTTGTGTGGGGGGACTGAGTTTTGCTTGTTGGTTTAAAAGAGTTGCTTGCTGTTCATTTTTATATTATTAGATTTCTTGTTCTTGTCAGATTTTTGCATGGTTAATAGAGTTGCTGGCTGTTCATTGTTATAATTGCTGTTCTTGTAGGGGGGCTTCTTTTTTCTTATTGATTTAAACAGTTGCTTGCTGTTCATTGTTATATTATTAAGAATTGCTGTTCTTGGGGGAAGGAAGATTGTTTTTTACTTGTAATAAAGAGGTGTTAAGAGAAGTTGTTCTGCATAGAAGTTGTTTATTGTTTTTGCCTCTAGTGGACTTCTAGGGAGCTACTGTTGGGTTGTTTTGAGTTGTCGATGCTAGGTAAATTTTTCATAAGGTTTTTAATGTAGGCAAGACAGAGGCCTTGTTTAAAAACACAAATTAATTTTCAGCTTAGGGAACAACAGTTTTCCCCTAAAGAGGCCTGTGTAGCAATTAAGAAGGGATCAGGTGCTATTATCAAATAGATAAATAGGCCCACAGTAAAAAAAAATAATAACTAGGCTGTTCAGCATGCTCTTGGTCTCTTGGCATCAACGAAGGCAGGTTAGGTGGTTTAGAAAAGTAGTGGTTGTAACCATAGGACTGACCTATACTAGAGTCTGGGTTTCAAGAAAGGAATTGCTTGATTCTCAAAGAGGAACTAAACTTCTTGCTAGTGTAGTTACAATAACATAGCCTAAATAAGTCTTTTAAATAAGAGAATATATTTCCATCTCCAGGTCAGACCCATAACAATTAGAAAGCTTTGAGTAGGTAGTCATGAGTTGTTTTTAAAACACTGATACTTGGCTAGGTGCTGAAAATCAACAACATTTGGGGAGTTGGAAAACTTTTGTGTGTTAGTGCTGTGTTAATCAGTGTAATGTAGTTCAGTTAGGCCTAGTCTGAAAGTATCAATAGTACTAGTGAGTACAAAATAAACAAATGGAGAGGAGTCCAGCGGGGCCCTGGGGGAAAGATGATGCAGAACAGAAGAGGAGAGGGGGAGGGCTATGGCTCCCCCCACCACCTGTACAAAGGCCAGCCCTGAAGCTGACTTCCACCACCCTGGCCTCTGGCTTGGCTGGTGACAGCAAGAGGCTTCATAAGGTCCTTTTTGCTGAGGCAGCTGCAGGAACACTGTCCCCACAGGTGCCTGAGATATGAGTTGGCAATGGGCAGGGGTCTGCTGCTGAGGCTTCCCTTCCTCCTCCAGTTGTTGTGGACTTGGGAGACATGAGTCTTCCAGTCCTCGAGCTCACCTCTGGAACCCAGAGGATGCTGGAGGATTTGGAGAAGAGCTCACCACCAGTGACCCTTCCCAGGTTTCATCTGAGGACAGCAGGCAGGCCTTTAAGGAAAAGGTAGGAGGAGAGTCTGGAGGTGGCAGGAAAGATAAAAGAAATGCCCCATGGGTGTTGCCATCTCAACCTTTCACCATTGGCCATTTCTTTCGGCCCTCTGGACATGATATGTCTCCTGAGTACTTCACAGGAGGCAGCCCAGGAGATGCCTGTAGCTACAGGGCAGCATGGGTCCCCCTACACCTCTGCCATTTGGGATCATTTCCAGAAGATGGAGGATCCCTGCCATGCACCAGCAGTGTAAGGACCAGATCAGTCAAGGGAAAGACCTGGCTCATCTCTCAACTACCAGACTCAGGAACCACTTGAAGAAGCACCACCAGGCAGTATTTCCATGAGGGGAGAGACTGTTGCCATATGACCACCAGTAGGCCAGCAGGGATTGTCCAGCAACCACATCTGGTGTTCTTCCCCCAGGTCTCCTGTAGGGAAGGGATGCTAAGCATCTCTGACAGAGATATTTGGTGGGGATGGCAGTAGTGTGCGAAGAGAGGGGGTCCAGAGGGTAGGGAAGAGGGTCACTCACCTCATTGGTGAGATGATCACTCTAAAAAGATGTCCCTTTTCCATAATCAAGGATATCAACTTCTGCAGCCTGCTCCAAGATGCCTACTCTTGATATAAGACCCCTGCTCCTACCATGCTGAGCAGGGCTGTGGTGCCCTCCCTTTACAGAGCCACCAAGGACAATATGAAGGAACATTTGTTGCGTGCTGCTAACAGAAGTGTGCACTTCACATCCAACATCTGGACCTACCCTTAGTCACCATATGTGTACCTCTTGCTTACTGCACACTGGTAGAAACTTGATGTCCTTCTGGGTGGGGGTGAGACAACCAGCATCAGGCAAGGTGATATGGGGGGGCTGCTGCCAGGCTGGCTACTGCCAGGCTTTACCCCATGCCAAGGTTTTTGATGAGGCACACACAGCAGACAAAATCTCTACCGCCACTGAGAGTCAATTAGAGCAGTGGGTAAGTGGAGGCATCACCATGGGATATATGGTGACCAATGGCAGCAGAAACATCTAGACAAGAGTGTCGATCGTGTTTCCTGTGTGGCCCACAAATTTCACCTAGGGTAACAGCTGCACTTGGATTGCATCTGAATCCTGAGGCTCTCAGACTGAATGCTGCGAATTTTGAATTCCAGTGTCTCATCATGAAATGCCAGTGCATCATGGGTCACTTCTCATGCAGTGTGAAGGCTACCCCCCCCCCATCAGCTGAGACAGAAGCAGGTCCTGGCCGGCATGTAAGAATATCACCTGATCAGCAACAAAAACACTCAGTGGAACTCCATCCATGTCATGCTTGAGCATTTGGTGAACCAGCAGGCCACCCTTACAATGTGGCTCTCAGAGACTTACACTGGGAAGGGGAAGAGTCAGTTCAGCCAGGGGCAGAGTCAATTCAGACAAGACAACTAGCTGGCCATCTCCCAGATGGTGGAGGTCCTTAAAGACTTCATTGTTACAGTCTCATCTGACACTGCAATTTCCAGTCTGGTTATTCCTGTGATCCAAATGCTTCAAACGGAGATGACTGTCTTTTTGGACCCAGGCACAGAACACAGGACATGCAGACCTTGTTTCAGCAGTCTGTGCACTTGTAAGAAGGCTGCAACAGTACATGGAGTTCCACCTGCAATCTCTCACCAAGAACGACCTCTCACCAAGTACAAGCTCATCAGCTTGAGAGATGAGGTCTCTCAGCATATGCAGCATACACAGGCTGAGAGGGGCACCCTGCCAGCAGAGGGAGAAGAAGTAAGACCTGCTGTTCCCCACACCTGTTCTTCTCAACAAAAGTCCCCCACAGCCACTCCCCAGATGTCCATGGAGGATGTGCTTGGCCCCACTGGGAATAAGAGGGGCGTGAGCCAGGATTCAGCAGAGGCAATAGTCAGGGGCTACCTTGCAGATCCCTCCAAGTTGCATACCACCTGTCCTCTGAGCTACTAGGCCAAGAAAGAGGCAGTCTGGCCAGGACTCTCTCTTGCAACAGAAACTCCTGTCATGCCCTCTATCGAGCATGCTGAGAAAATGTGTCTTCTTCTATGCGGGCGACATATTCAGCCCTCACCACACTCACCTGCTCCCTTGGAAAGTTGAGCAGTTGGTCTTCCCACAGGTCAACTTGCCACTCTTCAGTTTCCCTGCTCTGAACTTTCAGATTGAGTAAAGTGAACATGCCTTGAGCTTGCATCCTCTCTCAGAGCCTCGCTACAAGTGACATCTTCCACGCGAAGGGCACTTGATCATTTTCGCAAGTCTTTCTGGGTACTGAAGTCCCTCTCCCACACCCCTTTTCCTTCTGTTCCTTCCCGTCTCCGTTAGCACGGCTGCCTGAAGAGACGGAGAAAGCCTACGAGAGCAGCTTTTGCAAATCGTCTTGCTGGGGGGTGGGGAATGCTCTAGAGAAAGCTGACATGTGAAGTCCTCCCCTCTCTGTTAGAACTGTTAGGATCGCTGCCTTAAAAGTCAGAGAAAGCCTGCGTTTGCAAATCGTTTCTCTAGTCGCAAGCCTGCTCTCAATGATCTTTGGGGGCGGGCAGCTGCAACTTTCTAAGCTTTCTCTAGAGTATTTCCCCCCCTCCCCGAGCAAGACGATTAGCAAAGTTGCAGCGGGCAGCTCGGGGAGGGGGGGAATACTCTAGAGAAAGCTTAGAAAGTTGCAGCTTTCTCTGACTTTTAAGGCAGCGATCCTAACAGTTCTAACAGAGAGGGGAGGACTTCACATGTCAGCTTTCTCTAGAGCATTCCCCACCCCCCAGCAAGATGATTTGCAAAAGCTGCTCTCGTAGGCTTTCTCCGTCTCTTCAGGCAGCCGTGCTAACGGAGACGGGAAGGAACAGAAGGAAAAGGGGTGTGGGAGAGGGACTTCAGTACCCAGAAAGACTTGCGAAAATGATCAAGTGCCCTTCGCGTGGAAGATGTCACTTGTAGCGAGGCTCTCAGTTTATGTTGGGGAGGAGGGGAAAGTGCCTTTCCAAAAGTTAGGTAGAAAACCAGCAGGACACTTTATCCTAGAGATCCCCAACATGGTGCCCGTCGGCACCACTGTGCCCACAGACATCTTTCCTGGGGCCCAAAAAGTGTTTTTAAAAGTGAGTGGGGCCAGGCAGGGCTTTTGCCAAGCATGGTTTCTGATTGGCCACTAAAGATTTGATTGGCTGTGTAGATTTTTTAAAATGTTGCTTTGGCAGAAGCTGTTTCCACAACACAACTCACTCTGTGATCGAAGGTAAGCTGTAGGAACCATTCTGTGGCTGGCTCTGCCTCTCACAGCAACCATTCTGTTGTTGCACATACCACCCTGTGTTAGAATTCCAAATGTGCCTGCCCTCTCAAAAAGGTTGAGGGCCCCTGCCTTATCCAGTTGGCACTTTATATAAAATTCACACTCCCAACTTGAAATTTTCCCCTAATCAAAATCACCAGCCCAGCCAGTATACTCCTTGGATCTTGGCACAATTCTGTGCAGACAATTAAAACAAGCAGCAGCAAAAATGTTGTTTCCTTGCCATTGGAACAGGAAGACAGATGTAGGGGGAAAGTAGAGAATTTTTTTTTATTTTTTTTTATTTTTTTGTTACTTACATTAACTAACAATACAAAGGGAAAGAAGGGGGGCAGGGGAAGGAAAGAAAAAAAAACAGCAACATATAACAACACTACACTACAAATAATGCTTTCCCTTCATACTGCCATTATTAAAAAATTAAAACTTTGTAAGATATTGATGGAGTGGTTGACCTTGCAAAATACAGATTGCAATCCAAATTAAGTCTTCCTCCCCTCCCTGGGTCCCGGACGCAATTCTCTCTGAGCAGCTGCAACCGCAGTGCTCGTTCCCTCCCCCCCCTTCAGACTTCAAATCCTTTTCTTCTTGCTTGGTGTCTTGCTGAAATTCTTGGTTTTTGTCCTCAAAATCCCTTAGTTGATCTTCTGATGTTATCTTGTAAGCTTGATCTTTGTAACTAAACCAGATACCTTCCGGAAATAGCCATTTATACTTTATTCCACGTTCCCTCAGAAGAGCTGCAAACTTTTTATACTTAAATCTCCTTTTCCGAACTAGGAATGGAACGTCCTTCAGTATCTTAACCTTATTACCCAGAAAGTCCAGGTCTGCATTGTATGAGTTATATAGGATAGTGTCTCGGATCCTCTTAGATGAAAAATCGATGATGATCTCGCGAGGCAGCTGACGCTTCGTTGCATATTTTGAAGAAGCCCGACGGACTTCCAAAATGGCGCTTTCTACCTCTTCTTCAGTTGCCCTCGCGGGTGTCGCCAATAGTTCCGAGGCAAGATCCCTTAAATCCTCATTTTCCTCCTCTTTCACGTTCTGGAGGCACAAAATTGTCTGTGTTCGTTCCACTTGTAGCCCGATCAACTGGTTCTCCACCAGCTTTAACTCTCTGTTCGTTGCCCTCACGAGTGACGCATTTTCCCGAGCAGACTTCTCTGCCCCCCCCCGCTACTTCCTTAAATGGTTTTCACATCGCTCTCAATTAAGCCCACCCTTTGATCTGTTTCATTCAGCTTGTCAACAAAGGGCTTTATGGCTTCGATGACCGACCTCTTCACCAAGTCCCCGAGCGACTCTCCTTTCCCCTGCAGGGCAGCCGAAATTGACTTGCCCAAAGCGGGACTCTGCTTTTTTGCCGCCATTTTAGGGGGGGGGGACCGCCGACCAAGTTCTGAAACTCAGCGAGGGGGAAGAAACCCGAGCCTTCTTAGCTTCAGATCCCACCACTCCTTCGCGTGCGCTTGTAATAACAGAAGGGATTCGCTTACTTACAGGCTTCCGCCTAGTTCTGCTCTTTGCCGTTTTCCATGGCCCGGCAGCACTCGAGGTGCCGCGCACGTCTGCCGGCCTCCATAGGAACAAACGGGCAATTTACCCCCTGCATCGATTTCAGGGGGCTCTTCCCACCGCGTTCCAGACCCTGCCTCCCTCACTGGGAGTCCTGGGAGATAATCTTCGCAGATCAGCCGCCCAGTCAGGCTGCTCGGGCGCTTCCTCCCAGACCTGCGGAGAGGAGCGTCCGACATGGCCGAGAAAACGAAACCGAATCCGGGGGAAAGTAGAGAATTGACACCATATATATGGCAATGTTAAATTAAAACAAGCAGAAGAAAACTCACAGAAGCACCAAAGACAAAGCTAGTGCAGCGTACTATTGTGTTGTTGTGTTAACTAAACTTTCTTCTTTTACAGGGGCGGGAGGGAACAGAAGGGTCAGTGATGAAGGGCAGCTTCTGCAGCTCCATCTCTAGGCTGCTCTGAGCTAATGCATGACAGTGTAGGCTGCAGACTGCAGAGAGAGTAAAATTTGGGCTACCCAGAATTAACCCTGCCTTTCACTTTCTGCAGCCTTCTTTGGAAGAGGGATCTTATACTAAGTTAATACTCTGTGGGTTTGCTTGCAATTGCCAGTGCTTGAGCCAGGTCGGTGGTTCTGCTGGATGGTTGATGTTAGTACTTGGTTCTGTTCTATGGTATTCCCACGTTGGGCCTGGGTTCTGCCTGGCTTCTGTGAGTGACACTGGTTCTGCTGGACTTGCAACACTGTCCCTTGCTTCACTTTTGTTCTCTGGTTTGGCATTGGTTCTGCTGAGTTTCTCTGGTTTGATGTTGGTTTTATTAGGCTTTCTTGGTTCAGCTTGCATTTGGTACTGGCTACTGGCCAATGGTTATGCCTGTGTGTTTGGTTAAGGTGTTTTTGCTGGAAAGGTAGCTTGGAATTCCCACCCCCCAAATAGGGAACAATGAAGAGTGGTGGGGGCAGCTTGTTCAGAGGCTCATAGAATTGTACCCCTCGGCCCAATCTTCTTGAAACTTGTGGGGTCAGCAGTCGACAGAAGGACTAGGTCACCTGTTATTTTAGTGCAGTTTGCACAAAAACACCCCCCCAGCCCCCCAGGTAGTTTCCCTGTTAGGGAATAATGGAGCCAAATGTACTTGGTTTCCTGAATAAAACCCAGATCTGAATACTAAACTGGTATTATTGCCTCCTAATAGCTGTAATATTGAATATATATGGTATTCCAGACACCTGGATATGAATAATACTGATTTTTTAAAGTGCACACCTTTCATCAATTCTCTACTATTTCTTGTACACACATCAGCATTTAGCATCATAAGTCCACAGAAAGAATCATCCAATCATCCTTTGTACTCAGCAGGTGAAATAAAATGTTTATTTGTAAGTATTTTCTGATGTATGTTCAATTATCTTGTACTTCAAGTCTAAATCAGGACACTAGAAAGTTAAAACAACATTCCTGATTTTCTGTATAGAACGTGTTTAATAATGTCATTCAAAGGTGCCAATTTGGTCAGGGGTAAACTTATTTCTATTTGTTTTATTTAATGCAATGATCTCAAATACTAAAAGTTCAAAGGAAATACTCACCCTCTGTTACTGACTACAGCCTTTTTCAAGTGAATATAGTTAGCAGGAAAGATCCCCTGCAAGGGAAAAGCAATTCTAGTCTTTAAGGCAATAAGTACAAGTAGCAGATATTCAAGAAAATAAATTTGTTAGCTGATAACCAATTTTAAAAAACCTGAAATCAACACATCCACTTTTAACACTAAAATATGTAATTGTTAGCTGCTTTTATGAAAGTAATAATCCTTTTAGCAAATATTAAACTTACAACTTCAGATAATTTAAAATGGCTACAGAACATGATCAAGTATTTACTCTGATAATCACTGTTCTGTTCAATATCCAAACTTTTTGAACCCACAGCTTAACATACACTTTTGCTTTTAAAGTATAAAATGGACATTTTAAAAAAATGCAGTATTAGCACTAGGAAGTTTATATATATATATAATCTGGATTGCCATCTGAAACATTAGCCTTATCATCTATAGCACTTCGTTAGTACTTTTGGTTTTATTAGCAAATCTTCACCATATTTAAGGTTGATCTGCACATGGAAGTAGTTTATGCTGGATCAGAAACTGCAAGCACAGACTGGATGCAAATGTATATACAATGCCATGTATAACCAATACCATACCTATTTGCAATATAAGATGTAAATAGATTTCCAACCTCATTCCACTGCAGATGAGAATGCATATTCCCCAAAGTTTCAGGCTATGCAAGAATCTCTAACTGCTACCTTGTCTGGATCAAGGACACTGGATGCATATTACAGTAAGTTAGGTACATTCGCAGTGCAATTTTAAGCAGAATTACTTAGACTGGAGTAACTCTGCTTAGGATTGCATAGTTAATCACACAAAATTCAGCATGGCATCAAATAATTAAGCATTTTAAGGGTGCAATCCTAAAGCCATCCTGGAATTCCTTAGGATGGTTACCAAGCCCCTGTATCAGAGTAATGCTAAAATATGCTAGCCCAATGCTGAAATATGCTGTAAATGCTCTAGCAGCATAAAGGCCAGAAATTAGCCCAATATCCCTCAGAGCAACCTGCAACATGTACCCAGCTGTGCATCAGCTCAACAACTCTTCCTCCCTCAACAATTCCTAGCAGTGTTTCCCATACAAGACACAGTGTCTGATGCACAATGCAGAAACAGGAGTACCCTTTGGAAATATGCTGGCAGAATGTATTGTCGAAGGCTTTCACGGCCGGAGAACAATGGTTGTTGTGGGTTTTCCGGGCTGTATTGCCGTGGTCTTGGCATTGTAGTTCCTGACGTTTCGCCAGCAGCTGTGGCTGGCATCTTCAGAGGTGTAGCACCAAAAGACAGAGACACTGAGAGATCTCTGTCTTTTGGTGCTACACCTCTGAAGATGCCAGCCACAGCTGCTGGCGAAACATCAGGAACTACAATGCCAAGACCACGGCAATACAGCCCGGAAAACCCACAACAACCATCAATGCTGGCAGAATGTTGGCACGATGTTATTTCAGTGTAATCCCCCATGCAAGTCAAAGAAACAGTGAGCACAACCATATTTTTGGGCAACTAACAGCCATTCCAACTACTGAGCAATCCAAACTAAAAACCACAGACAGAGTTATAATATGTCTCCTTACAAGAGATGTGTTATTTGTATGATTACTATACTATCTTCCCCTACAAGTGGATCTCATTATATGGGAGACACCTAAGAGGAGGAAAATGATATAGAAACAAGAAAAGTACCTAGGTGATGCTACTCTATCAGATGTATAGCTCACACACCACATGTAGAGTGCTTGAACTCACATGCTGTTTGTTATTACTGTGGAACCTTATGTCTCCTTTCACTTTTTCCAGACAATCCACCAACAAAAGTAGAGGTGGGAAAGGACCCCACAAACATTTCAGTGCCAACTGAATCTACTACACAACCAATGACTACTGTGTATCTAGCTGCTCTTCTGTGTAGTTGCCAACCCTCTTGTTCTAACCTGTCTTTTGTATCACTGCAAACTACTTAAATATTTATTTCACTACCACAACTGTGCATACTCTACCTGTGATTCTGCTGTCAATTCAACCTGACATCCTCAAAGCTCAACCATTGCCATTCCTGGCTTATAAAAGCTTTCATGTGCCATCAAGTCGCTTCCAAATTCACGGCAACCCTAAGAATTAACAGCCTCCAAAACATCCTATCATTAACAACCTTGCTCAGGCTGTAGCTTCCTTTATTGAGTCAATCCATCTCATTTTCCTACTGCCATCTCTTTTTTTACTGCCTCAATTTTTCCTAGCATTATTGTCTTTTCCAGTTAGTCTTGTCATCTCATGGTGTGATCAAAATACAATAACAGTTTCATCATTTTAGCTGGTAGGGAGAATTCAGGCTTGATTTGATCTAGAACCCAATGTCTTTTTGGCAGCCCACATTAAAACTATCCTCCAGCACCACATTTCAAATGAAACAATTTTCTTCCTGTCAGCTTTCTTCATTGCCTAACTTTCACATCCATACAAAGTAATGGGGAATACCATCGTTTGGATTATCTTAATCTTTGTCCCCAGCAACACTTCCTTATCCTTAAGGATCTCTTCTAGTTCCTTCATGGCTACCCTTGCAAGTCTCAATCTCCTTCTGATTTCTTGGCTGCCAAGGAATAAAAAATCTTTTAACAATTTCAATTTATTATCAATCTTAAATTTTGTAATTCCTCAGTAGCCTTTACTTTGGTCTCCTTGATGCTCAGCTGTAATCCTGCTTTTGCACTTTCTCCTTTAAGTTTTGCCAGTCAGTAACAAAACCTAGTCAATCAAAAATTTCAGATGGATTTCAAAAGGTGGTAAATGCATTCATGAAGAAAGGACAGGGCTTATTCTATGGTGGCACCTTGCTTCTGAAATGCCCTCTCCCTTGAGGCTCACTTGGCACTTTAGTTTCTTTTAGGTGCCAGACCAAAACACATCTTTTTACACAGGCTTTTAATTAGAGAGTTATCGTACCAGATTTTATAATGTGATAGTTTTAATGTCAGTTACGTCCATATTGTTATGTTATTATTTATTATTCTTTATTACAGCACTTAGCCAGTACATTTACCATAGAAATTTAAGTGCACATATTGTTACGTTGTTTAATTATAAGCTGCCTTGAGCAACTCTGAAGAGGCACCATAGAAATATAATAAATAAACATAGTAGCATGCCAAACAGTTGTGAAGAAGGCAGAAGTGGGGTTCATCTTTAGAGAAAACCCTCTTGAGTCTTAACCCTAAAGATATGAATAATTACTGTCCATTGATAACATTCCTTTCTTGGGCAAGTTGTGGATGGATACCACCAGGCTTTCTTGAAGGAAACGGATTAAAAACCTATTTCTGTCTGGTTTCAGGCCAGGTTTTGCTGCCAGAACTGCCTTAGCTGCTATGATGGATGACTTATGCTGAGGAAAGAGATGGAGAAGTGCATCTCTGCTGATTTTTCTAGACCAATCAACAATGGTATCATTACAAGATGATTGGCAAAAATGAGTTTCTGTGCTTCAGTGGCTGTTACTATCTGGCTGATTAATACCAGAAGGTAATCATGATGAGTAATAACTTCTCAGCTGTGTGGTTCTTGAACTGCAGGTTCCCACGCAGTTCAATCTTATCCTCTATGTTTTTAATGTCCATGTGAAATCACAGGGTAATATCTTCCAGATATTTTGAGTGAACTGTCACCAATATGTGGATAACGTCCAGCATTAGTTCTCTTTTCATCTGATTCATGTGAGGTGATTAACGTTCTGAATATTTGATCCTGGAAGCAGTAGTAGACGGGATGTTGTTAACAAACTCATGCTCAGTCCAGATAACATGGAGCAGCTGTTAGTCAGCAATATGACCAATCAGGGGTTACAAAAGCATCTGTTATGGGTGGCACTCTGAAGCTGCTTGCAGCTTGGTAGTAGGGATGTAAATATTGTTTTGAAAAAGCAGCTGTTTAAAGCATTAAAATGTTTATCATTTAAACCACAGTTCCCCAATGTGGTGCACATAGGCTCCATAGTGTTCACCAACACCCTTCTTGGCACCCACCAAGTGTTTTTTGAAAAGAGACAGCGTCAGGTGGGGCTTTTGCCTAGCAGAGTTTCTTATTGGCTACTGAAGATCTGATTGGCTGTGCAGATTTTTTAAAAGTTACATCAGCAGCTCAAGGTCCTTTACTGTGGGACTGAAGGTTAGCTGTATGTATGCAAAATTATTTTTAAACAGTATGTTCATTTTAGAAGGCATCCTGTTAAACAGAGCTTCTGCTGAAATGTTGAAGAATTACTATTAGAGTCATGCACAACCTCATTCCCTGATACGTTATAGCTAGCTCTGCCTCCTGTGGCGTCCATTTTGTGGTTGGCTACACCTTCTGTAGCAGCCATTTTATAGCTGCGCCTACCACCTTGTGTCAGAATTACAAAAGTGCTCACAAGCTCAAAAAGGCTGGGGACTCCTGATTTAAACATTCATCAAAATCAGCCTCAAATACAAGGAGGGGGATTGATCCTACAGATGCTCCTGTTTCACTCTTGCTCTTCTTTGGCCTTATTGTTTGCGACTCAGTGCTCACTTTGTTAGATACAGATATACTTAGGAAAATTTTAGTGATATTTAAGATGGGTGCCAACTGCCAAATGATATTATAGACTAACATGGCTAGCAATCTGAAATTAAACTATGCTGTATGTTTTACGTTCGTTTGCTGTTATATATATTTTGGTATAATTTTGTTTTCAGCTTTCTTTCTATTAGGAGAAAGGCAAGATAAACATTTCTAAATAAATATTCCACAGCACTTTCACAGCAGCCCTGGTATATATGGCTGGTTAACATTGGAGCCCGTGGAAGATTGGCATTAAATTTTCAGCAGGTTTGAGAACTGGTGTATCTGGAACCGACTCTCATGGATGAGAGTCAGAGCCAAGGAGAACTTGGATGACTTTGACAACTTTTCAGAATTCTGATGTTTGTGCTGAGGCCATTTTTGCTGGTGGCTCTGAGGCATTACGTCCTGGCGAAGCTGGAGTAGAAGCCAAAGTGTTAATTGGAGCTGCAGCTAGAACTGAAGGGCCTGAGTTAGTCTTGGAACCATCGGAACCAATGACGCCTGGATCCTTCTGTCCAGAGTGGCAAGCAGTGTTCTGCTTGGGCAATTTCTGGAGCTGCGCCAAAGAGAGCTTTTCCCCACAAAGCAGCCTCAAGCATGAGGTTCAATCATGGCTTGCTTATAAATGGTCTAGATACATGTTCCTTACTAAGGAACAACAGCCATAGAATGTGATAGTGTAAGTCATTTTTTCCCCACAGGATGTACTCTTTTTGAAAAGAGCACTTTGGGCCACATTTTGAGGACTAGCCTAGATATAAATCATCTAAGTTTTTTTCTCCAAATGTAGACCAATTTTGATCTTCTAATGCTTTTTAACTGCAGGAAAAGGTCTTCAACAAAATGAGCTTTGCAAAAAGGACTCTCTTTTAGTCCTTGCAGAGACAGAACTGAGGGAAGGGCACTCCTCACCCTCCTAATCACATTGGGAAAAGGAAGGAAAGCAGCAAGAGGAAGGGAGAAGGAGTGCCCTCTAGCGTTTTTGAGGTTCAGAAACCTCTCCACATGCAGGGCCCATGAGGGACTGGGCTGGTCATGGAGCCGGGCTGTTGCATGAGGAGAGATAAGTGTTCAAGAGCTCACCCCTTCCTTTTCAAAGTCTGCCATCCTCCCTGTGCCTGGACCATGCTTCCAAACAAAGTACAAATAATTCCAACCCTGACAGACCAATGGCTGGATTCTGAATAAGGTAGTCTTGTGTGTTCATCATAGTTGCCATGTGCTTCTTTTGCAAAGCGAAGATGGAGGCATTACATTTAGCTTTGCCCCATGCAGCAGTCATTTTGGCCTTAGCTCTGCCTCCTATGGAAGCCATTTGAGGTTGTGCTCACCATCCCCTCTCAAAATACCCACATGCTCAAAAAAGTTGGAGACTCTTGATTTAAATCTTACCTCCAATTAAACCCTCTCAATTTAAATCTAGGTCTAGCTGTACTTGATTTGTCTTAGCTGCTATAGCAGGGTTGAAAGGATACAAGATGTAAGGTCGCAAAAGTTGCTTCCATTCATAGCTGACATGGACACCACCGGCATGCCGTTCTGTGATTGGTGAATGCCAGCAGTGTTGCTGTGGACTTTAGTGCAGGTGCTATGCTCTCTGCTTCTGGGAATTGTGTCATTTTGCCATTTCTTTTCCATACTGAGATAGCATAAAATAGTAACTAGCTACAACAGCACTGCACAGACATTAGCAGTGTAGTGGTGTGTGTGACTTTGAATACTTATTTGACAATTTAGTACTCTCTCAGAGGACTGGAAATTCCTCCAGCTGAAGAATTCATTTAGTGGAAGGAAGTCATTGGATCCAATCCCATGTACTTAGATTGCTACATTTCCATAACATCTTTTTTCAGAAGACATAATTACAAATTGTTTACATGTTCAGTAATTACTAACAATTTTTTCAGTAATTACTAACAATTAACAATTTTTATTCATTCCTGTTGCTTCATTATAATATATGTTGCTTCATTATAATTCATCATAATTACTTTAAAAGTATGAAAAAATTCCTGGAAAGCAGATGATTTACAGTTTTATTGTTTATATAAAGTATTGGTTATCACTTCCTACATGTTTAAATCCAGTCAATTTAGAAGTGAAACATTCCAAATCTAGTTAATTAAAAGTTAGATAGCCATAGTTATATCAGTGTTGTTACAATGTTACAGCTTCCTGGCACACAGCAAACAAGGATCATTCCAAGATTTTTTTTAAAAAATCAATACATTACAGATAGCTTGAAAGTGTAGATGTAAGGCCTTCTGAACATTTTTTGTAGTCATTTTCAAGGCTGGATCAATCTGAAGATAGTTATTATTAAGCAGAGAATCTTTTCTCACCTTTACATTGGGCTTCTTAAGTGAAATTCCTCTATACCATCCTGAAAAACAAGAATAATCAAAATAAGTAGTAGACTCAGACCCTTTTCTTGTTCACTGCTGCTAGAAAGACGTTTCAGCCTATAGTTTTGTGGCTGGCCACCTTCTTGTATATATTTCTGTGTTCAAAGAAAAGCTTTGCAATTACTATTAAGACACGAATATAGGAAAATATAAGGCTGCAGTACTATTACAGTTAGATAGAGCATACTGCAGCCCTTTTTGTTTGGGTGGAGGTGGAGGGGAATGGCAGTATGTATAATTCCAATAAAGCTTGAAAAGCAGGTTTCTTTGAAAAGAGCAGGCAGGCTTCTTTCATACTAAGAGACTGGGGGGGGGGGGGTTCCAAGCAAGGGACTGCAATATAGACAAATGCCCCATTGTAACAGGTAGGTAACCCTAAATGATTATATGCTTCTGCCTCATACACTCCCAATCATTTTCTCCTGACAGCATATCTGCCACTGCCCATTACTTACCCATGCCTGCTTGCAAAAGAGACAAATTCAACCCCTCTCCCCAAAACTTTCATTAAGTGCAGAATAAAGAAAGCAAGTTAAGAACATGTACAAAATGAAAACATGTATTCATTATTCCTATTCCTTCAGTTATTGTTGGTGGACCTGCATTCAAAAACAGAGGTCACTTACACAGAAGTTGTTTGCCCTGTCTGGATGCTACTTGAAAGCATTTTTTCCTCAACGTGCAAACTGGGTGCTTGTTTTCCTCCTCATATAGTTAGTTCCATAAACTTGCAAGAATCTTAACTTGCCTTAACAAGACCAGCAAGATGGGGGGGGGGGCGTTAATTAGATAAAAGAACAGTTTCTGCTAGTAAAAAGGTCTCTTCCAGCAATTCCTCCTTCCCACTGCATTTACCAACTTCACAGTCCCATGCTGTTCTGGAGTTTCTTTATCCCCCATGAACAGCATTTCTGGGAGTCCAGGGGGATGCAGCAACTGGCGAGGGGGAATCAACAAAAAATGTCCCGTCTTTCACTGGCAGAAATGATTTATGACAAAAGAAAACAACCTTTGGTTTCAGCTTAACAACCAAATGTATTTTATACCATTTTTTGTAGGAACTTGTTATTTCATAGTGCACTGAAAGAAACTTGTTTTTTAAAAGTTTACTGTGTAAGTAAACTGGATATATGGGAAACAGGGGTGGGGTGGGGGAAATATCACAAATACCTCATTAAGATGTTTTCAGGAATTTATGGTAAAGTGATATGATACTTGCAATCATAGCATGTGACTATCAAAATGTAACAAAATTCAATAACCAATCTATGAAAATATTTTTTTACACTGACTTTGAAAAATATCTCTACTAGACATTGTTACCACAAGATAATTAGGTCAGAATTCAAAGATTCTAGACAGATGGTTAATAAACATGCTGACCTCCTTTCTGACTGGATTACTTCTAATAATACTCCAGTCATTCTTACAGAAACTGGGCTAGATTAGGTTTTACTAAACATTTGAATCATCACAGTTCCCAAATGATTAATTAAAATATAGGTTCCCCAACTGTGGGATCCCTCATTCCCTTGGGGGAGGGGTTACGGGGTGAGCTATGACATTTCCGGTGAGGTGCAACACAGTGGCTGATGGGCACTGGCTTCTTCCTTCCTACTGAAAATCAAGGGGCAGATTCTGTTTCCTTTTGTCCCTACAGGTTTAAAGGTTTGCACTGAACAGACTTCAACATGATATAACAAAGCTAGGGACAAGAAAGCATCAGGGCCATGCCCCTAGGCTTTCAGGTATTGCATGGCCAGGCCCCTAGGCTTTCAGGTATTGCAGGCCCCCTCTGGCACTTCAATCTTTCACACCACTACAGCTGACAGCCTGACCTTGGTATGGTAGGTACTAGAACACAGTACATAGCCCTATATTTATTTTGAGGGTCTCTTGAAGAATTCGAGTCACAATTTTTTAAATATTTGTATTGTGCGAGTAGAACACTTCAGGAATTTTGAAGTGACTTTTTTATTATTTATTTTAAAATATATAATTTATGGATAATTGTTTTAAAATAAGAGACAATTTGTTTCACTTCAATAAGGAAGCAGTTAATTATTAATAGAGGTTATATAAGAGAATCAATTAATTGTAATGTATGTGGGGCTGTGCCTCAGCAAAAACAATTGATGGGACCCTAGTCCCTGCAGGGCCCCTATGCTTCAGCCTTATGAATAATACGGCCCTGAGAGGCATTTCCTGATAAGTAGCAAGAAACATCTGCTTCATCATCTGTCTTCTGTGCCGTCCCACAGAAAGATTTTTCCAGCATCTAGAAGGCTCCTAGGGCATCTCTCCCTTGACACATTTTCCCACTTAAACAGTCATGTGACATGAGGGAGCAACACTTACTTCCCTCAGTTCTCCTTTTGCTGCCATCAGGAGAGCACGTATAGCATTTTGGCTCCTAGTAATTCAATTTACCTCAGTGTGTTCCTTCACTTCTGGTTCATTTTTTCTTCCCAACAACAAAAATATTCTTCATGGCTCAAATGACTCTGTTTAAAAAATGTGCTCATTGTTCTATCATAATTATCCAAACCGATCAGCACAAGCTTTGCCTCCTTTGTCGCATGCCAACAGTGCCAGCTGTTCACTCCAAGGCATGCACTGATTGGGCTTTGAGACTTAAAGCAGCCCTATGGGAAAGGGTGTTGTCTAGCTCTGATATCCCAGCAGTAAAGTTATCTGCCACATAGGAGCAGACTAAACAGCCTGCCTCCACCTCCAATATCCCAGCAGTAAAGTTATCTGCCACACGAGAGCAAACTAAGTGGCCCAGTTCCATGCCCTCGGTTCTGATCTCTAAACGGCCTCAAAACTGGTCCTGATTGCCAGTTCCATTGATCTCCTCTGAGCTGCCCTCTAAGAAGGCTAAAATGAAATGAAGGCATAAGGTGCAGGTTTCATATCCAAACAAGCCTTCCTTGGATCCAAGACGGCCCCGGAAGGTGTCTAAGGTCCCCTCTACCACCTTACCTCGCTCAACACTGGCTAGAGGGAAGGAAGATATGGCCATGGTTCCACCATGGACCCTGTTGTGGGCTGGGCTGGGGCAGCACAGGTCACACCATCAGAGCAGGCCTGGGTGCCAGCCCATGCAGCATGGGTCAAGGTCTATTCCAAAGTCAAGAACCATTAGTGGTCTGGTCTGAGGGGCAATCCTAATAGCAAGGTCAGAAGGTCCAAAGGACAGTCACCGGCAGGTCCGAGGTCACAACACAGGCAGAGTCATAGAACAGTCCAGAGAGTCACAGGAAACAAGACAGGATAGTGGCCATGGCACCAGTGGGATTCCAACTTGTTGCTTCTATACCCTGCAGTTCCCCTCAGCTGGTTTTTACAGCCATGTGCTGTTTGCGGCCAGCTGCTTGGGAGTTATCCTGCAGCTACTCATTGTTGCCATCAGCAAGCAGCTTGTGTTGGGTCACAAGTCATGAACTCTGCCATCTCTCCTATAGCTCTGCTCTTCGCCTCCGTCTAAAGTGCTCTAAGGGTGTGGGCGAACCCCACCCTCCGTCTACAATGCTCTAAGGGTGTGGAAACAACTGGCTGGGCTTCACCTGTTGTGTCAGTGCTGGAGGGTGTCGGTGGTTCTGCCCCAGCTACTGGCTGTGTGAACTCTGATCAGCCAGCAACTTTTCCTCCTGCTTGCTGGCATCTGCTGTTTCAGAACTGGCTACATGGGGCTCATCTTCTTCTGAGGAGTCCTCACTATCACTGAGGCCTTGTTGGTCCATGACAGACTCTTTATCCATCCAAACAGCATGAATTTCACTCCAGGGATGAGAGTTGTTCTGAACCAGATCAAGCAACGGCCTCTCCATCAGTTCCATAGCAATTCCCACTTGCTCCTTCAGTTCTGATGTTCCCTTTACAGGATGCAGTGGATTTGTCTACTCTGCCATCTCAGTCAGTTCCCACTTTGCATCCACCAATACTCCCCTCTGTTCTGCAGCAGTTTCCAGCCTCAGCCCTAGGATCTTTTTTTCCAGCCATCTTTTTTTTGATAGCCTGAAAGGTTTAGTTTGATGCCATGCAACTTGCATCAGTTCTGGGAATGCTCTCATAGGCTCCATCCCTTTCTGTACTGACTCTACCTTCGATTTCGATGCCTCCTACTCAACAGGAATGTATGCTTGGTTCTGACTCTGAAGAGAATGAAGTAGCATCCAGATTTGACCTTGTGTCTGAGATGGCCTCGGAGCCCATTCCAGACAAAATAGTGGAGAGTTCCACTTCTACTTCCTTCATAGAGGACTACAGGATGTTCTTTGAGCCAATGTTAAGAATGACTCAGGCTCTTGAACTGGATGTCTCTTCAGTTAATCCAAAACCTAAAAGCAAAGTTCTTCAACCCCTATACACCGATGCTCCTGCAAATATTGTCTTACCATTTCTGGAGGACTTGGTCGATTTGGCCAACACTGTGTAGGACAAGCCTTCTTCAACCCAAGCCACCTTACGGAAAGTGGAGATTTTTTACAAGGTCAAACAGGAGGACTGTTCATGTCTCTTCATGCACCCTCCCCCATCTTCCATGATTGCGGAAGAGATCCAGTCCTGATGTAGACTGGGGCTCAATTCTGCACGTCAAGATAGAGAGGGTAGGAAATTAGACACGATAGGTTGCAAATTCTATTCTTCTGCAGTTCTAATTTTTTGGATTGCTAACTATCAGGCGATTATGGGATCCTATAACCTCCTCTTGTGGGAGAAGATGACTACCTGCATAGAGTCTTTATCTGATATTGTTGTTCCTTGGCAAAGGTTCTCCAAATGGAAGCCTTGAAGTTGTCCAAACAGATGATAACAGCGGCAAAGCATACTGCAGACACTTCTGCTTGAGCTACGGCTTTCAGCATCACATTACACAAGCATTCTTGGCTTAGGTCGACAGCCTTGCCACATGACACAAGGAGAAGGATCAAGGATTTTTTCTTTGAGGGTTCTCAGTTATTTGATGCAAAAAACGATGAGACTGATGCAGATTAATAGAAATCATTAAACTGCCAAATATGCGGGAGTCGTGGCCCCTTCTCACCAACAAAAACAACAGCAGTATAGACAGCATTCCTCTG
The DNA here is from genome assembly GCF_028583425.1 of Eublepharis macularius. Taxonomy (NCBI): domain Eukaryota; kingdom Metazoa; phylum Chordata; class Lepidosauria; order Squamata; family Eublepharidae; genus Eublepharis; species Eublepharis macularius. The sequence goes on along the minus strand of NC_072793.1, from coordinate 99,815,250 downwards.
CATCTTCCTCACAACAGTACCTGCAATATAGTTCCTCCAGTGCCCTTTTCAGCAACAAAGGCATTTTTCTGCTTCTCAGCTACCTTCCAGGAAGGGCTCCTACAAGCAAAAATCTAAGCAATCTCAGGGTCATTCTCCTCATGCCCCGTGCTCCACTTCGAAGTCTCTGTTTTAACCATCTGCCCTGGTTCCAGTTCCTAAGTTGCAGTTCAGGGTCAGACCGGTTTCCTTCACCCCAGTTGGAGGGCCATCACTAATGACTCCTGGGTCCTGTCCATAATTCAGCATGAGTATCGTCTTCACTTCTTGGAACTTCCACAGCTGACCTGTCCATCATCAACTACTATTCTTTGTCCTTCTGAACTTCAAGTAGCTCTCAACAATCTTTTAGAGAAGGGAGCTATTGAGACTATTCCTGCCTCCGACAATTCCCAGGGGTTTTATACAAAGTATTTTCTGGTTCAGAAAAAAGATTAGGGCTTCAGGCCTATCCTATATGTCTATATAGGATATATATATGTCTATAGTATGTACAGAAATTATTATTCTTTAATGTTGTAGATTGCCTTACATAAAAATCATCACCTCACATTTTCAATGGGTAAAAAACCTTTTTTAAAAAGCATTTCATCCATCCCAAAAGAAATCTTTATAGGTCTTTTCAGTGCTCTCAACAATTTCCAGTTTTCCCATAGGGGAAAAAGCTGCTAGGAGAAACAAAATTCTGTTTTTTTCCAGGCTTTCACTTCTCTACATAGGGGCTACAAAACTGTATTCAGGTATCAACATCTTTCACATAGCACTGAGTCAATCACATGCAGCTGTGCATAAATCTTCATATCCTCATGCTACTACATAGATGTTTAGTACTAGGCTGGAGGGTACCAAATAACAAAGTAAGTTTGGAGGGGGGTGTTAAAAACATTTAAGAAGCACTGCAATAAAAGCACAGCAATAAAACCCACCTCTCATCAGTACATCATACTCACCTTCACATTTTTCCAGAATTTGGACAGTTTCTCCTAGTTCTAGAACCAAGCCTTGTACCACAGTCCCTCGGAAGCTGCATATAACTAGAGAAAAATAACATATTAAAATGTGAAAGGTTACATCAGTTTCATAAAAATTACATTAAAAAAACACTTTCTTACAAGATAGTGATGCCTGCGGTCACAGACTGAGATAAAATAACGGATGTGTGTAGGGGTGTGTAGTCCAAAAATATGCATGTTTCCTGCTTTGGGTTTACCCGAAGCAGGAAAAACATTCGGGAACACCCAAAACCCAAAGTGGCAAGCCGCTTCGGATTCAGGTGTTTGAATTGCTTCAGAATGCTCTGTAAAGATTCGTAGCATTCCAAAGTGACTCAGGGGGCTGGATTTTCTTCCAGCACCCCCATCCCCCCCACCCATCCCCCCCTGCCGGTTTAAGCACAGGTCCCTTTAAACAATCAGCTGGCAGGCGGCAGAGGGGATCCCCCCCAGCCGCCTGACAGCTGATACTTTAAAGGGAACTGCTGCTGGCAAGTGGCAGGGCCCTTTAAACAGTCCAACCCCCACCTCCACAGCCCCAGCCCCACCCCCCAGCCCTTTACCAGCCCCAGCCCCCCACTTACCTTACCTCTGATGTTGGGGGCGGGCGGTGAAGGCCTCGTCCCCTGCCATGCAGACCTGCGGCAGAGGAGAAGGAAAAAAATGCCCTTTCCGCCCCTCAAATGGCAGTCACAGCTGCCATTTGAGGGGTGGAAAGGGCTCTTTTTGGCTTCCTCTGCTGTCCTGCAGACCCGCAGGGCAGAGCAGAAGGCTGTAAAGGGCCCTCCTGCCCCTCAAATGACAGCCACAGCTGCAGAGCAGGCAGCAAAGGAGGCCAAAAAGGGCCCTCCTGCACTTCAAATGACAGCCGCAGCTATCATTTGAGGGGCAGGAGGGCTGCAGTTGCCATTTGAGGGTAGAAAGGGCATTTTTCCCTTCTTCTCTGCTGCAGATCTGCAAGGCAGTGGAGGAGGCCTTCACCGCCCACCCCCAACATCATAGGTAAGGTAAGTGGGGGGCTGGGGATGGGGATGGTGAGGGGCTGGGGTGGGGGGCTAGAGCTATGGGGGTGGGGGTTGGGCTGTTTAAAGGGCCCTTCCGCTTACAAGCAGCAAGTCCCTTTAAACTATTAGCTGTTAGGCGGTGGAGGGGGACTCCCCCAGCTGCCTAACAGCTGATACTTTAAAGGGAACTGCCGCTTGCAAGGGGCCCTTTAAAGTTGCCCCAAAGCTTCCGAAGCAACCCAAATGCTTCGTGGAAGCTTTGATTCAGGAACCCCAAAACTTTACAAATAGGGTCCGATTCGGGTATTTTACCCGAATTGGACACCCGAAGCGCACAATCCTAGTTGGGTGGATTAGCTGCAATAAGAAGGGGAAAGGTGGGAAAATCATTTCTCTGTTTTGTCAGTGGAGCAGCACTGATGGAAGAGACAGAAATAGTGGTTTTGTCCCCCACTGCAGACTCCCAACACGTGGCTATTACTCCAAGAGGTTACTTGGTTCTAAACCATTAGCTGTGCACTTACTGTCTTATTAAAATCAAAAAAGAGTCCAGTAGCACCTTTAAGACTAACCAATTTTATTGTAGCATAAGCTTTCAAGAACCACAGTTCTCTTCATCAGATGCATGGAGACCATACAATTCCACTGCAGCACAAGCCTTCGATAACCACAGCCCTCCCCGCCAGATGCATCTGACAAAGAGAACACAGTGGAATTGTATGGTTTTGGTGGTGGTGCTGCTCGACTCTTTTTGATTTTGCTACTACAGACTAACACGGCAAACTCCTTTGAACCTTTACACAAGCAAACTGATCCCCACATCAAAAGGAGCTGTTTGCATCTCCATATCAAAGGAGCTGTTTACATCCCTCCTCTCCTCCTCCCCTCCCCTCTCCTCCTCTATATTTGACCAGTTTCTTTCTGCCCTCCATGTATCTGACGAAGAGAACTGTGGTTCTCGAAAGCTTATGCTACAATAAAATTGGTTAGTCTTAAAGGTGCTACTGGACTCTTTTTGATTTTGCTACCACAGACTAACACGGCTAACTCCTCTGGATCTATGTCTTATTAAAATTAACCTTATTTGACTGTTTTAACAAAACAGAATGTAAAAGACCTAGCAAACTAACCCCAAAATATATGCATACAAACTAAAAGAAAGCTAATTTAAGTCCGCAAACTATTTATGAAAATACAAAAATAGTTATGACAATGCAAGGCTCAACAAATCCCAGGTTCCAGGACAGTATGTTGCCTAAAAATTTCATTGTGGCACCTACTACATTAAGCAACGTTTTTACTGCAGCATGTCTTAGCACTTCTCAGGGGAAGAACAGTGCTTGCTTATAATTTCACATCATACTTGTTGACATAAAAATAAACGTGCATTGACATTCCGGTCATTATTTTTAATATTAAAACTTAACACCACTTTTTACACTATTCTATTATTGGAAATTCAGTCCAAGTTTTCCAAGAAGATCCCACACAAATTTGCATATCAAGTTATTAAAAATGTAACCAATACAGTATCATTAGCACTGTTTTTTTTTAAAAAAAAATCTTTTAAAAATATGGCTGGATTCCACAACAATTCATTCCCAGTAATGTCTCTAATTAATCTCTGAATTTGTTTCCTAAGGGGAACCACTGTTAGACAGCAATAAGTAAATTATGAGAAATTAAAGTTAGGCTAGGGTTTGAGATTAGCTTTTTGTTGTGGTGATTACAATGAGGGTTATTTCTTTCTTATATGCATACCAAAATACTTCTGTCACAGCTTTAATAAAATTATGAGAAACTGTTAAGAGGTTAGGATTAGATTTTGTTAAGATTACCAGTCCTCCAGAGGGATTGTAGAATCTCCTGCTCCCAGCCTCTGCCCCTTGCCACCTCTCACCTAGCCAGTGAGGCTAGTAACTCTGGAGCAAGCTCCTGAGCACTCCAGAATGCTTCGACATCACACAGGGAATGATGTCATTCCTGGCACTATATAGAAGTGATGATGGGGACCAATTCAGTAAAAATAAGACCCAAACACTAAATTTGGTGTCGATTTTTACTGATGTCATTCCTAGCATGATGCTAAATTGGTCCAGAGCAGGTATGCAGGTGAATACCCACTGGAACACCCTCCCAAGACACACAATCCTCCACTTTGAGTCCCAGGGGACCTGGCAACCTCAGGTTTTGTGGTAGTAACGAACAGAATGTGGTCATTAAAACACAAAATTCTGAAGGCTGAAAAATGAATTTGACTCTTAAATTTTGGGCTGGCTCCTAATGCTAAAGAAAATTTGTCAAGGTCTATGATACTTTACCTATTAGTACTGGTTATTTACATAAAAATAAATTAGCTTTCCAATGAAACTTTAAAATCTGAAACTGATAACTGAGAAAAAGGTTTTAAAAGATGGTTTTGGCCATCATTATGACACCATTAAAAAAAACTTAAGCTGCAACTCAGATCTAAAACATAATCCATAATCATATACTTTTCAGAAAACTGAGATGAAATTTTGCCACCTTTTAGAGTATTATTTATTTTAAAAACATTTTTATGTTGCCTTTCCATCCAATTCAGGGCTCCTAAGGAACCAAATACTCAAAACATTATCTGATACCAATATGTAAATTTCAGCTCTTGGCCCACAGACTATGGAGAATGTAATCACAACTCCCCTGTCCCACAGGAAGGCCAAAGTCGGGGTCAAGAGCAAAACACTGAAAACTGGAGAGTAAATCCTCACTTCCTAGGGTAATGAGAGTTACCACCAGTCTTTCTAACTCTCAGCTGTGAGATGGAGACAAATCTGCAGCCATATTGAGTATTAATCTAGAAATCAGCCCTGCAAGGTAGGAAACCTATAGGTTGAGTTCCACAAACCAATTATTTGAGTAGCCAAAACAGGCAAGTGTACTGGGTTAGAATGAGGCCCCAAAACTCAGATAACACCACAGAAGTAGAAAATACTTTATTAGAAGAGTAAAAGAGTGCTAACATAAAAGTTGTTCCGAACAGGGAAAAAATAACAATGCTACATAAATACTCTAAAACACTATACAAGCTTTGGTCCTCTGACAATGATATTGCCTTGTCAGACTAGAAGCACAAAGTCAAAATAGAACTCCAAAGTCCAAACTCCAAAAGCAAAAATACTGGGCTGACACCTATCCTTGTAATCAGATCCAGGGTACAAAAGGCACATAGCAGCAGGTACCCACCAGCAACTAGGGGTGTGCAATCCGGAATAACCTGAATACTGAAATGGCAAGCCACTTTGGGATTCGGGTATTTTAACCACTTTGGTATGCTCCGTAAAGATTTGGAGCATATCCTTTCTCTTTTTCAATTGCCATGCCAAATATTTCCCAGGTTTGTTTGCACCTTCAAACCCTTTTTGATTCAGTCTTTTAAGATTCCACTCCAATTCTTTATTATTCATTGCTGTCAGCTGTTCTTGTAATATTTTAATGTCCTGATAAATTTTCTTTTTCCCTGGTCTCTTCTTTAACTGTATTTCTTTGGCTTTTATTTTCTCCATAATCTCCTGTCTCTTCTCCTCTTTCTTTTTTCTGGCTCTTCCATTTAAGTCCATTAGTATGCCCCTAATTACCGCCTTGTAAGTGTCCCAAACCTTGTTGGTTGGTACTTCTTTATTCATGTTGTATTGTATGAAGAACTTTGTCTCTCTTCTCAGCATCTCCATATTCTCTCCCTCTTCTCAGCATCTCCATATTCTCTCCCTCTTGAAGTAAGTCCTCATTTATTCTCCATCCTTTCCTTTTGCTCCTTCTCCCCAATTTCCACATAATTGGATTATGATCCGAGCCTACCATCGGCATTATTTCCACTTCCTTAGTCCATAACGCTAAGTCTTTTGAGGCCCAGATCATATCAATTCTCGATAGTGTAAAGTGTCTTGCGGAGTAGAACGTAAATTGTCTGCTTTTCGGGTTTTGTCTTCTCCATACATCTTCTAAGGTTTCCTGTTGTATCAATTCAAAAAACAACTTTGGTAGCAGTCCTCTCTTCTTTTGTGCAGTTGGTGATTTTTTGTCTAAATCCAAATTTGTCACTCCATTGAAGTCTCCAGCAAGTATTATCTGGTCATATGAAAGTTCATCTAGTTGCTTCCTTAAATCCTCAAAGAAGCTTTCTTTTGCTCCATTAGGTGCATAAATTCCAACTACCAGCACTCTCTTTGAATTCCATACGCATTCCACTGCTATAAATCTGGCTTCCACATCTTTCATTACAAACTTTGGCTGCAGCTCCTCTTTAATATAAAGCACTACTCCTCTTTTTTTCTTATTGGAGGCCGCTGCAAAATCATTGCCCAATTTTTTTGATTTTAAATACTTTACATCTTGTTTTCGAATATGGGTCTCTTGCAAACATACAATATCACATTTTTGTTTTAATAGCCAGTGAAAAATACTTTTCCTCTTATTCGGTGAATTAAGTCCATTTACATTCCAAGATAAAACTTTACACTCCATAATCATAATCTTGTTGCTGGTAAGTCCTTTTCATTGTCTCTTATAAATCGCTCCATCTCTCGTTCAGATCTGATGCGTTTTTTGGCCCCTCCAAATTCAAAGGACACTCCTTCTGGTAGTTCCCATCTGTACCTGATTTTCATGTCCTTCAAAATCTGAATTAGCGCCTTATATTTTTTCCGGTCCAATAACACCGATCTGGGTAATTCCTTCATAATGATAATCGTCTTGCCGTCAATCTCCAATGGATCTTGAAACTGTTTAGTCACAATCTTCTCTTTCATATTTCGGGTCGTGAATTGCACAATCACATCTCTTGGTAATTTCCTCTGGGTTGCAATTCTTGAATTTACACGATATACCACGTCCAGGATAGCCACAACTTCCTCCTCCTCCTTCCCCAGATATTCAGCTAACACCTCAGTCATCTGTTCTTGCGCTGTCTTTCCTTCCACTTCCGGCAAGCCGCGAAATCTTAGCTGCTTCTCCATGTGTTTACTTTCCGCAACCGCCATTCTCCCCCTCATCAGCCTCATCTCTGTTTGTTGCGTGTCAGCTAAATTCTCCACCGCGCCTTCTACTACTTTAACTCTCTGCTGTGTTCCTTGCAGTTCATTTTGCATTGTTTCCATACCTTTCTTTACTTCTGACAGCTCACTTTTCACTGTCTGTTTAACCTCTTTGATCAGCTCCGGTTTCATGTCCTTAAGTTCTTTAATCACTTCTAAGAGTTTTTTGTCTAGATTCTCTATTGCCGATTGCCACTCTTTTTTCGACATCGTGGGGCTTGCCTTAGCTCGCTCCCACGAGTCCGCCCTCTTCCTTAACTCCGTGGCGTAAAATTTAGTGTCTTTTTAATTTTTAATTTAAATGTCCCGGTCTTTTTGCAAAGAAAAAACTTTTAGAAAATCCAAAATGTCGGGCGTCTTTTCTCTATGGTTCTTCTATGGTTTTTGTAATCCAAAATGGCTTACTTCCTCTTCCGCTGAAGCCGCGGCTTTTCCCCTTTCAAAGATGGCGATTCCCTTCTTCCTGCCCTCCGGCAGGGGCCGCTTCTCTCCAGCAACTCTATTGTTATTACGTACTTCCTGTCTCCCTACTTCCCGCAGTAGCTCTCGCGATGGTAAAATTTTCTCACAGCTCCATAACCGCAAGTATTCAAAACAATAGTCCAAATTCTTTAATAACTTCTTTAAACTTAGTCTTTTTTCTATTTTGACTCTTGCCGAGTCTTCTCCTCCTTATAGTTAGCCTGTTGCAGTTTTAAAATCTACATTTAATCTTCTTTACTTTTAACAGTCTGTCCCGTATCAGAAGATAGTGATCTTTACCTTCCCATTCACTTTCCGTGGGTTGTAATCACTGTTTCAATCTTCGTTTCTCCTCTACTCCTCTTTCCCCTGTTGAAGCTTGGGTACGTAGGTCTTATGCCAACCGCATTGGCCCCGAAACTGCCGCAGAGATCATAGCCGACCTGTCACAGGGTGGGACCTCAAGGGTCGTGAGGGGGCCCGTCGCGTAGAGCCCCCCCTCGCCCGAGATCAACGTGCCCTGAGGTCTTGAGCGTTCTTTGCCTGCTCTCCGCCTGAGAGCAGTCGGCCGCGGGCTATTTTGCCCCCGCCGGCCGCTTAAAACGGCAGTCCGGTCAGCTCCGCAGTTGGAGCTGCGTCAGACCTCCATGAATCCCAAACCGGAAAATATGTGAAGATAACAAAACGTATTTGGAACAGACATCCATTAGTAGAGCCTTCTATAAATTTTATGCTAAATTGTATAATAAGAAAGAGGTGAATAAAGAATCAATAGCGACATATTTGGAGAAAATGAAGCTCCCAGTAATCTCGGAAGCGTGGAGAGACAGACTGAACAACGAAGTAACGGATGAGGAAATAAAAATGGCAATACAATCAACAAATTTGGGAAAGGCGCCAGGGCCAGACGGACTTACAGCCAAATTTTATAAGATAATGGCCAACGAACTGGTACCATTCCTAAAAGAAGTGATCAATGGAGTATTAAAGGATCAACGGATTCCAGATACCTGGAAGGAAGCTAACATTTCATTGATCCCCAAAGAGGGCCAAGATCTGACTAATGTGAAAAATTACAGACCCATATCCTTACTTAATAATGATTATAAAATCTTTGCGAAGATACTGGCAGAGAGAGTGAAGGGATGGCTTTCGGAAGTTATTGAGGAGGAACAAGCAGGTTTTTTACCTGGTAGACAAATCAGAGACAATTTAAGGACAGTGATCAATGCTATTGAGTATTATAAGCGTTGTGACAAAGAGGTTGGTTTCTTCTTTGTTGATGCTGAAAAAGCGTTTGATAGGGGTGTGCAAGCCAAAAATTTTCGGCTATAGCCGAAAGTAGAAAGCCTAAAGAAGATTCTCTATCGTTAAAGCCGAAAGCCGAAACAAGAATCTCTTTCGGCTTTCGGCTTTCGGGATTCTTTCGGCATTATTTCGGCATTCTTTCGGCTTTTTTCTATGGGAAAATGCCTCCGTCTTCCAGGACGCCTGGAGGAGGCATTTTCCCACCGAATAAGCCCAAAATTGGTGGGGACCTTCCTCTAACCCTTCTCTAACAATCACCCAAGTTTCAGACAGATTGAACTTTGGGGGGCCATGTTATGGCCCCCCAAAGCAGGTCCCCCATCCTCCCATAAGAAAGCGAAGGAGCAGCATATTGTTAGCATGCTGCTGCTCATCTTTCTTCATTATTTCCTATGGGGAAAAAATGAAGAGGCAGGCTTCCTTTGCCAGGGGTGGCATTTTGCATGCAAAATGCCCCCTCACCCTCAGGGGCCCTTCTCCCACCCCTCCTCCCACCCCCCACCAAGGCTCAGCCTGCTCCCACTTGGGGGGGCCATTTCATGGCCTCCGCAAGTAGGTGCTCTAATCTCTACCACTGACAGCTGGGGGAGGCTTGTGTTGCCAGGGGTGGCATTTTGCATGCAAAATGCCCCCCAACCCTCTGGGGCCCTTCTCCCACCCCTCCTCCCACCCCCCACCAAGGCTCAGCCTGCTCCCACTTGGGGGGGCCATTTCATGGCCTCCCCAAGTAGGTGCTCTGCTCTCATCTCTACCACTGACAGCTGGGGGAGGCTTGTGTTGCCAGGGGTGGCATTTTGCATGCAAAATGCCCCCCAGCCCTCTGGGGCCCTTCTCCCACCCTTCCTCCCACCCCCCACCAAGGCTCAGACTGCTCCCACTTGGGGGGGCCATTTCATGGCCTCCCCAAGTACGTCCTCTCAGCCCCTAAAGTCCACCCCTTACAGCCCCACACAAACCCAATTCCCCCCCAGCTGCCACACACAGACCCAAATCCCCACATTAGCCCCTCACAGACCCAAATCCACCCCCACCTGCCCCACACCCATAACCCCAGGAACAGGCTGGCAAAGGCCAGCCCTCTCCCTTTGTTCCCTATGCTGGGAACTTCTAAACTCTCTTTCCCTGGGCAATTCTGCACAGCCCAGGGGTGCCACAATGGTGGGCACACTTCTGAGTGCCAGCTGGTCCCTGTGAAAGAGCACCTGAACCACAGACACCCTCCCTCAAATTCCCCCACCACCTACAGAGATGTCTGGCCAGCCAGCCCCATTGTTCCCTATGATGGGAACCAACTGCACAACAAAGAATAAAACAAGAACAACACAAAATAAAGTTTTAAATTTTTTTTCTCCCTTCCAAAGTACAAGTAGGCAAAGCATTATGACACATTACACCAGCAGTCCCCCACACAGAAAAATAACACAACTCACTTAACATCAGAGAATCACAAAACACGATTCCTGTCAAAAACACTTTATTTCTTGAACAGCTTTAGGTTACACAGCAGGGGGGAACAGCAAAGGGCATGGCAGCACTATCTTACACAAAAATAACACAACTCACTTAACATCAGAGAATCACAAAAGCACAATTCCTGTCAAAAACACTTTATTTCTTGAACAGCTTTAGGCTACACAGCAGGGGGGGAACACCAAAGGGCATGGAAGCAGTATCTTACACAAAAATAACACAACTCACTTCACATCAGAGAATCACACAAACACAATTGCTGTCAAAAACGGTGAAGTGGGTTGTATTATTTTTTGTAGTACATTGCTATCATGCCCTGTTGTGCCCTCCTACTGTGTAACCTAAAGCTGTTCAAGAAATAAAGTGTTTTTGCCAGGAATTGTGTTTTTGTGATTCTCTGATGTTAAGTGAGTTGTGTTATTTTTGTGTAAGAGAGTGCTGCCATGCCCTTTGGTGTTCCCCCCTGCTGTGTAACCTAAAGCTGTTCAAGAAATAAAGTGTTTTTGACAGGAATTGTGCTTTGTGATTCTCTGATGTTAAGTGAGTTGTGTTATTTTTGTGTAAGATAGTGCTGCCATGCCCTTTGGTGTTCCCCCCTGCTGTGTAACCTAAAGCTGTTCAAGAAATAAAGTGTTTTTGACAGGAATCATGCTTTGTGATTCTCTGATGTTAAGTGAGTTGTGTTATTTTTCTGTGTGGGGGACTGCTGGTGTAATGTGTCATAATGCTTTGCCTACTTGTACTTTGGAAGGGAGAAAAAAAATTAAAACTTTATTTTGTGTTGTTCTTGTTTTATTCTTTGTTGTGCAGTTGGTTCCCATCATAGGGAACAATGGGGCTGGCTGGCCAGCCATCTCTGTAGGTGGTGGGGGAATTTGAGGGAGGGTGTCTGTGGTTCAGGTGCTCTTTCACAGGGACCAGCTGGCACTCAGAAGTGTGCCCACCATTGTGGCACCCCTGGGCTGTGCAGAATTGCCCAGGGAAAGAGAGTTTAGAAGTTCCCAGCATAGGGAACAAAGGGAGAGGGCTGGCCTTTGCCAGCCTGTTCCTGGGGTTATGGGTGTGGGGCAGGTGGGGGTGGATTTGGGTCTGTGAGGGGCTAATGTGGGGATTTGGGTCTGTGTGTGGCAGCTGGGGGGGAATTGGGTTTGTGTGGGGCTGTAAGGGGTGGACTTTAGGGGCTGAGAGGACCTACTTGGGGAGGCCATGAAATGCCCCCCCCAAGTGGGAGCAGTCTGAGCCTGGGTGGGGGGTGGGGGGAAGGGTGGGAGAAGGGCCCCTGAGGGCTGGGGGGCATTTTGCATGCAAAATGCCACCCCTGGCAACACAAGCCTCCCCCAGCTGTCAGTGGTAGAGATTAGAGCACCTACTTGGGGAGGCCATGAAATGCCCCCCCCCAAGTGGGAGCAGGCTGAGCCTTGGTGGGGGGTGGGAGGAGGGGTGGGAGAAGGGCCCCTGAGGGTGAGGGGGCATTTTGCATGCAAAATGCCACCCCTGGCAAAGGAAGCCTGCCTCTTCATTTTTTCCCCATAGGAAATAATGAAGAAAGATGAGCAGCAGCATGCTAACAATATGCTGCTCCTTCGCTTTCTTATGGGAGGATGGGGGGACCTGCTTTGGGGGGCCATAACATGGCCCCCCAAAGTCCAATCTGTCTGAAACTTGGGTGGTTGTTAGAGAAGGGTTAGAGGAAGGTCTCCACCAATTTTGGGCTTATTCGGTGGGAAAATGCCTCCCCCAGACGTCCGGGAAGACGGAGGCATTTTCCCATTGAAAAGCCGAAAGAAAGCCGAAAGAATCCCGAAACGTTTCGGCTTTTTTCTTTCGGCTACCCGAAACGTTTCGGCATTCCCCGAAACGTTTCGGCATTCCCCGAAAGAAGCCGAAACACTTTTGTTTCGGCATTCTTTCGGCATTCTGAATGCCGAAACGCACATCCCTAGCGTTTGATAATTTGAACTGGGACTTTATGTTTGCCACTATGGAAAAGCTACAAATGGGAGAAAGATTCATAAGAGCAGTTAAAGAAATCTACAGAGACCAGAATGCAGCAATTGTGGTGAATGATGAGACTACTAAGATATTGACTATAAGCAAAGGAACAAGACAAGGTTGCCCGTTGTCTCCGCTGTTATTCATTTTGGTATTGGAGATACTGATGATACAAATACGACAAGATGAAGAAATCCGAGGAATAAAAATAAAAGACTTTTCCTATAAGGTCAGAGCATTTGCGGACGATATAATGTTAATTGTGGAAGACCCAATGGAGAATATGCCAAAAGTGATAGAGAAGATCAAGGAGTTCGGAGATTTGGCAGGGTTTTATATTAACAAAAAGAAGTCAAAGATACTATGTAAAAATATGACTAAGCAAAAACAACAACTGTTAATGGAAATAACGGACTGTGAAGTAACAACTAAGGTGAAATATTTGGGAGTTGAACTGACTGCAAAGAATATAGATCTATTCAAAAATAACTACGAAAAATTATGGACTCAGATTGAGCAAGATTTGATCAAATGGAATAGACTGAATTTGTCATGGTTGGGAAGGATTGCAGCAGTTAAGATGAATGTGTTGCCAAGAGTGATGTTTTTGTTACAAACAATACCAATTATCCGAGATTCTAAGCAGTTTGAAAAATGGCAGAGGAAAATATCAGACTTTGTTTGGGCAGGCAAGAAGCCTCGAGTGAAAATGAAAGTTTTACAAGATGCAAAAGAAAGAGGCGGAATGCAACTGCCCAATCTAAGACTTTACTATGATGCAATCTGCCTAGTGTGGCTGAAAGACTGGATGACGCTGAAGAATAAGAAATTATTGGCCCTAGAGGGATATAAAAAAATATTCGGATGGCATGCATACCTATGGTATGATAAAGTAAAAGTGAACTCTATGTTCTTACATCATTACATACGGAAAAGCCTATTTGCAACTTGGAAGAAGTACAGAGACTTTCTACAAGAAGGAACCCCCATGTGGGTGGTTCCATATGAAGTAATAGATCCGAGAGCTGTCGATACTGAGCAACAGTGTTTAACATATAAGGAGATAACCCGAATAGAATCTTCCAAACTTAAAATAAAGACACAGGACGAGTTATCACCCAACTATGATTGGTTTCAGTATAGGCAGATCAGAGATCTCTACAACTCGGACTGTGCAAAGGGAGGCATAAGAACAGAGAATTCGGAACTAGAGCAGACACTTTTAAAAGAGGATAAGAAGGAAATTTCCAAGGTATACCAAGTACTGTTGAAATGGTATACTGAAGATGAAATAGTTAAAGTACAAATGGTGAAGTGGGCCATAAATTTTAACAAAGAAATAACAATGGAGGCATGGGAACACTTGTGGAAAAACACAATGAAGACTACAACGTGTACTAATATTAAAGAGAACATTTACAAAATGATCTATCGTTGGTACATGACACCAAAGAAGATTGCGCTAGGGAATTCGAACACTTCTAATAAATGCTGGAAATGTAAAAAACATGAGGGCTCTCTGTACCATATGTGGTGGACGTGTGAGGTAGCTAGGCAGTACTGGGGAGAAATAATAAAAGTAATAAGTGAGATTCTACAATTTCAAATTAATAAGAACCCAGAACTCCTGCTACTGAACTTGGGAATGGAGAACATTCCAGCCCAATATAGAACATTGCTATTTTACATGACAGCAGCGGCCAGATTTTTGTATGCGCAAAAATGGAAAGTACAAGAAGTGCCAACTATTGAGGACTGGACTTACAAATTGCTGTATATGGCCGAGATGGACAAAATGACAAGAAAATTGAGAAATCTGGACCCAGGACAGTTCAACACAGACTGGGAGAAGCTGAAGCAACACGTGTTGAAGAAATGGGAGGTGGGAGGAGAACTGTGGCAGTTTGAGAACTATTGAAACATGACAAAATGCAGAGGGGGGTGACTTTACCGGAGGGTAGAGAGAGAAATGAAAATGTCTAAGCAGCTATTTTGTTAGATTGTTATATATAGAAAAATATATAGAATATGGATAGAAAATAACTAACTATAAGGACCGACTAATTAATATTGTTTCTGGTATAATCGTGTAACATGTTAAACTGAATAAGTCTACCTGAAGAAATATATGGATCAAATTGATTGATAACTTTTGACGATAGTTATATAGATGTATAATTAAAGAAAGAGGAAATTAATAATATAATTAAATATAACTAAAGTAGAATGATGACAAGATATGTAGAAAAAGTAATATACAGAATATAAGTTAAATTGGTTGACTTATATGAATGCATGGATTATATGGTTTATATGGTATATGGTTTATAGAAATATTTGAAACCAGGAAATTATGAAATTATGAAAAAAGGGACAAATTGTTTGTCTAATACGGAAGAAGGGACTTAAAGATAGGGTACAGAGTGTTAAAAATAGTTAAAGAATTATTGCTTAGATTAAAGGGAAAGTATATGTTTGTTAGATAGATGAATTTAAAATGAGTAAGGGAAAAGGGACAAAGGGTTGGAAAACTGTTGGAAGTCTACAAAAAAGGGGGGAAAGGGAGGGGGTTAGAAATTGGGGAATGGGAATTGATTGTAATGTGAAATCAAATGATTCTAATTCCAATAAAAATTTTATTAAAAAAAAAAAAGATTTGGAGCATATCGAAGCAAAAAAGCTCCACCAATCAGCTGGAGCAAGGGCGCAAACTTAAAGCACCCCCCGCACTGCTTTCAAGGGGCAGGGGGATGCTTTAAACTTTAAACCCACCCTTGCTCCAGCTGACTGTGGTGCCTGTCACAGGGGGTTAAAATTTAAAGCAGCCTCCACGCCACTTGCAAGTGGCCTGGGGGTGCTTTAAACTTTAAACCTCTTGTCCTTGCTCCAGCAGGCTGGCAGAGCCCGCCAGAAAGCTGGAGCAAGGATGTGGGGTTTAAACACCCCAAAGCTTTCCGAGGTGATCTGAATTGCTTCAGAAAGCTTTAATTTGGGATTCTTGAATTGGGCCCCTGATGCTGGGCCCGATTTGGAAATCCTGAATCTTTACAAATTCCGTCCGATTCGGGTATTTATCCTGAATTGGATACCCGAATTGGAAACCCGAATTGCACACCCCTACCAGCAACCACGCAGAACAAAGGTACAAACTAGAACAAAGACCCTTGCTTTATTCCAGGCTGCCTCAGCGTGGCCTGATTGACCAATCAGGGGTTTTGCTGGGCCTTGGACCACTTACCTCTGCAGCTAGCACATATTCACAATCAGAGCAACTTATCCAAGGTTCCTTTTATTTATTTATTATTATTTATTTAATTCAATTTATATTCCTCCATCCCTGCATCAGCAGGCTCATTAATCATAGAAGCATAGGGGTGGAAGAGATCTCTAGGGTCATCTAGTTCAACCCCCTGCACAATGCAGGAAATTCACAAATATTTCCCCCCCCACACACATACACACACACACCCAGTGACCCTCACTCCATGCCCAGAAGATGTCAAAACACAGTCAGCATCCCTAGCCAAACTGGTCTGGAGAAGACTGCTACCTGATCCCAAGGTGGCAATAGGCCTTGATGAAATGTAAGTGCAAAAACTCGCAGCTAAGTCTTGAAGCTCTGATCTCATATTACACCTATGTGCTTCAGTTCCATCTCATACCTTATCTCTGAAAACTGCAGAATCGTAACTGTACTTTTCTGGAGACAAATCTAACCTGGCCTAGAAACCTGAGCGAAAAAATCTGAAAAAGCAAAGAAAGACTAGGATAAGCCAGTTTCTTGACAAATGTGAAAAGAATATCAGGATTGCAGTGGATCACAAGCTGAACAAAAGACAGCAGTGTAATGCAGCTGCAAAAATACTGGTGTGATTTAATAGCCTAAATTGCCTTTTAATAGCCCTTCTGTCTTTCTAAAATTTTGTAGCATTCAGCCCTGGGTTGTCAGGTCCCCTAACCTTCCCAGAGGAAGGATGGGGACCCAGGGCTTACCTTCTGCATATTTCTGGCGTGCTCTTCACGTATGTGCAAAGTACATGTGCACTCCTGAGCTAGCGCAATGACATCATTTCCAGGAAGTGATGTCATCATGCAAGGCGGGGAGCACGTGCATGCTTCGCAGCAGTCTGATTTGGAACCCAAATGAGCCCAATTTGGCCTATTTGGGGCCCAAATCAGCCCACTCTAAAGTGCAGGAGCGCTCTCGGGGGGGGGGGATGTGATGTCAAGGATGCCATCGTGCCAGCCTTGGGAGCACACCCAGGAGACCTCCACCCCCCTCCTCGCCAGCCAGGTAAGAGGGGTGAGGGGTGAAAGGTGGGAGAGGGGAATCCCCCACTCCCACTGGGGGAATGGGAATCCTAATCCAACCTAATAAAGAGTTCTGGTGATCTTAAAAGCTTGCAGATTGTTTTGTATTAATTTAGTTAGTTCTAATAAAAGCTACTACATGGACATTGTTCTTTTATGGCATTAATAGAAGCATAGTATCCAAGACAAAAGAATATCCTGCACTAATCAGATTTCATCTGGAAAACTGTGTTCAGTTCTCAGTGCCATGCTTTAAGAAAACATAGGCAAATGGGAATGAGTCCAGAGAAGTGCAACAATGACGGTTATGTAAAAAGAAGTGGTATCGTTTTCTAAAACAGTAATATTTAAGAAACTTTGTGAGAGGTAGTTTAGTGCAGAAGTTCAAGCACCAGATTAGAACCAAAAAGCTTCAAATCTTTACTTAGTTTTTCACCAGTCACTCTTTTTTTAAACTTACCTCACAAGGTAGTTGTAAGGATGGGAAAATAATAAACATTTGGAGGAACGGTAGGTTAAAAATGCAAATACTGCTATGCACTTTTAAATAAGTATGTTTTAAGGTTATAGTAACCAGTTGCATGTATTTGTTTAGGAAGTTTCAAAATAATAAATATTTATCTTTTCCTTGCTGTTTTAAATCCTCTTGAGTTAAATCAACCCACTCTGAATCTAAATTTTAAAAGGAGAGGGAAAAACATATTTCACTCTCTCTTATCCATAAAGTAGCTTTTGAACAAACAGGACAGTATTACTGAGGTTCAGTAGGTCTTTCTTAGTGCTGGTGCCCTAGGATGGGCCTCAGACTGGGGGAGGGGAGGGGTTTACAGTACTTACGCTCTTTCTCTCCCCAGTTGTGGGGCTGGCTGCTCTCTCTCTCTGACACTGCTAGCCTCCACCACTTACTTCTCATCAGCCCTCCCAGTGGGCTGGCTTTTATAGGGGTCACCCCGTCTGGTTTCCCACCCCTCTCCCAAGCTCTGACCTGTGGGTACCCTCCACCCCCACTGTGGGGCTGATCTACCCAACCATGAGCTTTGGAGCCCTTCCTCTCTCAGCTCCCACACTCATTCTGCCCAATCGGGCTGTTGGTGCAGGGTGGGGATGGCTGGCCCATGCCAGGCTCACCATGGTCGGGCCTGCACAGTGGACACTGTTCAGCTCTCTCGCCCCTGGGTTGCTGATGGTGGTAGTGGAGTAGTGCCCCTCGAGCGTGACCTGTGCTTGCCCGCCAGCCGCTCAGGCACTGGTGGGTAGCCATCGAGGCATGGGGCCTTAACTCAGCCCTGCAGGTGGGGTCATACTGGAGTGAAGGGGCCGTGGCCATCAGTGGAGCAGCTCTCCATCCCTTGCTGCCATGGCCCAGTGTGTTGGATGGGTTTGTAGGGCCACGCCAGCCAGCTGGCTTTTTTGCTGTGCTGTGAGGGCATCATGGCTTGGCCTACCACCTACCATTGCTCTATTGGGCTCTGTGAGCCTTCCACGGTCGCTGAGGCGTGCCACTTCCTACTCAGGCCTGCTGGTTGCAAAAACAGTGTTGCACTTACCTGTAACTGTTGTTCATCTAGGTCTTCCGGGCAGGCACACATGGGACTGCGTGTGTGCAGGCCTGCCGATTTTGGAGACTTCTACAGCTCAATACCACTAGGGGGCGCCCTTGCCTCTCTGCGCACATGCGCGGCTGTTCTTCCCACCAAAAACAGCCCCCTAAGAGGCAGGGCACCCCCAACATTCCCTCAGTCCTTTTTTGCCACCATACTACAAGGTAAGTCCCAAGAGTGTTAGCGGGGAAGGAGGGAGGGCATGTGTGCCTGAACGGAAGACCTAGATGAACAACAGTTACAGGTAAGTGCAACACTGTTTTTCATCGACGGTCTTGCTGTACAGTCCCACATGGGAGATTATAAAGCTTAAATACCTGGGTGGAGGCAGAAAGAAGCAGTTATGAGAAGATCGATTGCAAGACCGCTGTGCCAACTGCCATCTCTTTCCTGTCTAGGACATCCAACGTGTAGTGCTTGACAAACGTGTCAGCTGAGGCTCCCGTCGCTGCTCTGCAGATGTCTTGAATACCTTTCAGGAGAGCTGCTGACGACGCTTGAGACCTAGTGGAATGAGCATGAACTCCTAGTGGATAAGGTAAGTTAGCAGTTTCATAGAACAATAGTATAGCCTGGACCACCCAATGAGCCAGGGTTTGAGAGGTCACCCTCTTACCCTTCTTTTGACCCAAAAAACATATAAACAGGTGAGAATACACCCTGAAAGATCTAACCCAATCTAAGTAAAAGAGAATCGCCCCACGCACATCTAAAGATGCAGGGCTTTCTCAGCATCTGAACCCTGTGTACAAAAGAATACTGGTAGGGAAATTTCCTGAGAAAGGTGAAAACTAGAAACTACCTTAGGTAGAAACTCAATTTTTGTCCTAAGGACCACCTTTTCAGTGTGAACCTTCAAATAAGGTAAGGGGGTTCGCACAACAATGCAGCCAATTCCCCCACCCTCCTGGCCGAAGTAGTGGCCACTAAAAAGGCTACCTTCAATGACAGATAATGTAATAATCACGTGGCCAAGGGTTCAAAGAGCTTAGACATCAGTTTGGTCAACACTGAGGGCAAAGACCACAGAGGAACCACAGCTTTAACAGGAGGAAGCAGATCGTTTAAATCCTTAAGGAATAACTTGGCTGTGTGGTGAGAAAACACTGTCTTGCAGTCTATCGGGGGCTGAAAAGCAGAGATAGCTGCCAAATACACCTTAACTGAAGAATTCGATAACCCTTGTTGTTTTAAACCCCACAAAAAGTCCAAGACTTCCAGTAGAGGAGACAAAAGGGTCTGAATTCCTCTCTAGACACCAGTTACTAAACTTTCCCCATTTAACAGCATAAGATTGACGAGTAGACAATCGCCTCGCATTCTGTAAGACGTGAGCTACTCCGGAGGAAAAAGCTAGACTCGAGTGATCAGCCAAGCTGTCAGTTTGAGTTTGTCTATCCTGTGGTGGAACACTCCCCTCCAGGACAATAGGTCCAGTTCTGCTGGGAAGCTGTACATCTGAGTTTGTAGTCACAATAGGGCATGGAACCATGGTTGACGTGGCCAAAAGAGGTTTATCAGAATGACCGAAGGCCTGTCCAACTGAATTTTGCTGATAACCCTGGTTATCAGGGGAAACGGTAGAAATGCACAGAAGAGGTGACCCGACCACTCGAGTTGAAATGCGTCCCAAGAGACCTGTGGTCTAAGCCGCCTCTAGAACAAAACACGAGTCTTGTGATTTTCTTTGGAGGCAAGAAGGTCTACATCAGGAAAACCCCATTTGGAGAAAACAGGGTTTAGATAAATGTCCTAACGGGACCACTCGTGGTTGTCCCCATGTAACCTGCTCAAATGGTCCGCAAGTAAGTTGTCTGTGCCTGGGATATGAACCGCCAGCAACCACGTCACATGATCTATGGCCCAATTCCAGATTCTCACCGCTTCATTGCACAGAGTCACAGACGCTGTGCCCCTTGCTTCTTTATATAAAACATAGTTGTTGTATTGTCCGTGATAATCTGGACGGTCTTGTTCTTCACCATATCTAAAAAGGGAACCAAGCCATAGAACACAGCCCTCAGTTCAAGAAGATTAATATGCTCTTGACTCTCAGATTCACCCCACACACCATGAACATAAGATCTTTCGCAATGAGCTCCCCAGCCCAGATTAGAGGCATCCATCATGACGGACACTTGTGGCTGTTTACAACCAAAGTGAACTCCTTGAAACAGATTAGCATCCACCAACTACCATTCTAGGGAAGGCAAGATCCTCCTAGGGACATTAAACCTCTTATGTTGAGGGTCCCTGTCTGGGGAAAACACTGAGGTGAACCAAAGCTGTAGGGAGCACATATGCAATCTTGCCAAGGGTACCACCGCAGTGGTAGATGCCATACATCCTAATAAAGTCTGGAGGAACTGAGCTGACTGAAAGCAGCACCTCTTAAGTCTCTTGACAAGGGCCTTAATCTTTACAGCTCCTCTTGGGGCAAGAATCCTGCGTTCTGGGTACCATCCAGAGTGGACCCTATAAACTGGATAACCTTAGAAGGGGTAAGCTTGGACTTATTTTTATTTACAAAGAGGCCCAGATGAAGGCAAGTGGTCAAAGTAACCGAAACTTGTCTAGTTACGTCTTCAGCCGAATTTCCAACCAGCAACCAATCATCCAGGTAGGGAAAGATACAGCACCCCTGGATCCTCAGGTGGGCCACTACTACCGCCATACACTTAGTGAAGACCCTCAGGGCAGTGGATAATCCAAATGGGAGAACTCTATACTGAAAGACACAGTTACCACAGGAAAAACGAAGGAACTTCTTATGTTCCGGAAATATGGAAATAGGCATCTTTCAGGTCCAGAACCACGAACCAAGCGTTAGAAGGTAACAAGGTCAGGACGGCCTGCAAGGTAACCATTTTGAACTTACGAACTCTAATAAATTTTTCAGGCCATGAAGGTCTAGGATGGGTCGAAGGCCCCTGTCCTTCTTCTCTACCATAAATAATTTAGAATAAAATCCCAGTAAATCAGCTTTATCAGTGACTTCCTCAATGGCAACTTTATCTAGGAGAGCTGCGAGCTCAGCCATAACCCCAGAATACACAGGGAGTCGTAAGTAAGGTAACTGCAAAAACTCAACTTTATAAAATACTTTTTAACTATTTTCTGAACCCAAACATCAGAGGTGACGGAACACCATCCATTGGAAAAAACACTCAACCTGACACCAAAAAATGGATCAGGGCCCTGTAATGGTCAAAATTGTTTATGTGGTTGAGTTTGGTCCGTGGCATGCTCTTGGTGCGTGCCCTGTTTGGACTTCTGACCTGGTCTCCTTCTGTAAAAGGAGAATTGTGGACTCTGATAGGTTCGTTGGCTCCGATAAGCGTACCCTTAATAAAGCTGAAAGCGTTGTTGTTGTCGGCCTCTTTGGAAAGTTCTATAGTGTAATCATGATACACCTTGCTGCTGGTGTTGTGGAAGTACACCATAAGAACGAGCAGTGAGCCTATCTTTTTGCTTCTTTGAAAGGTACTCATCTGTCTTGTAGGAGAATAAAGTGGAGCAATCGAAGAGAATATCCTCGATTCGGTTTCGTTTTCGCAGCCATGTCGGACGCTCCTCTCGGCAGGTCCGAGAGGAAGCGGCCGAGCCGCCTGGCCGGGCGGCTGATCTGCAAAGGTTAGCCCCCAGACTCTCAGGCAGGGAGTCTGAGTCCGGGACGCGGCGGGAAGAGCCCTCTGACAGATCGAGGCAGGGGGTAAATCGCCCGTTTGTCCCTATGGAGGCCGGCAGACGAGCGCGGCACCCAGTGTGCTGCCGGGCTATTGAAAACGGCAAGGAGCAGGATTAGGCGAAAAGCCTGTAAGTAAGCAAATCCCATCTGTTACTACAAGCGCTGTGAGGAGTGGTGGGGTCTGAAGGTTAGAAGACTTGGATTTTTCCCCCCTCATAGAGTCTCGGAAGATTGGCGGTTCCCCCCCCCCTAAAATGGCAGCAAGAAAGCAGAGTCCTTCTCTTGGCAAGTCAGTTACGGCGGCCTTGCAGAGGGGCAAGACGCTTGAAGAACTGGTTAAAAGAGCGGTTAAGGAAGCCATAAAACCCTTTGTTGACAAGCTGAATGAAACAGATCAAAGGGTGGGCTTAATTGAAAGCGATGTGAAAGCCATTAAAGAAGCAGCGGGGGGGGGGCAGAGAAGTCTGCCCGGGAAAGTGCGTCACTTACGAGAGCAACGAACAGGGAATTAAAGTTGGTGGAAAACCAGCTGATCGGACTGCAAGTGGAGCGAACACAAACCATTTTGCGCCTCCAGAATGTTAAGGAGGAGGAAAAAGAGGATTTATGGGATCTTGCCTCGGAACCTTTAGCAACACCCGCGAGGGCAACTAAAGAAGAAGTGAAAAGCGCCATTTTGGGAGTCCGTCGGGCATCTTCAAAATATGCAATGAAGCGGCAGCTGCCTCGCGAGATTGTTATCGAGTTTTCATCTAGGAGGGTCCGGGACAGTATCCTATATAATTCATATAATGCGGAATTGGACTTTCTGGGAAATAAAGTCAAGATATTGAAGGACGTTCCATTTCTAGTGCGGAAGAAAAGATTTAAGTACAAGATGTTGGCAGCTCTTTTGAGGGAAAGGGACATGAAGTACAAATGGCTACTCCCGGAAGGAATCGGGTTTAGTTATAAAGATAAAGCTTACAAGATTAATTCGGAAGATCAGCTAAGGGATTTTGTGGATAAAAATTCAGAATTTGGACCAGACACCAAGCAAAGAGAAGAGGATCCGAAGCCTGAAGGGAGGGGGGAGGCAATGAGCGCTCCGGCGGTAGCTGCGCAGAGGGAATTGCGCCCGAGGCCCAGGGGAGGGGAAAAGATTTAATTTGAACTGTAATTTGTAATTTGTATGATCAACCACTCCGTCACTATCTTATTAAGCTATTTTTTTACTGTGGCAGTATGAAGGGAAAGCATTGAAATGTAGTGTTTAGTGTTCGTAGATTGCCTTCCCATTTTTCTCCACCCCCCCCCTTCCCTTTCTCTTTTTTCTCCTTTCCTTCCCATCCCTTGTGCTATTGTAGTCTTTTGTAGTTACTGTTTTTAGGTTATGTATGTATGTAGTAGTTTTGTATGTTAGATATAATAAAAATAAATAAATAAATAAATAAAAAAGAAGAGAATATCCTCTACTCTGCTCCTTGTGTCTGTAGGAAGAGCTGTGGTTCTCAACCACGTGTAACAGCGAAGGACAACAGCCAACAGCAAGGATCTAGTCGACGTGTCTGCCATATTACGACTGGCATTAATTTGGTGGTGGGAAGGGCGAACTGCTTCCTCTTGAATTACTCTCAAGAATATCTTTTGATCATCCAGGAGTTTAGGTATAAAGACGGCCACCTTGTTCCAAAGGTGGAGTTGATAGGCAGCCATCATTGCAGAATAATTAGCGATCTTCACTTCAAAAGCCGCAGAAGTGTAAAACTTGTGTCCCATCGCATCTAGTCGTCTACTCTCCTTATCAGATGGAACTGACAAAGACCCTTGTTTGGGCTTTGCTTGCATCTCTTCAGTTATGAGAGATGAAGGTGGTGGGTGGAGAGAGAGGAAAGGACAGAGGTCATCTTTTACTCTGTAAAGCTTCTCGACCTTCCTATTTGTAGCCGAAACAAAAGCCGGTTTCAGATTCAGGTCTTTCAGCAACTTAACAAATCCTTCAATAACAGGGAAGGAGATAGCCGGGGTAAATCCAGAGTAGATATGTTGTAAGATTTTATCTGTGAAATTTGGTTCTGCGGAAGTTACATCCATTTCTAGGGCCTTCGCCATACGTTGGAGCAGTTCATTGTAAGCTCTAAAGTCATCTGTAGGAGACGCATCCTCTCCAAGGCCAATATCCCCATCCGGAGAATCTGACAGGGGAGAATCACTATATCTACGTTGCTCAGTCCCAGGCTTCAACTCCGGATCTGACAGGTGCGGAGTCCATCTGGAGCCAGCAGAAGAATGGGCCCTTATGGAAGGAGATCTAGATTCCCGTTTTAAAGGAAGATCCGAGCAGCAAGAGCCTTGTCTGTAGTGGCGATAAGGGACCTGTTCGTCATGGAGATGACACTCTCTTGAGGAGCTCCTATAGAAACAGGGGTTCAACCTGTGCCTGGAAGGCCCCCTATCTTCTTGAGATGACCATGAAGACCAAGAGCCATGGGATAGCGATCAAGGATGCCCCAATGGGGTGGAGGGTTTGTCCACCACAATGACATCCTCCTCATGACTACTTTTGGAGTGAGGAGCACTGTGGGGTGATGATTGATCCCCTGATCCTCTATGTCTCTTGCTGGGGGGGGGTTGGAGCCAACATCCTCTGAGCGTTCAGGAGGATCCTGACCCAGAAGGACACTCTCAAAGATAGCTTTGTCCAGTTTCGATTACTGATGCTTTCTCTTCTTTTTTTTCTTTTCTAGATCGGAACGGACCAATCTCAGAACCGATGTTGGATCCAAGGGTGTCAGAGCTGAGGCAGAATCTCTAGGCTATGAAGGTCAGTCCAAGATGGGAATAGAGGCCAATGGCATGCCACTTCAGGGAGTCTTCAGATCAGATATCTTTGACGGAGCGCCATTCTGACAGCCCTGAGGGGATGAAACAACCGCAGCCAACATTGAGGGCATTCGACTCCGAGGAGTCTTCAAGCCTGCTGGAACCTTACCCAATATGATGGGAGTAGGTTCGGATGCACTTCAGAACAAGGTCAGAGTCAAGTTCAGTGTCGGTCTAGGCTCTGAGTGGGTAAGAGAAGAGCGGGAGCATGGCATTTTCAAGCTGGTCAAAGCGGGACCTGCTTGGGCAGTGGAGGAACTGGGCAAGGCAGAAGATTGTGCCTTAGCCAGTGGATCCGTAGCCTCCATAGCACGTTTCCACAAGGAAGCGTGTAACCGTCCTGCCTGCTCTGTTCTGGCCTTTGAGGTGGAGGCTCGACAATGTTTACATGCCTGCGTGTTGTGGGTCTCACCCAAACAGTAGAGGCAGCTCGAATGCCTATCAGATGTCATTTTTCTGTCACAAGACACACATCATTTGAAAAGCACCATTTCCGACATATTTGAAGGACTTCAAACAAGCAGAAGAGCGAAGAACCTCTCTCTTAAGCAGCAAAAGAGGAACTGAGGGTATGTCGGGGAGGCCCACCTCTTAGGGGGATGTTTTTGGCGGGAAGAACAGCCGTGCACACGCGCAGAGGTGAGGGCATTCCTTAGTGATACTGAGCTACAGAAATCTTCGAAATCTGCAGGCCTATGCATGCGCAGTCCCATGTGGGACTGCACAGGAAGAACATCGATGAACAATTGGTTCTCCCTGCTCCACCAGCCAAGGTAAGTCTGCAGGGATGGGGAGCAGCTCTCACATCTCCAGACACACACACCCTCTGGCAGAGACAATGGCTGGGTCAGGTCGGGTTCAAACAATTGCAACATGAAGTCCGAGTCAACATGTCTTGGCCCAACTCAGCATTTTATAACAAACCTAAAGGGGAGAAGAGAGCGATTCCAGGGATTGCTATCCTTCATGTGGTTGAGTCACTGCAGGGGTGTGTGGTTGATGGTGTCGGAGGGATCCGTGTGCGATATTTATGGCTGCATGAAGTCGAGGTTCCATAGGGCTGTCTTATTCATGTGAGTGGTCTTCAAGTCTCAGAAGGCAGCGTCCCAATTTGGGGTCCACTGGACCCGGTTGGACATCCTTTTTGAAGGTAGTTGGTCAGGGGGGTGTCCTTTGATGTAAAATGTGGGATAAAGCGATTGTAATACCCCAGTATCCCCAAAAAGCACTAGACTTGCCTCTTGGAGGTTGGCTGGGGGATGCTGTCCAGAGAGGCCACCTTGTCGGGTGGGGGGCAGAGTCATCCCTCCTTGACCATGAACCCCAAGTACTGAAGCTCCATGAAGCCAATGTGGCTCTTCTTCAGGTGGGCCCTCAGGCTGGCCTTCTGGAGAGCCCATAGGACTGTCCCCAAGTGGCGCAGATGGGACTCCCATTCAGGGCTGAAGATTATAATGTCATCAATGCACAGTGGCTCAAGTACACAGTTTCTGATCCTTGAGATATGTTCCAGTACCCTAGTTCATAGTGGTCTGATGGTACTTCCTACATATAATTTGGGGCATGGACATATAATAAGATACACAACAGTCACTGTTTGGCATGTTGAGAAATTCCTAATTGTCACTTGTTTACTCCTTGATGGTATATTTATATGATCCCCTTCGAGGATTAAAGGGCATATAGTACAATGTCCACATTTAAAGTTGCCTGTAGGCATAATCGATTTTTCCCTGGTTGTGACTATATCCGAATGAGCTAATGCATCTTTAATGTTTTTAGTCCTCCTATAACTCATCAAGGGAGGTGATTCAAATCCCTAAATATCTGTCACCAGTGGCCAATGTTTACATATAATCCCACGCAATGTAATCTGTAGCCCAATGTAATCTATCCCCTGTGGATCTCGACCTTTCTACAAAAAGATTCTCCCTAGGTACCCTTAGATGCTCTGGAGCATGCAGTTTCCAGAACATATTTTGGGTAGCCCCTTCATTCAAAGGATTTGCAAATATCACAACTGCCTTTGGTATAGTTCTCCTCAAGAGTCGAATTATGCTTCAGTCATGGGAGTTGGCCGTAGGGGATGTTGTTTCTCAGGTGTACCGGGTGAAATGACTGATAGCTCAAGTATGAGTTTCATTCCATGTTCTTTTTATAAGGTCGTATCTGTACTTTATTATTACCACCCCTGAACACTATGACATCTAAGAAATTCACCTCCTTTAAGCTACTCTGACAAGAGAATTTGATATCTGGATCCAAGGTGTTAAGCCACTTAAAAAATCCTCAGCAGCAGATCACTGGTCAAAAAGAAAAAATAAATAATCTATGAATTTTTTAAATATACAAATGTGTCAGAGTAGCTTAAAGGATCGCAATGGAGTGAGCAACGCCAGACCTTTCTGAGTGTTTTGCCTTCTCTTTAGAAGAGAGAGAACAAATATTGTCTGTAAATAAGTCCATCCTTGGACCTAAAATTGCCTCTCAAATGGAAGACTGGACTGTGTTGGAACAGTTAGAGACTAAGAAATGTAAAATGCAGTTGCATGCGGCTTCCCTTATGGACTATTCACTGCATAAGTACATTCCCAGGGGCTTACGAAAATACAAGCCCCTGGGGATGTTTAGGGACAACAACGAATTCAAGACTCACTGGGCTGCTATTTTAAATAGGTGCTCTTTTGATTTGATGCTTCTGTTAATTAAGACAGCAAACGCGGAAGTGGGTAAATTGCAGACTGAGATAACTAAGGTGGAAGACCAACTTAAAGGTTCCATAAGCACAGCCGAATTTGACACCAAGAAGTTAGAATTGGACTGCTGCATCCAGGAGTGTGAGGACAAACTTAGGGAATTGAAGGTCAAGAAATTTAAAATGGATGAAAAAGACTATACTAGCGGCAAAGTTTATTTATGGAAGGATGAATTCAATATGAAGCCCCGTAAAAGGGTCTCTTGGGCTCGGTCAGTGGACGCTACCTAAGAATTTGAGACCACTGAACTGTCTGAAACAGATACCTCGGGGGATTAAGGCACAAGCGCTAGATCATTACACAATAGAACTGTCCCTTTCCATTCTAGGAAGCATTTTTTAGGGCAATACCAACCGCGCGCCCCCACAGACGAGGCAGGCGGAAGATCTAGTGTTTAATTTGTCTTCGATGAACATCACACTGTTCGAAAGAACAGTTTTGAATAAGGGGCTTGGCTTTGTGCCCACCTCTGGGTACAATGCCTTTAGAACTAGAATTGACCTATTTAAGTTAATTAGATTTATTAAACTTAAAAAGAGTTTTGGTGACCGGCAGGAGACACCAGCAGCTAGGGGCATTAAGTATAAAACCATGTTCACTCCTCAAGTGGTGGATCCAGTTATTGAGTCGTTTGAGCATGTGATACTTAGGGTCATAGAAATACTGGAATCCAAACCGACACGGATTTGGCACAATCTCAATAAATCTGAATGGGAAGCCATTAATGCCCTTAAAAATGACCTGAGTATTATTATTAAGTCTGCGGACAAAGGGGGAGGAATCGTGATTCAGGATGTGTCACATTACATACAAGAAACAGAACGGCAGTTAGGGAATCGAGGCGATTATAGACCTATTCCAATGAACCCCTTGAGACATATACAGAATATCATCAAAGTAGTTCTAAATGAAGCCCTAACAGCTCAGGATATAGACCAGCGAACACATAACGCTCTCATTAATAAGACTCCTCATTCTCTACACCCTACCAAAAATTCACAAGGGGGTTGCCCACCTCCCCCCCCCCCAGGAGACTGATAGTCTCGGGCACAAATTCTGCTTCAGAATCGTTGGCAGTATTTTTGGATTACCATCTTCAACCACTAGTCATACACACCCAGGCCTATCTTAAGGATACAATGACTCTCATTAACATGATTGAGTCGCTTCCTGTGACAGCATTTCTCATGACCCTGGATGTTAGTTCCCTTTATACATTGATTCCCCACCATGGCACTAGAGAGGTCGTGGAGGCAGCACTCTATAGGAGATCCTAGAACATATCCTATTATCCTAGAACATAATCACTTTAAGTTCAGAAGCCAATACTACTATCAAATCAAGGGGGTAGCGATGGGATGTGCCACTGCCCCCAGCATTGCTAACCTGTTCATGTCCCAGTTAGAGGAGGAGTTCATTCTCAACTCAGATAACAATCCTTTTTCTAGTCATGTAGTGTTCTATAAGAGATACATTGATAACATCATATTGATTCTCAGGAACGAGGAACAAGCTGCTTCTATGATGTCTTGGATGAATGATATAAACATTAATATTAAGTTCACGTGGCAGGGTTCCATACAATGTGTCATTTCCTTGACGTTACCATCTTTAAATGAACTGACACTACGCTTCACCCCTTTATGAAAGTTACTGACCGGTGCTCCTATTTACATTTCTCCTCCTCCCACCCGAGTCATTTGAAAAGAAATATCCCAATTGGGCAATACCTTAGGTTAAAACGTAATTCAACTCGAGATGGGGAAATAAGAAAGGGTACAAGACAAGGGTGCCCATTATCTTCATTGTTGTTCATTTTGACTTTGGAACTGTTATTGATTCAAATACGAGAAGATGATACTATAAGAGGCATAAAGATTAAAGAATTTACCTACAAGATTAGAGCTTTTGCGGATGATGTGATGGTTATAGTGGAAGATCCAATACAAAACATGCCGAAGTTGCTTGATAAGATAAAAGAGCTTGGAGATCTGGCTGGATTTTATGTTAATAAGAAGAAATCAAAGATACTATGCAAGAATATGACTAAACAAAAGCAACAAGAATTAATGGAACTTATTGATTGTGAAGTAAGACAAAGTTAAATATCTTGGAATTGAGCTAACTGCGAAAAATATCGATTTATTCAAGAATAACTATGAAAAGCTATGGCAACAGATTGATAGAGACTTGATTAAATGGAATAAATTAAATTTGTCATGGCTGGGAAGAATAGTGGCAGTTAAGATGAATGTGTTACCACGGATTATGTTCCTATTACAAACCATTCCAATTATTAGAGACACTAAACAATTTGAAAAATGGCAGAGGAAGATCTCTGACTTTGTGTGGGCAGGCAAGAAACCTCGAGTAAAAATGAAAGTTTTGTGCGATGCTAAAGAAAGAGGTGGACTGCAGTTGCCGAATATTAGACTATATCATGAAGCAATATGTTTAGTTTGGCTAAAAGAGTGGATGTCACTGAAAGACCGCAAACTCTTAACATTGGAAGGTTATAAGAAGTTGTCTGGATGGCATGCCTACTTGTGGCAGGATAAAATAAAAGCTGATTCTATGTTTTTGCACCATTATGTTAGGAGGAGCCTCTTCACGATCTGGAAAAAATATAAAAAATATCTGGGTGAAGGTATCCCCTCTTGGGTGGTACCATTTGAAGTGATCAATCCGAGAGCTATTTATAATGAAGAACAATGTCTACCATATAAAGAGATATTGATTATGGAACAAAAAATGATAAGAATCAAAACGGAGGAAGAGTTATCTTCCTCTTATGGATGGTTCCAATATAGACAGATTAGAGACCTTTACCACTCGGATTGTTCAAAAGGAGGAATCAAATGGAAAAACTCAGAGTTGGAAGAGACTATACTACAAGAAAGTAAAAAGAAGATATCTAAAATTTATAAAATACTTTTGAAGTGGTATACAGAGGATGAGACGGTCAAAGTACAGATGGTGAAGTGGGCAATTAACTGTCACAAAGAAGTAACAATGGAGTCATGGGAATATTTATGGAAAACTACATTGAAGATTTCAACTTGTACCAGTATTAAAGAGAATGTCTATAAGAGGTGCAAGAAATACCAACTATTGAAGACTGGATGTATAAATTGCTGTACATGGCGGAAATGGATAAAATGACAAGAAAGCTGAGAGATCAGAACTTAGCAGAATTTTTTACTGATTGGGGAAGATTGAAAACTTATTTAGAAAAGAAGTGGGACGTGAAAGGGGAATTATGGCAATTTGAAAATTATTAGAATGTTTTTTATTATTATTATTGGAAGAGACAGAATCTTTACCATATGAAGTGAAGTATTAGCTAATTGTTAGCCTAAATTTAAGTGGATTTGGAGTTAATAGATATTGGTAAAATTAATAAAGTAGATATTTTATTTAATTGTTATCTTAAATTTAAATATATTTGAAGTTAACAGATAGCAATAGATAATAGATTTTAAGTTAATAATAATAGATTTGAAGCTAACAGATAGGGCTTAGTTTAACAAAGCAGAATGTAAACATGATATAATGAGTTACAGAAAAAGGGGATATATTAGGAATAGATTAAGATATAGGGTTGGAAAGCTGTTGGAAGTCCTGAAAAAGGGGGGGAGAGAAAGGGCGGGGGGAAATGATATTGAGATGTTATCTGAAAGTTGTATGTATTAATATTCTCACCTAATAAAAAAAATTTTTTTTAAAGAATCTTCTTACTTCAAGCTCTTACTGCAGTCTAAACAGAGCTGTTATTTGGGACTTAAAAGCCCCAGAGTATTCCAGAACCCAGTTTGATCGATAAGTCTCCAGAGGTGGACCATTTTAACCACCACCCCATCCCATCCCTGTAGACCTTCTGTGAATCATGCAAGTTGTTTGGTATCAAATTGCTCAGTGGTTGCTGCCAGGACTGGTTCCAATCAGTCCTCTCCCAAAGGCCCCATAAGAATGGGAAAGTCCCTGGCCCCTCCCCCTCCCCTTTACTGACGGAAACCAAATGCTTGAAGGCTGGTAATATGATTGTGGTTGTCTAGCAGTGGTCACTGAGAGCATTAGTTTATCAAAGCTACAGGTCCCTGTCAGGGGAGTTAACTCCCCAATGTTTGTTTGTTGGTTTGTTATAGATTTCAGACTTTTCTGCAAATCTGGAGCTTTTCTCAGGTTCATAGAAAAATACATCTTGTCAGTTCATGGCTTTAGTCTCTGGATTTAAGTATCCATAGATATGGCCATGTTAAGAATTATTATAGTGCCACTAAGTTAGCAGTTCTGAAGGACCAGGAAAGACATGATAAATATACATTAGGTTTATAGACAATGTTAGAACAACTTTTATATAATTTTTGCAGTTTCAGGAATAAAAAAAATTCCTACTATTACAGTGCAATGCTGGAGGAGGGTGCACAAGAAGCTGAAGCACTGTGTGAGCTTATCTTCAAGGTGTGCCAGTACAGTTTTGATATTTTATTTATTTTATTAATTTGACTTTTAGCCCACCCTCCTCTCAAGCGGACTCAGGGCGGGTCACAAGAAGGATAAAACAATAAATATAAATATAAATACATTTACAGCAACAAAATCAAATCAAACTACAGTACCCCCCAAATTGCATCTCATTCCGTTTGTCCCTGCCAAAAACCATGCACAGGAGGGGGCTTCAGCCTTTCTGGACAGACCTTTTCATGGGGGGATGAGGTAACTATGCAACCCCCCCCAACAGGAAACTGGTAGGGAGGCTTATCAGATGGATACCAAGCCAGCCTCAACCATGCGCCTGGCAGAACAACTCTGTCTTACAGGCCTGCCAAAAAGATAAAAGATCTTGGCGGGCCCGAGTATCAACAGAGAGCATTCCACCAGGTTAGGGCCAGGACCGAAAAGACCCTGGCCCTGGTCGAGGCCAGTTGAGCCTCCCTGGGGCCAGGGACCACCAATAAATGTTTATCTGCTGATCTAAGCTAATCAAGTCAGGCTGGCCATCCATCATCAGATACAACTGGATGTCATCCACATATTGATGACACCCAAGTCCCAAACTCCGCACCAACTGAGAAGAGGGTGCATACAGATGTTAAACAGTAATGAGGAGAGTATTGCCCCTTGCGGAACACTGCACACCAAAGGGTGGGGGGATGACAATTTCCCCCCAAGCACCACCCTCTGTCCCCAACCATGGACAAAAGAGACAAGCCACTGCAAGGCAGTCCCTCGTATCCCCACATTGGCGAGGCGGTGGGTCAAAAGGTTGTAGTCGACCATGTCAAATGCCGCTGAAAGATCCAATATCAGCAGTGCTGATCCATCTCAATCCAGGTGCCTGTGAAGATCATCCGTGAGGGTGATCAGCAATGTCTTCGTCCCATGCCCACATGGAAACCAGACTGGAAGGGGTCTAGGGCTGAGGTATCCTTTAGGAACCCCTGCAGCTGTTCCACCATCACCTGCTTGATCACCTTACTCAGGAACAGGAGGTTCGACACTCAGCAGTAAGTGATCAGGTCAGTGGGGTCCAAATATGGTTTCTTTAGGAGTGATCTCACTACAGCCTCCCTTTAATGCCTCATGGAAAACCCTGGAGCCTGACAAGTTGACAATGGCATCCAAAGAACCCCATATTCCATTGGCACCGGCCTTCACCAGCCACGATGGGCACAGGTCCAGGATGCATGGTAGGCTTCACCGCTGGCAGGGTCTGTCAATCTCAAACCCAAAAAGTGGACTGAAATAATCAAATATCGGCCAAGGGGTCTGTAGTTC
Source organism: Eublepharis macularius (assembly GCF_028583425.1). Taxonomy (NCBI): domain Eukaryota; kingdom Metazoa; phylum Chordata; class Lepidosauria; order Squamata; family Eublepharidae; genus Eublepharis; species Eublepharis macularius. The sequence goes on along the minus strand of NC_072793.1, from coordinate 99,781,915 downwards.
ACATACTGTATCAATCGTGACTGGCAAACTGCGATGGAGAGAAAATTTTATTAGCAAAAAAGCTCCCAAAAGCCTCACAACTTATATCCGAATTCAAAATTTGCTGGTCTCCAGCCAATAAGAAGACCAATGCTGGGCATGAGCTAGCTGACGTGATGGATACTGCATAAAATTCCTTCTTCACAGTCTTCACCGCCAACTCATAGGATTTCCTATAAGATGATCTTGCCTCTTTGTCACAAGAACACCGCCACACTCGTTCAAGCTGTCTTAGCTCCCAATTCTTCCACTGTAACTCCTCTGTATACCAAGGAGCCCATCAGGCATGACAGTGAAGAGGGCAACGGGGAGCGATATTGTCAATGGCTTCAGAGAGCTGGACTTGCCAGTCCTGCACCAGCTCATCCAACAACCTGCCATGGAGCTTTGTATCCCACAGAGCATTCTGAAAACCAATTGAATTAATGAGTCTCCGTGGGTGAGCATAAATTAGCTCACTGCCCTTGCGAGGAGGGTTGGCATATCCAACCGAGCCTTCAGGACTGAGTGGTCTGACCATGGCACCGATTCTAATGCTTCCAGAACCACATTTATCCCCATCCCAAAAATCAGATCTAGTGTTTGGCCCACTTTATGTGTAGGGGCCGAAACAAATTGGGAGAGTCCCAGTGCTGCCATGGAAGACATTAGGTCTGCAGCCTGCACAGAGATGGCATCATTGGCATAGGCACTGAAATCCCCCAGCACCACCAGTCTCCAAGGCCCACCCTACCACCTCCTCCAGCAAGTGCAACAGGGTGTCTGCTGGTGCGCTATGCAGTCAGTACACCAGACAGATAGCCAAACTCTCCTCGGCACTCCACACTAGGCCTACACAATTAATGCCAGAAATCTCAGGGATGCGGAGTGGCCTGAAGGAGAAAGACTCTCGAGTAAGGAATACCCAAGGGGCAGAGGAGAGACCGAAATGAAGGACCTTGTATTGCTGTCAGTCCCTGGCAGTTAGATCCCCAAGTTCTCCACAGTTTACACACAGGTGTTCCAGTTGAAGTAACTTTATTAGAGATCCATTCAGTATAAGGTGCTCAGACAGTGGAATTGGCAGAAGTGACGTATGTGGGGCTAACAAAGTTAGTTATAGGGAATATTCCCGCCTTTGGGAAAGGGGACAGTTAACAAGGGCGGGGTTGGGGTGAGACATTATTTTAGAGTAGACAGTGAGAAAGAAGAACTTTAGTTCTCAAGAAGGATATATTTTGAGCCAGTTTCAGCTGGCAATCAAGGACACTGACTCAGTGGAGCGAGAAAGTGAAAGTAAACATTTGTGAGATAACCTGCTGCCATTACAGCAATAAAGAACTTCCCATACTCTCAGAGACCAGAGGCAGAGCCAATATACATTCATGGCAGATATGCAGGAGTCATATATGACAATTGCTATCTTTTGGAACTGCAGTGGAACCAAAGGTATTTTCTGTAAGAAACATGTACTGGGACATGGAAATATGCATCCTTTAGATCCACAGTAACGAAGCAACAGTGTTTTTCCAGAAGTGGTAAAACATCTTTTAATGATAACGTCCTAAACTTTTCCGGAATCAAAAAGCTGTTTACAAAACTAAGATTTAAGGTGGGGCAAGAGCCCCCTGACTTTGAGTCCACCATAAAACAGCAGGAATAACTCCCATCAGAACTGGCTCAATGGCCTCTTTCAGTAGTAGGCTCTGCACTTGCTTAACAAAAAGTGATTGAGGCAGGGAGGGGTTACACTGGGGAGCTACATTTGAAGGAATGGATTCAAACTCTTGTGAGTAACCTTCCTGAACTATTGACAGTACCCAGAGCTCTTGGGTAATTTTCTCCCATGCCTGTAAGGGTAGAGATTGACCAACAGGGAATGGGAAAGACGGTTTGGTGTCAAAAACTCTGCTTGGTAGAGCCCGATTGCTTTCTGGGGAAATTGGAACCATCCTTAGACTTAAGACAGTAATACCTCCATCTAGGCTAGTTGGATGTAACCGTGCAAGCAGCATGTTGCTGGTTCCAAGAGAAATGCTGGTTCAGTTGAGACGGGAACCAATTATTTACAGATTGTAATGAGGATAAGGTCTAGGAGGGAACCAGTATTTGTATGGAATGACTGGGATAATTCCTAATGACCTAGCAGTCACCTTATCATCGTTTATTTTCATAAGTGCATCATCCTCAACCTTTAGCCTATGTTGTGGAGCTAATGCAGTGGTTCTAAGCCACGCATGCCTCCAAAGCATGTTGGAAGATGCCATAGCTCATGCGGAGCAGTCTCCAATGTGTCTTGCAGTGAGAATTTGTTGCTTTGAGAGCTGAAGGACTTCTCCTTGGAGAATTTTTGTGAGATGCCTTCTCTCCTCAGGGATGAGACTTAAGCAAGGGCTGATCTTGTCCAATAGGAACAACTAGTATCTGGCCATAATGGCTTCAGAATTGCCAATATGAAAATTTAGGGCTGATGAGGCATAGACCTTTCTCCCCAAAATATCAAGCTTTCTGCCCTCTTTATCTGTGAGAGCAGAATGACCAGCACCCCGTGGAAGACCCTTACTTTGTAGAATTTCTGTAACAACAGAATTAGCATGAGGGTGGATGAACGGGAACCCAGCCTCGTCTTGCTTGGTGTCATAGAAGTTATCTAACTTTCTTGAGGTTGCTGGCATGGATGCCAGTGTAGACCAAACTTCCTTTGTAACATCTATCATCCCCTGCGTGATGGGAAATGCCACCAGGCCTGTTGCCTCAGAGTGGAGAACCTTGAAGACTGGGTCCAACGATGTCGGAGCTGAATTAGTCACTTCAGTTTCCAATGACCTTGACATTCTGGCCAACTGCTCAGAGTAGAGGCGAAGGACTGCAGTGGAAGAGACTCCTTCCCCAATGGCGACGGGCTGAGACTCATTTTATGAGTATGTCGCTTTAAAGGGCTATATAGACAGCCAAGCAGGATTGAATCAATCAGTCTGAAACCTGTCTTTTATCAAGAGGCACCCAGCATGCGACATCGGATTAATCGGGGAATTGTTTGGTTCTCTTTAATTAGAGTGTTGGATACTCCCCGACTCCCGAAGACGTAGGAACATCTCGCAAAGCAGAACTGAGGCGCCAGAAGCCAATTAAGTCACCCGGGTGACTTTCGTAAATATTAATTGAGCTATTTGTGCTAGGACCTATCCTTTTTTCCCCTCTTTCTTTCTTTTTTTTTTTTGCAAGAAGAAAACTGCTTAATTTTTCCTCTTTTTTGCGTTATTTTCCATCTTCGGATGTAACACTGATTACCGATTAAAAGACTTTTGAAAACCAGCTCAACTCTGATTCAACTAAGCAAGAGGCACTTAATTTTGTTCAGCTACTGAGAACTATAAATAATTGGGACTTTATCTTTTACTGGTAAGTCACTGATATTTACAGAGCTCTTTAATCTTTTTTTTTTTTAACAATTTTTTTTATTTTTTTAAGCTGCTTTAATCTTAATTGTATTTGGGAACTTGCCAGGATTACTTTCCTCTCTTTTCTTTCATTTTTCGCCTACCTTATTGCACTCTTGTTTTATGAAGGAATATAACAAGTGACTCTAATATCTTGGTTACTGGATTAATTTTGAACTACAAATTACTCAAAGGGAAGGATATAAAACTTTTATATTAGAGATTTAGTTAATTGGTTGAAATAAACAAGTATGGAAAAGAAAATGGCAGAACTTGAACTGCACAATTATTGAACTGAAAACTATTTCTGATACTTTACTACCATCTATTGGCCTAAGGATGAAAATAGAAATCGCTCAACAATTAATTTCCAAGATCTCAACCAAGCTTGGAAATTTGATAAGCCAATTTAAGCAAGACTATGGAAATATTTTAATGAAAATATGTCAACAGGACCAAGACTCCCCAAAACTAAATTTAGAAGATAAGAAACTAGAACTGCAATCACAACAATTTGACCAGACCATAAAAGAAGTTTCTGGAGATTTGGACTATGGATTTGATGGATTTGGACTGCCTAAAATAAACCAAGCATCTCAAAAAATTAATCAAGCCATTTAAGAATTCAAGGAACAGGGGAAGAAGACTACTGATGTTGGGAAGGGAACTGAATTCCTAGATCTACTACAAGCAGACCCTGAACTCAGGAAAAATAATTTAGGTTTTTGTGAGGACTATGTGAAGATCTATGGTAATTTTGATCCAGGAGGTTTTACCTACTGAAATTTTAATAACAATAACAACAACAACAACAGCACTTATATATCACTCTATTAGACAGATTAGTGCCTAACTCAGAGTAGTGAACAAGTTAGTGTTATTATTATCCCCACAATACAGCTGGGGAGCTGGAACTGAGAGGAATGGCTTACCCAAGGCCACCTACTGAGCTCATGGCAGTAGTGGGATTCGAACGAGTAGAGTGCCAATTCAAGACAATAATATGGGCATATATTTTCAAAATGCAATTAAAGTTAACTATTTTATAAAAATTGTCATCAATCTATTCTATATATAAAAAGACAAATAATTCAACCCACAATGTACAATCGGTGCCACAAGGTTTAATTTTAAAAGCTCTGGTATTTATAATGAATAGTAAAACAAGACGTAAATATAACAATCAAATTTGCAATTTGTGATTTAATTTTTTTAACTTATATATAGATTTCTTCTAGACTGAGCAAAAGTTCAGTTTAAATAAATGAAATTCTTCCCTCAGATGAAGCTTCAATTTAAAAAGATATCTTTTAGTAATTTATCTGGATTTAGTTCATTTTTGATGGAGAGTAAAAATTACTAACAGCTTATTGATATATTTCTTTAAAGTAACTGTTAAGTTTCTTTCCATTCTCTCTCTTTTTATATAATTAATATTCTTCTTTTGAAGTTTGATATTCTTCTCTTTTTTGTTGTTGAAATATTATATTGCTACTAATGTCTAAGTTATCACCCCTATTTGTTAATGGTTAACATATCAAATAAATAATTGGTTAATTCTCTTATTTAAGTTTAGTCTAATCTTAGTTTACCAGTTATGATTATAGTATCTTTTTAACCTACATAATTAAAAAGAGTTACTCATAACAATTTGAATTTTATATTTCCCTAAAGTTAATATTTGTATTTTTATTTTTTAAGTAAGACTCCTCTATATTAGGCTTTTATTAATTCCTCAAATTTTGGGTTTCAATGGACTAACAGATTATATATAAAAGAGGCAAATCTATTAATTCAAGATTACACCAATATCAAGTTTTTAAGTTGAATAATGGGATTAATATAGAATTTAAAGTAGACAGTTTTATTTTTGTTAGATTCCAATTATAGGTGGAAAGTATAAATACTATTTGTTTTTATATATTTTAACTATATCCTGTATCCATTTACTTCAGACATATTAATCAACTTATTAAGATATTTAAGCACAATCCTTCAGCTGCATTTAATATTTTTATGTATAAGGGTCTATGCACTATTAACTCCCCCCCTTTTTTTCTTTAAATAAAACTTTATTTTAAAAAAGGACTTCAGTGGAAGACACAGCAGAGTCCTCTGTAATACATTCGGGAGGGGATGGCCATATCAGAACCAAAGTCAGAGCCATCGTTGGGCTGCGTTGGTGGACCTAGTGTTGGTTCCATAGACCCAGTGGCTTCTGGAACCATTGGGGAAACCATCATGAAGGACAAGGCTCCTCAGGGTAGTAAAGAACAGAGACTCGGAGATCCTTTCATGCCATAGGTGTACTATCGGTAAGGACTCATAAGGGTACGGAACCCATGGCGTCTGTGACTTCTAACGCCCTCATGACAACTCTTTATGTCAGTTGGAGCCAAGGAAGCTGCTTCCTTCTGTACAGACTACACTGGGAAAGGTGATAATGGAGACAATGGCACTCTCAGGTCTAAGAGATCTGGAATCCCAAACTGTACTGGGAAAGATGATAATGAAGACAGCAGCACTCCCAGGCCTAAGAGATCTAGAATCTCGCTTCCAGAATGGCAGGAACGAAGGCCGACTGATGTCTCAGAGTCAGATAAGGTGTTCTCAGAGCTGCAAGTGGGCTGGATGCCATGGAGGCGGATGGAGCCAAAGCTGAAGACCGCGTTTTCTTCTGTGGTTTTGGAGTCGGGCACTTTTCAGTATGCTTCGAATTCAGCTTAGCCTTTTCAATGGCAGCTCGGATGAAGACTGAGATGGGCCGGAATCTTTAGTAACTGACTGGTTCTTATCGGCACTTGGAGCTGAATTAATAGGTATCGAGGACGCCCATTCTGGGCGTCGTGGTCCTTTCTTAGTGACTTTCATCAGTTCGGAATTGGAGACACCTTTCAGGGTTGACTCCCATAATGCCGCTTTTAGGCACGATGGCCATTCATGTTGGGCCTCACTCAGAATTGTGTGCCTCTCCTAGGCACATTAGGCATTTCTCGTGCCCACTGGATTGGACCATCTTGGATCCACACTTGGCACTTCTTGAAGAGCACCTTTAAAGTCATCTTCTTCTCGCCTTCTTTCTTCTATCTCAGATTTGAGGAGCAGCATGGTGGCTAAAGAAGAACTGAGTGAGGGATCCACTAGCCCTGCCTTTTATAGCTGCACCCTCTTAAAAAGTGCACAAAAAGGCTGGGTAAGCATCTTGCACTTTCTGGAGCTTTGATACATTTGTGACTGGTCTGCGCATGTGCAGTTCCCATATGGGACTGCACAGAAGACACGATAATGAACAACAGTTACAGCTAGGTGTAACCCTGTTTTTCTTGACAAACAAGAATGCAAATGATGTGAAAATCAAAAGAGCATCAAAGACTCTACATGTTTCTCCAAAATTCTATTTCAATAGAGTTTTGGGCACAAGTTTTGAGCAAAAAAAAATTACTCCACTTTTGATCATTTGCATTCTTATTTGTCAAGAACCTTCCCTTACAGAAAACATATTTCATCTTGGTTCACTCTTCAAGTAAATCTTACGGCAGCATTGCTTGAGTTATATGATCTGCGTCATACAACATATAACATAATAACAACAACAACATCAGTGTGCTTATATATTGCTCTTCTGGACAGATTAGTGCCACACTCAGAGCAGTGAACAGTCAGTATTGTTATTATTCCCACAATACAGCTGGGGAGCTGGGGCTGAAAGTAGTGTTACCCAAAGCCACCTACAGAGTTCATCATAGTAGTAGGAGTCAAACTAGCAGAGTGTTGATTTGCAACCCAGCCACTTAACCACTGTGCTATAGCAGCTCTCTTGTGGAATTTGATGCCCGAAAATATGGTGATAACAACTAGCTTAGATTATTTTAAACAAATTTAACCTGAATAAGATGGAGATGGTTCTGGTTTGAAAAGTCAGGATATTAGGCACAAAAACTAGATGGGGTTAAACTTTCTTTAGCAGATCAAAGTAAGATCTTGGGGTGTTCTGGGATGCAGCATTGTTGACAGATAAATAGCTACACACTGTTGCTATGAATGCATTCTTTCAATCTCATCTTGCTTCCTGCTTGATTTAGATGATGTAGCCATGCTACCACAAAATGTGGTGATGACCAATGGCTTAGAATTAGGTACATTCCTAGAGAATAGGTCGATTGACAACTATTGTTCATGATAGATAAATGGAACTTCCCAGGTTCAGAGTTAGTATACAGGTTGCTGGGGATAGGCAGCTAGTGGTGGGAGGGGCATTGTCTTCATGGTTTGTTGTAAGAAGCATCTGATTGGCCAGAGCTGAAACAGCAGGCTGCACCAGATCAACAATGAGGGCTGCTCTTATGTCTTACAGGTTTCCCAAACCTCTGGGTATGTAAAACAAATAAAAAATACAGTCAAAAAGTTTATTTTTCAGAAAACCTAGCTAACCATTACAATGCTATAGTGATATACCAACTGCTGATTTTTTTTAAAAAAATGGCAGAAAAAAGACCTCCAGTGAAATGAGAGAGGAGAGAATGACAGGCACAGGGAGTTAAGGCAAGGGAGGGGGGAGATATGCTGTGCGGATGCTCCATTGCCATTGTGAATGCCTCTGCATTTGTTGCGATAATAAAATCTACATGAAAAATCACTGGTGTGTAGAAGCAGCCAAGGAAAGATTAACTTCTGTCAGCAAAATGTCCATCCTTCATTAGCTGCTCAAAATATACTTTTGACATTCAGATGCAAAACACCCTCTCTCTCTTCTCTATATCTTCACAGATCCAATCACAAAGACTAATTTTCAACACAGATCTTCATTATCAGAAGAAACACTTCTCTCCTCCACACAGACATAGATTGTCAGGCCTTTCCACACAGTTTGCCTGACCAAGATGGAATGAGACCCTTTCAGGTTTCCACACAGTTTGCCCGACTTAGAATACTTTCTCTGAGATACACAAAGACAATGTAAAGAACAGAGAGAACTATTATAATGACCAGGGCAAAGAATGAGAACAAAAAAGGAAAAACCAGAGATCTGTTCCACAAGATCCAAGAAATCAAAGGGAAATTCAAACCTGGGAAAGGGATGCTGAAAGATCAACATGGAAATACATTATGAGATCAGTACAAAATAAAAAAAGATGGAAACAATATACTGAAAAACTATACCGAAGCAATGAAAGCATGACAAATTGCTTCAAAGTAGAATTCTTTTTTGAAGAATCTGCAATTTTAAAATGTGAATGAAAGTTGCAATCAAAACAGCTGAGAGAAACTAATCACCAGTGGTAGACAGCAAATCAATAGAGCTATTTCAAGCTACAGAAACTGAGTCCATCAAAATCTTAAAAATAATATGCCAACAAATATGAAATCAAAACAATGGCCCACAGACTTGGATTGCTTCGATCTACATTCCAGGTACAAAAAAGGAGACATCAATGATTACAGCAACTACTGTACCATTGCATTAATTTCCCACACAAGCAAAGCGTTATAAAATTCTGAGCATCAAAGACTTACCATATATGGAACAAGAAAGGACAGGTGTTCAAACTGGATTCAGAAAAGGAAGAAGCGCTAGAGATCTTATTGCAAATTTACAATAGTTACTGAAGCGTACCAGAGGATTTCAAAAGAAAATCAGTTTGTGTTTCATAAATTACAGCAAAGCCTTTGACTGCATGGATGGTCTTAAACGGAATAGGTGAGCAATGACATCTGACCGTGTTGATGTGCAGCCTGTACTTTGGACAAGAGACTACTGTTAGGACGGAATATGGGAAAGTAGAATGGTTTCCAACTGGCAAAACTGTGTGTGTATCTCCCTGTTCAACTTATATACAGAACATATCATAAGGAAAGCTGAATTAGATTCAGTTGAAGGTGGAGTGGTAGAAAATTGGTGGAAGGAACATGAACAATTTGAGATATGCAGATAAGACCGCATTACCAGCAGAAAATATGGAAGACTTGAAACAACCACTGATGAAGACTAATGGAGAAAGTGCCAAAGCTGGATTACATCTGAACATCAAGAAGACAAAGGTATTGACTACTGAGGAATTACACAACTTTAGGGTTGTCAATGAAGAAACTGAAATTATTAAAAGATTTTCTATTTCTTGGCTCAATCATCAACCAAAGGGAGACTGCAACCAAGAAACCAGAAGGAGACTGAGATGTGGAAGGGCAGCCATGAAGGAACTAGAAAAAGGTCCTTAAGTGTAAGCAAGTGTCACTGAGGACCTAAATCAAAATAATTCATACTATGGTATTCTCCATTATTATTCATGGATGTGAAAGCTGGTCCACAAAGAAAGCTGAAAGAAAGAAAATTGATTCACTTGAAATGTAGCACTGGTGGAGAGTTTTAGGAATACCATGGATGGCTAAAAAGTCAAATCATGAGAAGGCAAGTCTCATTGGAAAAAACAGTAATGCTAGGAAAAGTTGAAGGCACTAGTAAAAAATAAAAAGTAGCTGATGGGCAGCCAATGGAGTTGTTGTGAAAAGGGTTAAAGTAGTTTAAATTCAGAGTTGCATTAGATCTTGAATCAATAGAGAGTCAAACGCTTTGTTTGTTTTTAAGTTTACTTCTAAAGGAAAAGGTATATGGGATTGTTATAAAACAAAAAAATCTATTACCTACATCTTGACACTACAAAGTACAAACTTAGACTGAGATACCACGCCTGTTACGGTGATCTTCTTCTTGACCACTCAGCTGCTGATTTCGGAAGGAGTATTGAAAGACCTGAGTCAGATTGAGGTGACGAGAGAGGAGGTCCTTCGACTGATAGACAATTTAAAAACTAACAAATCACCAGGCCCGGATGGCATACATCCAAGAGTTCTAAAAGAACTCAAATGTGAACTTGTGGATCTCCTGACAAAGATATGTAACCTTTCATTAACATCTGCCTCCATTCCTGAGGACTGGAAGGTAGCTAATGTCACCCCCATCTTTAAAAAGGGTTCCAGAGGAGATCCTGGAAATTACAGGCCAGTCAGTCTAACGTCAATACCGGGTAAATTGGTGGAAACCATTATTAAAGAAAGAATTAGTAGGCACATTGATGAACAAAAGCTATTGAGGAAGACTCAGCATGGGTTCTGTAAGGGAAGATCTTGTCTCACGAACCTGCTAGAGTTCTTTGAGGGAGTGAACAGACATGTGGACAAGGGGGAACCAACAGATGTTGTCTACCTGAACTTCCAGAAAGCTTTTGATAAAGTTCCTCATCAAAGACTGCTAAGTAAGCTCAATAGTCATGGGGTAAAAGGACAAGTCTTCTCGTGGATCAAAAACTGGCTAATGAATAGGAAACAAAGAGTGAGTATAAATGGGCAATATTCACAGTGGAGGGTGGTTAGCAGTGGGGTACCACAGGGCTCAGTATTGGGTCTGGTGCTTTTTAACTTGTTCATTAATGACTTGTTGGGAGTAAGCTGTGAAGTGGCTAAGTTTGCTGATGACACTAAATTGTTCAGGACGGTGAGAACCAGGGAAGATTGTGAGGCACTCCAAAGGGATCTGTCTAGCCTGGGCAAGTGGATGTCAACATGGCAAATGAGGTGCAACATGGCCAAGTGCAAAGTAATGCACATTGGGGCCAAAAATCCCAAATATAAATACACAATGATGGGGTCCAAACTGGCGGAGACTGACCAAGAGAGAGATCTTGGAGTCATGGTAGATAACTCACTGAAAATGTCGATACAGTATGTGACAGCAATTAATAAGGCCAACGCTATGCTGGGGATTATTAGGAAGGGAATTGAAAACAAATCAGCTAGTATCATAATGCCCCTGTGTAAATCAATGGTACGGCCTCATTTGGAATACTTTGTACAATTCTGGTCACCACACCTCAAAAACGATATTATAGCACTGGAAAAAGTGCAGAAAAGGGCAACTAGAATGATTAAAGGGATGGGATACTTCCCCTATGAAGAAAGGTTGAAGTGCTTGGGGCTCTTTAGCTTGAAGAAACGACGACTGAGGGGTGGTATGATAGAGGTTTACAAGATTATGCATGGGATAGAGAAGGTAGAGAAAGTATTTTCTCCCTTTCTTACAGTACAAGAACTCGTGGGCACTCAATGAAATTGCTGAGCAGTTGGGTTAGAATTGATAAAAGGAAGTACTTCTTCACCCATAGGATGATTAACACATGGAATTCACTGCCTCAAGAGGTGGTGGCAGCTTCAAGCGGTGGTGGCAGCTTCAAGCATAGACAGCTTCAAGAGGGGATTGGATAAACATATGGAGCAGAGGTCCATCAGTGGTTATTAGCCACAAGTTATAGATGGAACTTTCTTTCTAGGGCAGTGCTGCTCTGTATTCTTGGTGTTTGAGGGGGCAATCAGTGGGAGGGCTTCTGGTGTCCCTTCCCCACTGGCAGACCTCCTGAGGACACCTGGTTTTTAGCCACTGTGTGACACAGGGTGTTGGACTGGATGGGCCATTGGCCTGATCCAACATGGCTTCTCTTATGTTCTTATGATGCTCAGCCTAACTGAGGCTGAGCTCCACCCCACCACCTACCATGAGCCAAGGCCAATAAACTACACCCCTCCCCGCTAGCTGACATAATTCTGTAGATACCTTGGACGGACCCTAATATGCTGTGGGCAACCCTGGTTCTGTTCTTGGGATGGTGTAGCCCCTGATATCCCCTCTGATTTTCCTATAGCCCCTGGCTCATATTGCAGTTCAGGCTCCACAACAACATGTCCTTGAACAGGAGTTGACTCACCCCTCCCCCCGCTGCTGAAGCATCACTTGCATTTCCAACAGGAACAGATGCCTCAGGCATGACCCCTCATTTGCCCACATGTCATCACAGCACACAGACATCTGGTGACTCTGTGTGGTGTGATATTGGCCCTGTAAACTGTGTCACCATAGCAGAGATTCATGCTGACTCCAAACTGTAATTCCTGACATAAACAGGATTATCTGGAACAAATGTATGGACAGGTCTCTGATCTCCACCCCCATCATCTGGTCAATCCTCAGTTAAGTTGCGGTGCAAACACTCTAAAAGAGTTGTTAGCCGCCTGTTCATTAACAGCTCCACAGGACTCCTGCCTGTGGTCGTATACAGAGTAATGTGCTGTGTCAACAGAAAACTTGTCAGGTGATGATCTCAGTCACCCTCGACAATTTGTTTTAATGCATCCTTGGTTGTCTTTACCAGTCTCTCAGCCTATCCATTAGTTGACTGGATGAAAAGGAGCTGAGGTTACATGATGAATCAGACCCTTAGCAAGCAATGTATGAAATTACTCTGATGTAAACTGGGCACCATTATCTGAGATAATAACATCCAGCAATCCATACATCACAAAAAGTCAACACAGAACTTTAATAACAACATAAGAAGTCACTGAAGGCACAGGAATAACTGCCAACCATTTGGAATACAAACCAACCACTATCAGAAAACTCTGGCTCTTAAAAGGACCACCAAAGTCAATATGAAGCCATGACCATAGGATTTTTGTTGACTCCCATGAGTCTACTGGGACATGCAGTGGAGCTGGTCTTGAGGCCTGACATACATCACACTTTTTAACCCACTCTTCAACTTCACTATCCATCTTGGGCCACCACACATAACTGAGTGCAAGAGCCTTCATTCGTACAATGCCCAGGTTCCCAATGTGAAATGCCTCCAACACACGATACTGCAAAACTGTAGGAATGACCACTTTATTTCCCTATAAAAGGCAGCCTTTTAACATTGATAATTCATGTTGTCTCATCACAAATGGTGCAAATTTCTCCTCAGGCTTCCCCACAGGCCAGCCCCTTCACACCCAGTTTAGAACATGAGCCAGCACTGGGTCCTTAGCTGATGTAGCTGCAATATCAGTCGCATGAAGGGGTAGGTCAGGTAAAGACTCTAACATCAAAACCTCCAACAGAAGAGGAGGATCCGCCTCAACCGATGGCAGGGGAAGACAGCTGAGTGCATCAACATGGGCAATGCCCTTTCCAGGCCTATGCAATATAATCATAAGCATTCAAAAAAATTGCCCACCGAAGCATATGTGGAGACAATATCTGCAGTGTCTGTCTATTAGGAGCAAACAATCCCAGCAATGGTTTATGGTCAGTAAATATGATGAACGGTCTATCGTAAACATAATCATGAAATTTTTTCACACTTGCTACAAGCTGTCCATTCCCACTTAGCCTGCTTATCCAAAAGATGATGTAAAGGTTTTGCTACTGTTGCCTTATGCCACAAGAAGGTATCGTAGAAATTCAAAAGTCCCCAAAATGCTTGATGTACCTTCTTAGTCTGGGACACTGGGGCATTATGGATTGCTTTAACTTTTGCTGGAGTAGGATGAATATCATGTGTGTCGATAAGATAGCCGATGAATTAAATCTAAAACACACCAAATACAAACTTCTCATGCTTAGTATGTAGGCCAGCATCTGCAAAACTTCATGTACTCATGTTGCAAGTTCCTCGATGAATATCTCTGCAATCAAGACATTGTCAAAATATGGCACCGCCAGTGTTCCCGCTAATGTGAGCACGTGAGCAATCGCTCACAGAATCTGACTCCTCTGCTCACAGCTTCTCAGCTGTAGCTCACAGATACTAACCATTAGGCAGCCCCGCCCTCCCACTCAGCCAACATCTGCAGTTGGGCCTTATAGGGATGGAGCAGGGATGGAGCCTCATCCCACTGCCACTTCTCTCTTCCCTTCCTGGCTGTGGCTGGTTTGGCCCCCAGGGTGGTGCCAGAGAGCACCTCCAGCCACTGCTGGCTCTCTGGTTGGAAAGAAGGGAAAATTCCCTGCAGGAAGCAACAACACTCAATGTGCAAAATCTCTCTTATAATAATAAATATTTGATTTACAAAGTGCACGTGCCTCTTACTTCTTCAAACAGTGTTACAAATCCATTCATAACTACAATTCCTAAACATACAATAATCCAAAGACGGCGCAGTATACAAATGGACTTAGGTTTGGTAGAAACTCAGTCCAGCTCTAGTCCTTCAAATACTTCCTTTAGTTAGTTTGTTCATTCTTCTCATGCTGTTATTTCAATCCCAGGTTCTTCCAGGTAGGTGATACCGTTCTCAATGTAAAGGGGAAAGAAGGACCGCCACGCTCAATCTGGGGCCGGCTACGAACACAGATTTCGTGCCACCTTCTTCAGGAGCGTGTCAGGAGCGTAGCGTATAAGAGAGATTTTGCACATTGAGTGTCGTTGCTTCCTGCAGGGAATTTTCCCTTCTTCTTTCCAACCGGTATTGTTGCAGGAACAGCCATTTTTGGGTTGCACTGCTGGCTCTCTAGCTGGGGAACAGAGCAGAGCTGAGTGATCGGGTCTGGCCTGACCCATGCAGCCTGAAATCGCTAGGATCCCCTCAGCCCCAGAGAGCTGAGGAGAGGAGGTAGCGCCTCAACCGCCACCATGGTGAAGGTGTCATTTAACTTGGCCTTGGCGCAGGAGGCTGAAGAAGTAAGCACTGACTCACAAAAGCTCATCTTGAAATAAATGTGCTAGTCTTTAAGGTGCCGTTGCGTGTCTGCTTTATTTTGCAGCAACAGACTAATACAACTACCCCTTTGTAATCAGCATGGGCATATCCATTTTTATACAGAAGTAAACTCTGATTTTTGTGGCCCTTTCACCTAATGGCTTTTATTGTTAAATTGTTTTGATTGTAATCAAAACAATTTGATTGTAATTTTTTTTTAAAAGGAGGTGCACTCAAAACTTTAATGAAAGTTGTTGTTTTGGCTCACAAAGTAGATTTCTAGCTCACAACACTGCAAAGCTTAGAGGGAACATTGGGCACTGCACCCAGAATTCCCTTAAGAATGTCCTCCATAAGATTCTGGAAAACCCCAGGGGCCACACAAACCCCAAACTGAAGGCTTTTCACCTTGAAGGCCCCACAATGGGTGGTGATGGCTTGGGCATTGGCTGTAGTATCATCCACCAGCAATTTCTGGTACGCCAGTGTCAAATCCAGTTTAGCAAAAACTCTTCCCCCTGACAGGGAAACCAAAAGATTACTCATGATTGGAATTGGATATGCATGTTTCTGCAAGGCTTTGTTTATGGTACACTTATAGTCACCACAAATATGGATGCCCCCATTAGCCTTCATTGGTGTTACAATTGGTGTCTCCCAAGTAGGATGAGTCACTGGCTCTAATATACCTTGCTCCAACAAATGATCAACTTCAGCATCAATCTTTCCCCAAAGGGCAAATGAGTCATGGCAAAGTTTCATCCAAAGAGGCACCACAGTAGGATCCAGAACCAATGAAACAGATGGGCCCTTATATTGCCCCAACCTCTCAGCAAATACAGTCTTAAACTCAGCAATAATGTCATTAGAAAGTGCAACATTAACTTGAGAGACACCTGTAATTGCAATTCCAAGAGGCTCAAACCAGTCCAGTTCAAGAAGACTGGTACAATGACCGTGAGGAACCAATAGTTGTAAGGTCCCACTAAATTAACAATATTCTCTGATTTATCACATGACATTTGTACAGAGTGTATGGCATCATAACTCTGGGGTTTCCTCCCCACTGTTTTCTTAAACATGGCTTGTCTTTCTTTAACCTTGCTCAATATGTCCAAAACACTTACAAAAACAGCATTGTGCATCCCCAAAATAGCAGGACTGCCTTTCATGAGGTTCTCCACAACTATTACACCTCGTAGATGGCATTCGGAGGGACCGCTGATTTCCCACAACATTCATTTTGACTGAAGAGCTATTTTGCTGCACCCTGTGGACATCTGCCCCTTGCACATCAGGATTTCTAGGCAAATTACTTTGAGAGCGAGGCAGACTTTGGGCTAGCCACACTTCCTTAGTACTCACTGCTGCCACCTCATCAGCCAGTGCCTCCTCCTGTGCACTCTTAAATGTAAGCTGTTTCTTTGCAAACAGACGTCTCTGTAAGGCTTCATCATGCAATCCACAAACCAAACGGTTCCACAGCATCTCCTGTAAATTTGAAAAATTGCAGTCCTGTGCCAGCTGTCACAATTCAGCAATGTAGGTAAAAACACTCTCTGTCAGACTCTGGTCTCACTTTTAAAAAGCATTACATTGTGCTATCTCAGAAGGCTATGGTGAGAAATGTTCTCCCAAGACAGTCAAAATGTCCCCAAAAGATGTCTCAGCAAGTTTAAGAGGTGCTAGCAAAGCCTGGGCTAAATCAAAAGTATCCATTCCACAAACACTGAGCACGTTTCCTCTCTGGCTCTATAATGCCATTAGCAGCTAAATAAAAGTCCAACTTAGCTGCATAACTTTCCCACTTACTGGGACAAGCAGGGTTAAATTCTTCAATGTGTCCCTGGGCTGCCATGCCCCCAGCGTTGCTGACTGACAAAAATGTTCTAAAGTAATTTTCACACAGTCCAAATAACATTAATCCAATTTTTCTGCATTTGCTTAAATCCACTAAAGAAGGGGAAAAAACTTTCTACATGCCGTGCATCCCATCCTCATCACCAGATGTTATGTCTTCAGAAAGGAGAGGCTACTACCAAAGGGTTGAACAAAGATTTATTGTAACTTCACGGTTAACAGGACAAAACAACAACTGCAGCTGCAGAGAGAATAAGCAAAACCCCCAGGACAGAGATAAGGCCTAGGAGAGTGGCTCAGCCTAACTGAGGCTGAGCTCCATCCCACCACCTACAGTGAGCCAAGAAGGCCAATACACTACAATATTCCCATGGCTCTTAACAGAGTCACCAAGGGTCAGTTGAACCCCATTAGAAGTAAGAAGCACAATGTCCTTCACAATTTCAGACTTCATAACCAGTATTCTGTTTTGTCAGGACTCAATTTCAATTTGTTCACTCTCAGTCCTTTAACCACAGCAGTCAGGCACTGTCTCAAAATCTCTACCATATCGCTAGAAAATTTGATAGACAGAAACAATACTCTGAATTCTCAGCATATTTACAGAATCCAATTCGAACTATGAATGATTTCTTCTGAGGGCTTTACACAGAGAAAGAATAGCACAGGGGATAAGAGGGCACCACATGGAATCCCACAGGATAAATCCCACACTGATGGTAAGTTCTCTCCAATGACAACCCTTTGAATCCTGTCTGTAAGGAATTATTTATACCAGTCTAAAACACGTCACCTGATACCTACCTTCTGCCTCCAAATATTTCAACAAGATGGTGTGGTCAACTGTATCCAAGGCAGCAGGTAAATCCAGTAAGAGCAAAAATGAGGCACAGTCTTTGTGTATATTCAGATTGAGATCACCAACTAAATCCTCCAGTGTCATCTCCATCCCATACCCTGGCCTGAGACCAGACTGAATAGAGTCCAGAGCACAGGAGTTATCCAAGAAGGCCTAGATTTGATCGACTACTGCTCACTCAATCCCCTTGTCTAGAAAGAGCAGATTAAAGACTGGGCTATAATTGGCCACATCACTTTCCTGTAGGGATGATTTTTTAAGTAGTAGATGGATAACCACCTCCTTGAGTGGTTGAGGGAAGGTGCCCTAAGTCAGTGGTTGATTTATGATGGACATCAATGACCCATTGTGATTTCAGCAACCAGGACTGACAAGGGTCCAGAGCACAAATGGTTACCCTCACAGATCCCAGGAGTAACTTGGTCAAAATGGTCCATAAATAGGCCAGATGACAGATTAGACATTTCTTCATCCATCTGAGCCAGGTTATGTTTTGTTGTGGAGATAATAATGGCATACTTTGTAAACCGCTCTGAGCGGGTGTTAAGTCATCCTGAAGAGCGGGATATAAATTGGATGTTGTTGTTGTTGGTGGTGGTGGTGTTATTGTTGTTATTATCATTATCATTATTATTATTATTATAACCAGCATCCTAATCAAAACATATAGGAGAGATTTTTATCAGCAAAAAAAATTCTGAAGAAGCATCACAACTAATTTCCTGTTTCTGACAAAGGTTCAGATTTAGGAGTCATTACATGCCAAGATGCCCTGACCTGACTAGTCCAGGCATGCCCCGTCTCATCAGATCTCAGAAGCTAAGCAAGGTCAGCCTTGGTTAGTAATTGGATGGAGACCTCCAAGGAAGACCAAGTTATGCCAAACCACATCTGAACTTTTCTTGCCTTGAAAATCCCAGCAGGGGTTGCCATAAGTCAGCTATGACTTGATGGCACCCTCTACTACCACCACATGCCGAGATACCTTAAACAACGGGGATAGTTGTGAACTGGCTGATGTAATGATAGCAGAGAAGTAACAGTCATTGCCATTGCTGCTTCACAGATATTCCAATGATCTCTATAGGATGATCTGTCACATTCAGAACAAGTTTTCTGCCCGTGTTGTTCCAAACATCTCCCAGCATTCTTCATGTAACTTAGTTTCGTGGTGAACCATGCAAGCTCCCACCACAGTCTTAACATAAGCTTGGGTTCCACCCTAAGGTCAAGAGAAGTCAACAAGTGGCAACTTTGTCAATAGCTTCTAGGAGATTCATGTTCCAAGGTGCCACTGCAGCCTCAACAGGTCTTTTTTTGAGATTGGAGATCTGGCCTGAACTAATGGTTCTAAATCAAGGCAAGAATGAACATGGATTCAACACCCTCTGCAGGAGAAGGGTCTAGTTAAAATGATCTGTCCATGGAGGCATTTGAATCCTTCTGGATTCCAGAATGCTCTAGGGTAGTCTAATTTTTGTAAGCTTACTCTTAGGCACTGTTTATTAGATCTCTAGATTGGACAATTCAGAGTTTGTGTGAAGTCACAGTAACAGCCACTGCCTTTTTTTTTTAAGTCCTAGCATGGACTAGGGCAGTCTAGCTCCAGATTAAAGGAAGAGACTTGTCACATACACTACAGTTATAGGCTGTGAAACACACAGATTTCTGAAAGACTAAGCTAAACTCATATAAGCTCATAGCAAATGAATGTTAGTCCTCAGGGAGCCACTGGGCTTTTATCTTACTCTACAAAGATGCACTCTGTTATTGGAGATGTTCAATTGCCTCAATTTATAATACTATGGCCAACACACTTCATGCCCCAGGATGGAGTTAAATTGTGTTTCATGCTCCCTTCAAAGGGGATGGTAAAAGGATCCTAAAGACCTGTTGATTAGCAGCTTGAAGGAAAAAACTGCAGCACAGGAATTCTACTTCCCACACAGGCTAACAGCTTACAGCATTCACAGTCAACAGTGACTGACTTAGAGATGAAGTGCTATTTAATCTGCAGGTCATCAACAACAATACTGATGACCACTGGAATGAAGTATAAATTTGCTAAAGGATTGCAGCAGAGACCCTGACAGCAGTCAATTCAATGAAAGTTTGCATGGCAAAGACTTCTTGCCTTGGAGCACCTTTTCTGAGTAGAAACATAAGACATCCTTTAAAAGCATGTGAAGTTTATCTAAACCCCACATTTCAGCCCCAGTAAATACTCAAAGTGGCTATAACATTTTATACCTTTCCATTCCATCCACAAAACAACCCTGCAAAGCAAGCCGGACTGAGAGAATGCAACGGGCCCAAGGCCACAGGCAAGCCTTTTAGGCAGAATGGCATTAGAATCTAGATTTCCCAAATCCTAACCGAATGCTCTATCCACTACATAAAACTGGCGCTTGTTAAAAATGATGTTATATAGGACGAGATCCAGAGGAGTTAGCTGTGTTAGTCTGTAGTAGCAAAATAGAAAAGAGTCCAGTAGCACCTTTAAGACTAACCAACTTTACTGTAGCATAAGCTTTCGAGAATCACAGTTCTCTTCGTCAGATGCATGGAGGGTAAGAAGAAACTGGTAAGATATATAGGTGGAGAGGGGGGGAGTAGATGCAATCAGTGGCTTCTGATAATGGGACCAGTTTGCTTCTGATTAAGAAATCAGTTACTTCTGATAATAAGATAACCATTCATAGTCTCTATTCAATCCAAGCCTGACTGAGTCAAATTTATATATGAATTCCAATTCAGCAGCTTCCCATTGGATTCTGTTTTTGAAAGGTTTCTGTTGAACTACAGTGACCTTTAAGTCCTTGATGGCCTGATAGATTGAAGTGTTCTCCTACTGGTTTCTGGACATTGCCATTTCTAATGTCAGATTTGTGTCCATTTATTCTTTTGCGTAGAGGTTGGCTGGTTTGTCCAATGTACAGAGCAGATAGACATTGTTGGCACATGAGGGCATATCTCACATTGGAGGATGAGCAGCTGTAAGAGACAGAGATAGTGTAGTTAACACCATTGGGTCCTGTAATTGTATTTCCTGGGTAGATATGAGACACTACGTTATCATGAATTGACATGATCTGGGCCTCAACAGACTTAGCGCTTTGGACTAAGGATGTGGAAATAATGCCTATGGTAGGCTCAGATCATAATCCAATTATGTGGAAGTTTGGAAAAAGAATTAAAAGGAAAGGATGGAGAATAAATGAGGACTTGTTACAAGAGGGAGAAAATATGGAGATGTTGAGAAAGGAAACTACGTTCTTCATACAACATAACATGAATAGAGAAGTACCAACCAATAAGGTATGGGATACCTACAAAGCAGTAATTAGAGGCATACTAATGGACTTAAATGGAAGAGCCAGGAAAAAAAGAGAGGAGAAGAGACAGGAGATCATGGAGAAAATAAAAGCCAAAGAAACACAACTAAAGAAAAGACCAGGGAAAAAGAAAATATACCAGGATATTAAAATCCTTCAAGAGCAGTTGACGGCAATGAATAATAAAGAACTGGAATGGAATCTTAAGAGAACGAATCAAAAGTCGTTCGAAGGTGCAAATAAACCTGGGAAATATCTGGCGTGGCAACTGAAGAAGAGAAAGGAGAAGACGACAATAAATAAAATATGTGAAGACAACAAAGTACACCTGGAACAGACGGCTATTAGTAGAGCCTTTTATAAATTTTATGCTAAACTGTACAATAAAAAAGAAGTGAATAAAGACTTAATAGCGACATATTTGGGGAAAATGAAGCTCCCAGTAATTTTGGAAGGATGGAGAGATAAATTGAATAGTGAAGTAACGGAGGAAGAGATAAGGAAGGCAATACAGTCAACAAATCTGGGAAAGGCGCCGGGACCTGATGGACTTAAAGCTAAATTTTACAAGGTAATGGCCAACGAACTGGTGCCATTCCTAAAAGAAGTGATCAATGGGGTTTTGAGGGATCAAAGGATCCCAGATACTTGGAGTGAAGCCAACATATCATTGATCCCTAAAGAAGGACAAGATTTGACTAACGTTAAAAATTATAGACCTATTTCGTTACTCAATAATGATTATAAAATTTTTGCGAAGATTTTGGCGGAAAGAGTAAAGGGATGGCTATCCGAAGTTATTGAGGAGGAACAAGCTGGTTTTCTACCAAATAGACAAATCAGAGACAACTTAAGGACAGTTATAAATGCTATTGAATATTATGACAAGCGATGTGATAAGGAGGTTGGTTTCTTCTTTGTGGACGCTGAAAAAGCATTTGATAATTTGAACTGGGACTTTATGTTTGCCACCATGGAGCAAGTACAAATGGGGGAAAGATTCATAAGAGCAGTGAGAGAAATTTATAGAGACCAGAGTGCAGCAATTGTGGTGAATGACGAGGTGACTAAGAAACTGATTATAGGTAAAGGTACCAGACAAGGTTGACCGTTGTCTCCACTGTTGTTTATTTTGGTTTTGGAAATATTGATACAGATTCGAGAAGATAATGCAATCCGTGGAATAAAAATAAAAGACTTTTCCTATAAGGTTAGAGCATTTACGGATGACATAATGTTAATTGTGGAAGATCCAATTGAGAACATGCCAAAGGTAATGGAGAAAATCAAGGAATTTGGAGATTTGGCAGGATTTTATGTAAACAAAAAGAAGTCAAAGATATTATGTAAAAATATGACTAAACAAAAACAACAGCTACTAACGGAAATAACAGACTGTGAAGTAACAAGTAAGGTGAAATATCTGGGAACTGAACTGACTGCAAAGAATATAGATTTATTCAAGAATAATTATGAGAAACTGGACTCAGATAGAGCAAGATTTGATTAAACGGAACAGATTGAATTTGTCATGGTTGGGAAGAATTGCAGTAGTTAAGATGAATGTGTTGCCAAGAGTGATGTTTTTGTTACAAACAATACCAATTATTCGGGATTCTAAGCAGTTTGAAAAATGGCAGAGGAAAATATCGGACTTTGTGTGGGCAGGCAAGAAGCCTCGAGTGAAAATGAAAGTATTACAGGACGCAAAACAGAGAGGTGGAATGCAACTGCCCAGTCTAAGACTTTATTACGATGCAATCTGTTTGGTGTTGTTGAAAGACTGGATGACGCTGAAAAATTGCAAGTTACTAGCCTTAGAAGGATATAAAAAAAATATTTGGATGGCATGCATATTTGTGGTATGACAAAGTAAAAGCAGACTCTATGTTTTTACACCATTATATTCGGAGAAGCCTCTTCACAATTTGGAAGAAGTACAGAGATTACCTGCAGGAAGGAATTCCCTCCTGGGTGGTTCCTTATGAAGTAATAGACCCGAGAACTGTTGATAAAGAACAACAGCGTTTAACGTACAAGGAGATAACATGAATAGAATGTTCTAAACTAAGAATAAAGACGCAAGATGAGTTGTCTCCAAGTTACGATTGGTTTCAATATAGACAGATTAGAGATCTTTATAATTCGGACTGTGTAAAGGGAAGGGTAAGAACGGAAAATTCGGAATTAGAAGAGGTAATTCTACAAGAGGACAAAAAGGAAATCTCTAAGACATATAAAGTGTTGTTAAAATGGTACACAGAAGATGAGACAGTTAAAGTGCAAATGGTGAAGTGGGCTATAAACTTTAATAAAGAAATAACAATGGAAGCGTGGGAATACTTGTGGAAAAATACGTTGAAGACCACGACATGCACTAATATTAAAGAGAATGTCTACAAAATGATTTATCGTTGGTATCTGACACCAAAGAAAATTGCACTAGGGAATTTGAATATGTCTAATAAATGCTGGAAATGTAAAAAGCATGAAGGATCTCTGTACCACATGTGGTGGACTTGCGAGGTAGCTAGGCAGTACTGGGGGGAAATAATAAGAGTGATAAGTGAGATTTTACAATTTCAAGTTAATAAGAACCCAGAACTCCTGCTACTGAACTTGGGAATGGAGGATATTCCAGCACGATACAGGACATTGCTATTTTACATGACAGCAGCGGCTAGACTTTTGTATGCGCAAAAGTGGAAAGTACAAGAAGTGCCAACTATCGAGGACTGGATTTATAAATTGCTGTACATGGCGGAAATCGACAAAATGACAAGGAAACTGAGAGACCTTGATCCAGGACAGTTTAACATGGATTGGGAGAAGCTGAAACAATATTTGGTGAAAAAATGGGAGGTGGGAGGAGAACTGTGGCAGTTTGAAAATTACTGAAATACAATAAAAGAAGAGGGAAGTGACTTTACCGGGGGGAGGAAAGTTAAAGGAGAATTCTAAGCAACTATTTTATTTGACTAGTATATATAGTACTAAGTAATAGAGGTGTTATTATAAGAATTATAAGGATAGAAATCAACTAACTTTATTTCTGGCAGATAACTATATAATGGAGAAATTATATAATCAAAATAGAATGAATAGAAGGAAGTAAAGAATAACATATAGAGTATAAGTTAAATTGATTGACTTATATTGTACGTATACAATGTCTATAGAAGTACTCAAAGCTATGTAGAATGAGGGACAAATTGTTTGTCCCATATTGATGAGACTAGAATGTAAGACAGAGTATAGAGTACAAAAATTAGATGAATGATTATTATTATTAAAGAATATATGCCAGGAATGTAATATTTAGCGGATAAGTTAAGTGGGAAAGGGAACAGAGATAACACTGTGTTATAATAGACAAGCTTAGAAGAGAATGAAAGTATATGTTTAATAGAATAAAATAAGGTTGAAATGAGTAGGGGGAAAAATAGAGAAAGGGTTGGAAAACTGTTGGAAGTCAACAAAAGGGGGGGAAAGGGAGGGGGTTAGAATATTTAAAGGAAATTGATTGTAATGAGTATAATATTGATTTCTAATCCAATAAAAAATTTTACAAAAAAAAAAAACCATTGGGTCCTGTAATTGTATTTCCTGGGTAGATATGAGGGAAGAGCCAGCATCTGGGTCTGTTGCAGGGTCTGATACTTGTGTTCTTCTTACCCTCCATGCATCTGACAAAGAGAACTGTGATTCTCGAAAACTTATGCTACAATAAAGTTGGTTAGTCTTAAAGGTGCTACTGGACTCTTCTCTATTATATAAGACTGACACCAAAGACAGGATGAACACAATTGCAACAAGAACTCTCCTCACAGTGGCAACTGTAACACTGTGGAGTCTCTTTCATGTTTTATGTTAGTTCTAGGAGTTCCAGTCCAGGTTTTACTCATGTCTGTGTAAACTGGCTGAAGGACTAGTAGGGAAGGCCTGTGCTAGGCCTTGTATTCTTTTCTTTCTTTCTGCTGAAGAAAGGTACTCTCTGCTGACTAAAAGAGACCCTCTGCACATTCCTAAATAACTGCTGAATCTTACTGCAATCAGACTGAGAACCCTGGGGGAACCAGCACCATTCCCAGGTAAGAAAAAAGGAAGTGTGGACATACATGTAACAGACAGGGAAAAACTGCCTTTGAAAAGCACTGGGCTTAGAGGTGGAGATTTATCATCTCTCTTAAAACAGAAGCAGCTGCGGAGCCCCAACCATTACATTGAAGGTTCCAGGCTGCTATGTCACTGTGTTAGCTGTATTAATACCTTGGAATCAAGGACAGCCTGGGAGAAGGAGGGATTCCTTGAATCAGGCAGGCACATTTCCAAATGCCATGGGGAAAAACCTCTCAGCCTTGGATCCCAGACCTCTGTTGTCACACCTGCAGGTGTCTCCCCTGAGAGCAGGCACAGCCAAGGAAGAGAGGGGCCTTTATCCTGGCAGGCATGCAGGCAAAGCCTTTGGGAAAGAGTCTTGGAACTGAGGGCTCTGTCAGGCCACATTTCCAGGCTTCTCCCCTGGAACCAAGGGGACAGGTTTCTTTAATTAGGTTGGCACACCACTGCAATCTTGAAGGAAGAGCCATTCTCCTCAGCTTCAGGGATGACGTGAGAGGAAAGCAATGGAGATCCTCTATCTGCAGCAGCAAAAAGAGAACTGCACATTTGATGGGAGTTTTCTTGAAAAATCCCCCCTCAGTCACCTGGATAGTTTTCCCCATATGGTATAATAGCCAGATAAATCTGGGATTCTCTAATCTTGCCAAACTGGATTAGGTACTCTTACCCAGATTTCAGGGATACCAAATATTTTTGGTATTCCTGAAACCCCGATTCAGGTCAACCCAAAAATATTTTTTGGTGCACACCCCAATGCGGGCAGAGTTCCCAACTGGTGAGAAAAAAACCTGACCTAATAAAAGGTTGAGCAGCAGAAAGCAGGCAAAGCCTTTTTACAATGTGTAAATCAGCATTAATGTCTGCAGATCAAGCTACTTTTAAAGACATAGGAGCAGGAACTGGCTGGTTGAAAAGTTAGCAACCCTATTTACGATAAGGAGCTCAAAAATTTAACTTGAACATTAATCTTCTGCTTTAGGAGTAAAAAATCTCACTGATGATTAATTCAAATGTTAGCTCCGCTGTGATCCTTTGCAGAACTGCTACTTAATAACCTGTAATGCATTTCAAAATAGAGTTTCCTACTTTTTACTAGGCCTTGGTCCTGTGCCTTGAATAACTACTTATTCTACAAAAATTACATTACTTATGAGAATCTTCACCTATTGATAAGGCACTTTCATTTGATCAGTTGGAATCCTTACTCCAGAGCACGAAGTGATCTGCTAAATCAGATCTAAGGCTTTGTCGTAAACATAATGTTTCTGTAATTTTTTTCATGAATTTAATACTGTGACCAAAACCTACAATTTATCAATAATTACAATGCCCAGGTTGTGTGACCTCCCTAAGCCATGGTAACTTAGGTATTTGAGAGACCACCTCGACATCTCTGCTCATACCTGCACCAATCTATCTCATCATCTCTCTGTCTTTAGCAGAGTGGGACTGGCTGGCTTATGAGGCTCAGGACTAGAGATGGGCATGAACCTAAATACGAACCAAAGGTCATGATGAACTGGGCCATTTCATGGTTCACGAACCAGTGGTTCATCAGAGCCCATTTCTAATGAACCACCACAAATTTTAGACTGGTTCGTTTGGTTCATTTTTTGGTTCATCACTGCAGACAGCCTGACGCTGATCAATCAGTTTCCTAGGCAACAGGGGATGGACTTCCTGCAGAGCTTCTGCTTACCCAGAAGCGGCCTTCTGCTGGCCAGGAAGTAATGATTTGCTGACCTGGATGTGACATTTTCACGAACCAAATGAACCAGTTCGTGAACCAGGACAGGTTCATGAAAGTTCATGGTTTGTGATGAACCACGAACCACATGGTTCGGTTTTTTCCCGGTTCGTGCCCATCTCTACTCAGAACATGGTGAAGCCCAGGGAAAAAGTGTTTAGTATTGGTGTGTTCCATCACAAAAACATTCCTGACCTAACACAAGTTGCCACAGGTCATTTAATATCCAGGGTATTTAATGTCCTTTTTGAGTACTCAGGTGTCTTAGAAAACTGCATACTCCCAAGGCTTCTTGGGCCTACTTGTACATAATGAAAAGGTCTACACCACAAGACAGAAAATTTCCTGGAGAAATGATCATTCATAAAGCAGGCAGCCATTGTCATCTTGAGAAATCTGTGTTCTAAACTATGTAAACACAAACCTTGAAACTCAGTCAGACAGCTTTTCTAAGATTCAGAACAATGGGGTTTATTATAGTTACAACCTTTTTTCCAGAGTTCAATTATTCTGCTTCAGCTTGACCACTGGCACAGTAATTAATAAGAGATGTTATCAAGTAGTTTTAGTGTTTTAACCACTCCCAGGAAAAGCCATGCCAGAAAAAGCATTAGTATTTTATATTAGTTTAACATGAAACAAATTGTAGCAGATTGCAGAACTACAATTCACAGCTCAATCCTAAGCTATGAGACAGCGCTGTTGCTCGTGAGTGGATGTAAATGCAGCACCACCCCACTCCTCCTTAGGGACTTTTGCCAGAGAGTCCCGCCGGCAGCCGAGCTCAGCGAGGCGAGGCACAGCTGCAGTGAAGAGCACTCGCCCGCTGTTCCCCTGACAACTTCGCCCACACCAGCCAATGGCTGCACAGGCGGGCGAGGGGCAAGCAGAGGCGCAGCCAATGGAGAGGGCACGATCCCCACTGCTCACCAACACCCCCTCATCAGGGAGCAGACATCCCTGCTGGGGAGAGGGGGCAAAGGTAACACTGAAGGTACGGATTCGACACCCACCCTCTTGCCCGTCCACCCCCCATTTCTGATGAGGGCCTGGCTGGTGGCTGCAGCTCGGCATGCCAACATATCCACTCATTGCTGCCACCACCACAAGAAACAGGTACCCCTCCCTGAAAAGTGGGCCAGATAGTAGGGAACTGATCTCTGTTGCTGGGAGATCAGCTGTAATTCTGGGAGGTTTCCAGCTACCACCTGGAGACTGGCAACCCTGATTAGTCCCCAGGTTCTGGAGAGGCAGGTGGGGGTAGGTGGGTCCTTCAATGAGTGACAGGAATGCTCATTGGAAACCACATGAGAGGCAAGAAGGCCGATTGGAAGTGAGGGGAATGAAAAGTGCCCACAAACTTGTGGCAGCGCCACTTGAATACATCACTGCATCTCTACGATGCGAGGCATGGACTGACAGCCCCTCCCCATGCTAGATTTCCCAAGTCTATCTCTGCTTCCGCAAACAGCGAAAAGGAGGGGGATGCCCAGTAACTACACACACACATACCCAGCAGCAACTTCCCACATGCAGCGACCATCTTTGCGTCTTATCAGATGCCAGCAGCTCAGACTATCAGAGATTGAAAACCCTCAGTCCCCCCCCCCACCGCAGACATCCATGGGCCACACTTCAATTTCCACCCCACTGCCTGAAGTTACATTGAGGAGAGGAAGGGGGCAGGGAGGCTGGACAGGGCGCCACTTGAAACATTTGCAGGGATGTGAGAGAGGACATTCTGAAAGGGAGTTGAGAGGCCGGACACTGGAAATGTCAGACAAGCATGCAAACACAGTAGTTTGTTGTTTTTCAACATGTTTTATTAAATTAGAAAAAGTGCCAATGCCCCTCAGCTGGAAAGGGAGCCAAGGCAGTTCTGTGCTCCCAGGGGCAAGGCTGAGATGCGGATTGCCTTGGGAAACTGCTCCCTGGGCTGAATCTGAATGGCACCTGCAGAGAATTATGGGGGGGGGGCCCCGAAGCTGAAGCAGACATGCTTTGTCATCTCCCAGACGAGTCACGACGTGCCTGCAAGTGAAAGAGACACATGTGCTGCAAGTAACCCAGCCCAGTCCATGGCCGAGGTCAAGCCCACACTCCAACATCTGGGAAGATACACACACAGGTGCAGCTAGCAACTAGATGATGCATGACCCTCTGGCGAGGAAGCGCTCTGCCTTAGGGTGATTTTACCTTTAAGGAAGAAAGTCAACAGGTAGTTACAAATACCCAGTCAAGAGTAGTTTTCTGGGCAACTGCCTCTGGGGAAGGCAAGGGCTGCCGCCACCATCCCCTCCCCCGACGAGCCTCACCTGAAGAGGCTAGTGGTCAGGTGAGTTCAGGTGATGGGGCAGCTGGCACAAATTAGTGAGCTGGGTTAGCCACCGCCCCATCTCCTTCTTACCTGTAAGTGCTCCCTCGCTTCTTACTGAGCTGGAACTTCAGTCACATAACCTGCAAGGAGACTTGAGTGGTTATTGTTAGTTAGCCAGACATTCTGGACTTTGCCCTTCTTCCCTTGAGCAAGTGCAAAGTTCCCCCAGTTTTCCCACTAAGTTCCCTCTAGTGCACTCTCCCGCCTCATGCACAAAGTACCCATGGCAGAAGGCAGATAGGCAGAGCCTTTGGCCGTGTGCTCACCTACCTCAGGTCATGAGCAGCACAGCTGGACATTTTGTAGGGTGCGTGAGCAGGTGATTGGGTGTGGGAAGAGGGGCTTGCCCACCCCAGAAGTGCATGTGTATTAGCCCCCGTAGTCAGGGCTCATTTGGAGCTGGAACGCACAGGAAAGGCGTTCCGGTAGGTCTAAAAAGAGGTCACGTGGGTTTTGGCCCCGCCCACATGATTTCCTCCGAGTGCAGGCCGAGTGGTGCTGGGCTCCAAAGGAACAGTAAGCTGCTTGGATTCTTTCTGCTCTTTTACTTTCATTTGGGGTGGGGGAGAGAGAAAATGAGTGCAAGCCGAGTGGTGCTGGGCTCCAAAGGAACGCAAGCTGCTTGGATTCATTCTGCTCTGCTCTTTTACTTTCATTTGTGACTGGGGGGGTGGGGAGAGAGAGAGAGAGAATGCCGAGTGGTGCTGGGCTCCAAAGACAGACAAGCTGCTTGGATTCATTCTGCTCTGCTCTTTTACTTTCATTTGTGACTGGGGCGGGGGGAGAGAGAATGCCAAGTGGTGCTGGGCTCCAAAGGAACGCAAACTGCTTGGATTCATTCTGCTCTGCTCTTTTACTTTCATTTGTGACTGGGGGGGGAGAGAGAGAGAGAGAGAGAGAGAGAGAATGCCAAGTGGTGCTGGGCTCCAAAGGAACGCAAGCTGCTTGGATTCATTCTGCCCTGCTCTTTTACTTTCATTTGTGACTGGTGGGGGGGGGAGAGAAAAAGAGTGAGTGAGTGAAAGCCGAGTGGTGCTGAGCTCCAAAGGAACACAAGCTGCTTGGAATTCATGCTGTTTTATTTTCATTTGTGACTTGAGAGAGTGAGTGAGTGGGTGCAAGCAGGGCTGGCTCTCCAGAGGAGGGTAAGCTGTTTTGAGTTCATTCTGCTTTAAGGAAATACCTGGAGACTTTTGCAGAAAGGGGCCTGAGGGGTGGATGTTGCCTTCTGACACACTTCCGGTGATGTCAGGGGGTGTGGCATATGCTAATGAGTTATGCTAATGAGTTCCTGTAGTTCTTTTTATAGGAAATGACCCCTGCCCGTAGTAGTTGCCTTTCTATGCTCCTTTGGGCTGCGGGGGCGGGGCTGGGTGCCAGGAGAGGGGCGCAAGTTTTCCCCGTTCAATGGGCACCTATGGGCTATGCCTGCTTTTTTTGTGATGTAACTTTCAGCCGCTGCAGGGGGCATTCCTGGGCCTGGAGTAGCTCTGGAAGCGGACTAACTCACACCCCGCCTACCGCCCCACCCCCTTCCATGCCAGCATGAGGACTTGCGCCATACTTGCACCTCCGCCTGGCCACCAACCGTGCTTGCTGGCAGCAAACCGTCTGTGGTAATGCGCCTCAGGCGGGCGCCAGCAGTGAGTGATTTACTTTGATGTAAGAGCCATTTACGCCTGCTCAAGCCTCAGTTCTTTCCCTATGCACTCCCCCCCCCCCTTAGGATTGAGCTGCTCGATATTTAACTATAATGTAACTATTTAAGACAGTAAAATATTAGTATGCAGCTATACAAACTAAAAAGGTAAAACAGAAAAAACAAAAACAGAGTATAGCAACTACTGAGATTATTGAGCTTAATGCCATCAAGTGACAACCAACTTATGGCAACTCCACCACAGGGCATTCCAGGCAAGAGAAGAGCAGAAGTGGTTTGCTATTGTCTTCCTCTGCAGAACAACTATGGGTGTGCACTGAAAAAAATTCTTTTTCAGTTTCCAATCTGGAGTTTCCAAACAAACTCCATTCTATTATTTGTTTGTTCTGGTTGGGCCAGTGCTGGTTCAATCTACTCGGTTTGGTTTTTTTTCTTTTTTTCATTATTATGAGTTTTAGTACATTGTGCATGAGCAAGGCTAGTGTTGCCACACATGGATAAAAGCACATTGTTCTTTTCAGGGGTAGAGGATGGGGAAATGAGGCTCTGGGGCAGCTGTTTTTGCACTTAGCACCAAAATCGCACAGAACAGAGTCTTTTTCTGTGCAAGATAAAGCACCTCCTGGTGTTCCTTGACCCATTATCTTAGGTTGATTTCTACAGTCATAGATGGCTTGCAGTGGCACCTAAGTAGAGGACAGCAGTGGTAGAAGGCCACTGAATGGGCAGCAACCTGGTCCACAGGCCTGGGTCCTTTTCAATGCAGTTCTCCCATAATAATGTTTTATTATTTCCAGTTTTCACTCTAATCTACATAACATGAGCCTTTGTGGCAGCCAGGGACTTGGAGCCCCTCCCTCTTTAAACCTGCATGAGGATACACCCACACCACATAGTGATTACCCTAGCAACCAGTTTCCTTGCATTGTGCATAAAAGGGCACAAAAAGGGAGGGATTGATCTTTGATTCCCTGCATGGGAAGGGAAGTAGCGGGGGGCGGCTTTCTTCTTTATTTTTTACTAGTAAAAGTGGGAGACTAAACAGGTCACCGAGTCTTCCTTTCTGACTAAAACTGTTAACCCAGAGTTGAAGGACATAGGAGAAGGCAAACTGAATGCCAAAAATCCCAACACTCAGTAAGAAAACAAATACTGATCATGAAGGATTTGCATGTAAACTGTGTACAGTGCTACTATTCTCTGTGTTATTTAATGTCAGGTTCACAGTTTTAATCAGAAGAGCCTAGAAAAGACGGCAGTGTTTTCTGGCAGGGTGAAATTCCTCTTGGTGCTCCTTGACCTATTCTCTTTGGAGAACTTCTTTAGTCACAGTGGGGGCACCTACGCCAAGGACAGCAGGAGAAGGCATTGAATGGGTAACCTGACACACATGCCTGAGTTCTCCTCAGTGCAGCTCTGTTTTAATAATTGTTTATTATTGTCAATTTTCACCCAAATCTGCATAACATGAGCCTTTGTGGAAGTCAGGGACGGAGGCTGGAAGAGACCTCTCCTTCCTCAAACCCACATGATAATACACCTGCTCCACATGGTGGTTGCCACCAGCCATCAGCATTTCCTTGTACTGTGTGTAAAAGCACACAGAAAGAGAAGGATCAATTTTTGGTTTCCATCATGGGAAGGAAAATAGAGAAAAGACCCTATCTTTTCTCTGTTTTTTTCCTAGTAAAAGAGGGAGACTGGAAAGGTCACCCAGTCTCCCTTTCCAACTAAAACTGTTATCCCAGAGCGGAATGCAGAAGGAGTTGAATTAAAGTCAAAGTGAAGCCTGACAGAAAACAAAAAATCTAACCAGATCCTCCCATGCGCAGAACTGATCTGGAAAGATTTAGATGTGCTGAGACTGTGCACAGACCTGCTAAGGTCTTTCTTTCCTGTTCTTTGACCCAGGGTTAACTGTTTTAATCAGAAAAGCCCAGAAAAGACTGGAAGTCTTTCTGGACAAGGTAAAGCTCCTCCTGGTACCCTGACCCATTATCTCCAAGGAATTCTTGAGTCAAGTCACAGTTGTGGCACCTAAGCAAAGGACAGCAGCAAATGGCCACTGAATGGGGAACCTGGTCCACACTTAACAACAACAACAACAACATTTGATTTATATACTGCCCTTCAAGACAACTTGAGAATCACTCAGAGCATTTACAAAGAATGTTATTATCTCCACAACAATCACCCTGTGAGGTGGGTGGGGCTGAGAGAGCTCCAGGAAGCTGTGTCTGACCCAAGGCCACCCAGCTGGCTTCAAGCGGAGGAGTGGGGAATCAAACCTGGTTCTTCCAATTATTGTCCCACCACTCTTAACCACTATACCAAACTGCCTGGGCCTCCTTAATGCGACTCTCCTTTAATAATTCTTTATTATTTCCAATTTTCATTCTAATCTGCATAACATGAGCCTTTGCAGAAGCTGGGAACTCAGAGGCTGGAGGAGACCCTTCTCTCCTCAAACCCACATGTGCATGACCACATGGACATTGATTACTTGCCAGATTTTCCTTGCATTGTGTGTAAAAGTGCATAGAAAGGAACTGGCAGAAGTAACAGCACCATGCCATCTGCTGCTCCCCTCCCTGATGCAAAGCAAGCCTTTTGAAAATTAACCCCTACAAGCCATTCAATGCCCCTGCCATTGCCCAGGAAGCACCGAAGAAAAAATGCACTCATGCACAATGTGCAAATTCCCCTTCCCACCAACAGAGTTACGCTCTGCTAGGGTTCAGTCTCTCCCAGTGGGATCCAAATGATTAGTTGTCATTAAGGAATGGTTGGTTGCCATTAAGGAAAACAGTTATAAATGACGCCACCTGCCACCACCTGACTGCACTGCCACTGTACAGTAAGAAGCAAATCGAAATACATAAACTCTTTAGTGGGGGGAGTCATTACAGCTTGGTTTCCCTAATTTGTTTCACCATTCCAGAAGCTGCTTTAACTAACCAAACCAGCAATTTCTGGGCATATTTCTGGCTCATTTGTTTTATCTTACACAGCCCTAACAGCAAATAATAATAACAACAACAACATTCAATTTATATACTGCCCTTCAGGATGACTTAACACCCACTCAAAGCGGTTTACAAAGTATGCCATTATTATACGCACAACAAAACACCCTGTGAGGTGGGTGGGGCTGAGAGAGCTAGAAGCTGACTGACCCAAGGTTACCTAGCTGGCTTCAAGTGAGGAATCAAACCCGGTTCTCCAGATGAGAATCCCACACTCTTAACCCCTACACCAAACCCTGTCTTCCTTGTCAGAGCTGAGAAGCTAAGCAGGGTCAGCCACAGTCAGTACTTGGATGGAAGACAGCCAAGAAAGACTGGGCAATGGCAAACCACCTCTGCTCCTCTTGCCTTTAACACTCTGGCTGGGGTCACCATGAGTCAGTTGAAACTTGATGGCACATTCTTCTTGAGCTGAGTATTTTACTGTTTCATCAACAAAATTTGTAATGTTGTAAGACATTTTAACTTAATTTTATGGCACTATGTGAAGCATTGTGAAACATTAGAATTGTGTAAAGATCGGTTTTGCAGAGATCTAGCCTTGGAGAATGCTGAAACTCATAGACCATTTGTGTTCCAGGCAAACTGCCCAAGCAGATAAAACTGACTAGTGAGAGTGCACCTTTATAAAGAAAATTGAGATTTGAAAAGGCCAGGAGGTAGGGCTGGAAAAATGTGTAAAAATAAAGTTATTTTTCCCAACAGGTTTTTTCCCAGTGTTCCCAGTGGGAAAAAATAGGAAAACATGGGAGGAGTGTGTGTGTCTGTATGAAATATTTTCTCTTTTGGAATGAATGCAAGCCATTTAAGTCCGGATTTTTCTGAGGACCCCTCTCCTAAAATCCTATGTGAGCATTATTGAAGTGGACCACCCACACAAGCAACAAATTTGCCTCAGTAGGCAGATTCTTTCTCCTTAACTGTACAGATTGTATAGATCAGCTCAATCCTACAGTGAGGCAAGAAAGATCCTTTTAACTATAAACATTTTCTCTTGTTTTCACTTTGCAACTATGATTTTAACCTTGAATGTGTTATTTCCCCAAAGCATTTCGAACCCATAAACAAAAGTATGACTTCAGCATTGAGGAATTTACATTACAGTGAGATCTTACTGGCCTGTCAATCAGGCTGTTGGGTACCATGTATCCTGGGAAATGTCATTCTGAAGGGATGTTTGTATTAACCCTCTTGATCTTTTATTCTGTAAACAAAGAGCAATTATTCTGTAAACAACTAGCACTAAGGGTATATAAGATCCCGTGAGGTAACTGGTCATTATACATATGATCCAGAGATAGACTATATGCATCTGGGTTATTTATAAACAATAAAAATCACAATTTTCTTTATAGATCACTGTTTTGGTGTCTTAATTCTGTGTGAGGTTATTGGCTGAAGGGGGCAGGGTTGAATTGGCATGCAGAGTACTCTGAAATAAATCCCCTTTCAGATTTAGCACCATGCCTCTGTCTGAAACCAAGTCTCAGAACTGTTTTGAGATGCTACCCTTTTGGTGAATAGGCTAGGACTGTGTGCACAAAACAATAACTTTGGGGCCTTTCCCCCAACACCTGGCTTCTCCACCATAGGAACGCATGAGAAATGCAGCACTCTGAATTTAAGTTATCTTTAAAGAACGCAACAGCATTTTTTGTGCCTGGGGGTAGAATTTGGTTGTTTATTACATTTGGTAAAGAATTATTTAAGAATTATATTTAAGAATTATTTGCAATTATTTGACCCTCTAAGGTCCTTGAAACTGAAAAAAAGGAAACACTCGTTTCCTTGTTTCAATCTGGCTTGGTCCTGGGTGCTTCTAATTGGAATGCACATCTGATTTTGGGTTCAAAAGGCGGATACTGGAGAACTAAGTTTTCCTGCTTTGTTGTTTGACTTAGTCCTGAAAACACACTCCTTTTGGAACGTACAACTTTAGTGGGGGGAGGGTGAAAGGAAATAATTTCTGTTCTTATGTGTGTCTTTCTCTGTTCCCCTGTTCGTCCTGTGTGTCTCTGTTTCTAAACTCCACTCTGCTTTGTGCCTTTTATTTTCCTTTGTATTTTCCTTATGGGTCTATCTTACTTTAAGCAAGAAGCACTTGTTTCCAAAGACTCCGTTGCATGAAATTTTATGCTTGCTTCAGGGACACTGGACCAAGGACTTTGTTTATTTGAGATTTGTCTGCCTGTTTAGAGAACAATGATCTCCCTGCACATCCAGACTCTCATTTTATTTCACTTACTGGGTGGAACAGGCTGCCTTTTTCTGCCTGCAACCACCCGACACTTATGCATATGACCAGGAACTTAATGTAATGCTTCTTATCACTAAGGTTTAGAGGCAACAACATTCACCAGAACCAAAATGGTTCAATGAGTGGTTCTTCTTTTGGGCCAGTCATCATCACCCACCTTCTAGTGCCAAGGTCCTCTGGAGCTTTAGGCAACCTCAATTTGCCTAAGCAGTCCATGGGCTTGCTACACCTTGCTCAGCTCTGACAAATCTGGGGGAGGAAACTGAAGCCTTAATTTCATGAAATTAACATTGATAAACAATGTTTATCCAGCACCAGACTGGCTGGTGAACAAAAGAAAAAAAATTCTTTGAGCATGAATTGGCAGTGTTAAATGCTCTTTAAGAAGGGTATATTGCCTTGTGAAGTGTTTGATTGCAAAATTCCTAAGAACAGAATATACCTATGTGCTCTTTTAGATCTGTCAAGATCAAGATTTTGCAGTACTCTAAGGTTTATTTCACTATATCAACAATTAATTAAATTTTTGAATTTGCAGGGTAAACAGCTTCTAGGAATGATTCCTGTTAATTCAGATCTGTTTTCCTTCAGGTCCACTGTGAGTACTCCTAGGGAAAGCTGTGCTGTAACTTTTAGAAATACTGGTGATTTAATAGCCATATACAATTCATTTCCAATATAACTGGAATGGCTTATCAAAAAGTTGTATGAAACCAGAGTGACCTTGCTTGAATTATGAGAACTGTCTGTTTCTCAAGGGAGGATGTGTGTTAGTGGTCTGTCTAGCTACTCCCGCACACTCACCTATTGAGCCTTTATCTAATGCTGACCTGCATAAATCAGCAGGACTGCAGACACCACTAGCTAGGGCATTGGGATGTGTCTTTATGAAAAGGAATTGATTGGTTTGGGATTACAAAAGTCCCTGAGGGCAGAGTTAATGCTCCTAAAGAAATTTTTGAGCATTTTGCTCCCCTTTTAAGGCAATGGTTTAAATTTGGAACTTGATAAAACTGAATGTATGCTTCAGCTTTTGCTTTCAAGGGGCTTTTGTCTAAAATTATTAAATGGATTATGTGAGCTGAATTTAGACATCTTCTGAGATTGGAATTTCCACAGGAGTCCTTTCCTTTTTACTGGCAGCAACGGAAGCTGAACCTCCTGCTGGGAGTGTCTTTCAGACTCCCCAGGATGACTCATTTGCTTCTTTGTGGGCTCCCAGCCTTTGTAATGCTGGGAGCTTGTGCTTAAGTTGACCCTGTTAAATTTGTTGCTTGGCAAACTGAACAATCTTATAAACTCCCCAGTACCCTCTGATACAAGAACACATTGAGAGTGCCACCTGGAGTTTGAGACTGCTATTAAATCATGTATTGATTTGATCGCCCATGGGTTCCCCTGTAACCTGTCTACATTTTCCATCACAAGGGGTGAGGTACCCATGATATAGAAAGAGTTTTGTTTTTCATTTCTCTCTTGTTTGGCTCAGGCTCGTTCTGAGGTTTCTTGGCTCATACCCTACCACAAATTTTGTTAGTGTTATAGGTGCTACTGGACTCTTGCTGTTTTCTACTGTATAGATACAGTTTAAAGAATATGTTTACTGTTTAAATGTGGCTAATTTTGTATACAATTAATATATTATAGTATAGATCAAGGCTGTCAAACAAGCCAAGGCTATTCTTATGGCCCACAAGGCATACATTCCCCTAGCAGCTGCTGCTTCAAAGGAGGCATACAATTTTCATAGATAATGGTGCAACAAGGGAACATGCTCCCTGACAGGCAGAAAGAGCTGCTTGGGACACCAGTCATGGGATGCTCCCTTAGGGCAGGCCTAGACCAAGCTGGACTGGAAGTGGAGTGAAGAAGAGGCCAGTTAGGGTAGCTCCTTAATCAGATCAGATGGGCAAAGAAACTCTGTCGAGGTCAATGAAGAAGTTTTATGTGGAGAGGAAGAAGCTGTTCCAGATAGCCTGGCCACATCTGAGAAACAAGTAAGTTATCCCAGTCATCTGGACTCTGATAGAACTGAATCTGCTCTCAGTACTTGGGACAGGGGTGGGGGAGAGCAGCTACCCATCTGTAACTGCTTTTCCAAGAACATGTGCTTAGGATGGCAGGCTAATTGCAGCTGAGCAAGATCCAGGGAAGTTCCTTTCATGTTTCCTGTCACCTGCCTATTCTACCCTCCCAGCCCACTGACAGAGCTGCCACTGGCCCTAAAGGTCACCCCAAGGGCCCAGGTGACTCTCTTTCTTCTTGGCTTTTGCTAAGCAAATGTTATTTGTTCATTTTAAAATAACAGTTTTGTGACACCTTAAAAACTAATGTGCCAGGGGAGGTAGGTCATAATTATATATACAAAGTATATGTTTATTTAAAAAAATAACACAATGGCATTCCATGGCTCAGATAAATCTCAAGTATCTAGCATAAAACAAAATACTGTTTTTATTTATCAATTAAAATCTTTACCCCTCCCCCTCACCTTTCCTATTAGCTCATAGTTAATTAGAGGTGGCTTATCTCACTCTTCTAACAAATCCCGGGGAAGCTGTAGAAACTGTGAATAGGTACCCGGAGAAAGATTTGGAACGGGTGAAAGCTAACAAACCAAAACTTAATCCCAACTAAATGAAGGTGCTTATGGTGGGGAATGGTCTAAGCCAAGATATGGAATATTTTCTGTGCTGGTTGGAGCTGCATTCCCCCTAAATGAGCAAGTTCACAGCTTGGACATACTGCTGGTCCTGGGCCTCCTGTTGGATAAACAAGTGCCACTGATAACCCGGCTGCCTTTCACCA
The DNA here is from genome assembly GCF_028583425.1 of Eublepharis macularius. Taxonomy (NCBI): domain Eukaryota; kingdom Metazoa; phylum Chordata; class Lepidosauria; order Squamata; family Eublepharidae; genus Eublepharis; species Eublepharis macularius. The sequence continues at coordinate 99,742,898 of NC_072793.1, read as the reverse complement.
GCTTCAGCTGGTAAGCCAACTGTGGTCTTTCCTGGGCATGAAAGCTTTTACCACTGCAGTGTATGCCCTGGTACTGAAATGCACTCTACATGAAGTTTCCCTTAAAAGATTTTTCAGAAACTATAGTTGGTACAGAATTATGGTTGCCAGCCTTCAGGTGATGGCTGGAGACACCCCGGAATCACAACTGATCTCTAGGCCACAGAGATCAGTTCCCCTGGAGAAAATGGCTCCTTTGGGGGGCGGAATCCATGGCATTCTACCCCAGAGAAGTCCCTCCCCTCCTCAAACCCTGCCCTCCGGAGGTTCCACCCCCCAAATCTCCAGGAATTTCCCCACTTGGAGCTGGCAACCCTATACAGAATGCTGCAGTCAAAGTATTGACTGGAGTTGGTTCTAGGGGCCTGTCTAGTTCCATCTACACTGGCTCCCAATTTGCTTCCAGGCTCAGTTCTGATGCTGTTATTGGCACTGGTATTGCAACAGATTGCTAGGGGCAAGCAGCTGACTCTGAATCTGGGAAGTTCCATTTCTCTTACTAATAGCCATTAATAGACCTTTCCTCCATGAATGTATTTAATCCCCTTTTAAAGCTATCTAAGCCACTTTGTGGCAGCACATTCCACAAGTTTATTTATTTATTTAAAATGTTACCATCCTCATCTATCTCCTTGGATTCAAGGTGGCTAGCATAGCAGCAAGTGTCAAGGATACAAAAATATCAAGGCTAGTTACCAAGATAAAACAATGCAGAGATTAAAAAGGAAATAAAAACAAATAAACAGTGAATTAAAAATAAATAAATAAAAATGTTCTAAACGCAGCAAGTGTAGTCACCCTCTGCACCCACTGTAGTAGGCTGGACCTACTATAGAAAAATCCCATGACCTAACCATTGCCATATGGACAATCCTAAAGGAGGGACCAGTACTTTGTACAGGGCACAGAAGCAAATTGGTAACCAGGGCACTGGAATTGCATGTTCTGAGCAACTGAACAGAGAGGGGAGTCTTTCTGTTAAATAAAGCTTCTGGGATGTCTTCAAAGGCAGTCCCACTGTAGTTCAAAGTGGAGGTTATGATAGGATGGATCAGCATGGCTCAGTCAGCAGAGTCAAAGTAAGGGGCCAACTTATGAGCAACCTATTATCCATGAAGAACACTGGATTCAATAGCACCTCAAGATCCTAAATGCATGTACAAAAGAGAGTTTAAGGTCTGAAAGATCAGTACCATCCAAACACTCTGATGTCTCAACCAGCATCACTTCCATCTTATCTGATTAAGCTATAGTTTGTTTATCCTCAGCCACTTTACCAGACTCAAGTCACTAGCTCAAAACCTTTACAGCTGCCTCTGGAGGTTTAGATAATGATATGTAAATCTAGATGTCATCTGCATATTGGTGGCAACCCACCCTGAAGCTCATGATAATCTCAGCCAAAGGTTTAAAGTAAAGTTTAAAGAGCACTGGGGATAAAAGAGACCCTAGGGCACCCCACACATCAAGTCCCAACTAGCTGATACTACCTCTCGTGAGGAAATTCTTTGTTTCGTGCCAAAAAGAAAAGAATGAAGTCAACAGAAAGCTGACCTTTTATTTCAAATATTAATTATAGCTTATTCATCAAATATCATGGCCAACCATATCAAATGCTGTTGATAAATCCAACAATATCAGCAGCAATGGGGTGCTCTTATCCAACAGTAGCTAGAGATCAAACCCTGCCAAAACCTGGTCTGAAGCCATACTGGAATAGGTCAAGGACAGATGTTTCATCCAGAAGTACCAACAGTTGCTCTTCCACAAGCTGCTCAATCTCCAGCCTAATCATTATTAACTGTATGAAGAAGTAAACCTAAATGGGTAAATATACCACAAGCAGTGCTACTGTCAGATTCTTCTGGAGTGAAAGGAGTTTTCATGAATTCTACATGGGAATGTGCATTTTCCATACAGATAATTGAATTTTCTGCCAAGTCCTGCACAGAAATTCACAATGCAGGACTCTGCACAGAAACTCACAATGAATTCTGCAGAAAGACTTGAAGAGCTATCTTAAAGGTACCAGAGTTGTACACACCCTGACCTAGCCCATAAGCATTCAAAGCAATTACCCTTTTCCACTTGACATACAGCTTTTAAATCTGGAGGGCAAAGAAAAGTTTTTTAAATGACAGGGTTATTGCAAGTCCTCTGTGTGAGATTAAGTAGCTGTTTGGATCCTGGCCAACGGAGCTGTGTCCCTGAGCTACTCTATAAACACAGCCAAGATTCTGGAAGCATAACTGAGGAAAAGCTTAAGCAGTTTCCCTTTACAGACACTGTGTGCAAACCTTCCCTCAGTCCATGTAAAATGTACACTCTCCACAATATACAGATTTTCTATGTGCAGAGGGGATCATTTTATATAACAGAGCATTTAAACATGCAGTTTCCACGTCTGCAGCTTCAAATTATACAGCCTAGTAAGAGTTGAACCCGATAATTTTTCCAACTGTGCCAACACAACATATAACAAAAAGGCCAAGTGCTAAATTTCCATACTAATTATGATCAATGACAGAGCTGGATATAACAATCAACAAAGTTCAGTTTACTATGGGAAAAAATCTGTTTAGAAGCAACTAAATCATAAAGAATAGACATAACATGTTTGCTGAACACTCCTTACTTACAGCAACAAATTTCAAAATGATTGGTCAATTTTCAAAATTATTGGTCAATTTAATGTTGTTTCAAAATGCACATTTATTAGGGTGATTAAATTCTATTTGGACAGGGAAAGGTGTGATGAAACTCTATTTGGATAATTCATGTTACACAAAATACTAATGTTGTCATGTCATATGCAGAGCTAAGATACAAAGATGAGATAATGTAAAGACTGAAACCAACAAAAAAATAACTGAAAATTTAAGGCCTCCAAGGCCATCATGGAACCCTTAACGCTGCACTGCAACATCCGATAGAAAAAAGAATGGACACCTGACCAAAATTCAGAAGACAGATACACATCAAATATGAGAAAAATGTATATATAGTCAATAAGACTTAACACTTTTTATTTGAGATGTATTGAGTTGTGTGGGAAATCAGTTATATATGTTTAAATTATTATTAGCCATTACCAGTTGCAAAGTCCAATTTATGAGTTGTTTATGGGACTGGCTGTATAGACCTTCATTTTCAGTTTCAGAATATTATGTCAGTGCCATTTATGCTATGTTGGTCATTAAATATAGCAACTGTTCACTCATATTTTCTTGGGTTTTAACCTTTAATTCATTAACAGATTTTTCTCCTATTGAATTATTTACAGTGCTGACTAATTCTATATTGTCATACTGTGCAGTGCATACTGCTGTAGTAAAGCTTCCTGTATATCTTCAGAAGTCCCTTTTCAAAGTTAACTGTTGCATTAAAATTTATATCTAGTATCTCTACATCCTGCATTTTCTCATTATTACAAAAAGGATCCTTAATTACAAAAGACTGCATTATATGAAAGCAGACAACCAATGGGCAATTAATATAGTATTACAATTTGTAATTTATCTAAGCAATCTGAGACAATTCAGAACCTAGGTAAAACAAAACTTTTTTTAAAGGGAAATTCATCCATACTCTTAACTCTGATTATTTTGATAGGTAACACAGTATGTAGCATTCATGGTTTTCTTCCTACAGTTATCTCTATTGTAACAGCATAGACACTTAAAAAACTTTCATATATGGAACACCAGTATAATAAAGAAAAGCAAGCTATGGAACTAATAATACATTAACTAAAAGACAAATAACTACGATTGGCCACACTAACTTCTAACATAAAATATGTAGAATCAGGTGCCTGTTATATAATTTTACAGATAGACAGAAATTCATGTTCGAGGATGAGACAAGCCAAAAATAATGTATTATCTGGTTTCTGTAGACTGCCACCACAATTTTGTTAAACAGTGTAACGACTTTTAACAATTAATCAAGTTGCCTTTTGATCATTCTTCTTGGAAGGACTGAAAGCATGTGCATCACTGGTGCCCCCTAACGACTCTACAATCCTGATTCCTTCTCTTCGAACACAACAAGATCATCATAGATGATAGCCTGAGAGAAAGGCACTGCACAAATAAGTAGATTAAAACGATGAGACTCGATTTCTGCTTATTTCCGCAGGCTGGTCCTGTACGCTGGGCTTCTAAAAGCTGTACTTCAACCACCCAACAAACATGTTAATAAAAAATACTATTCGCTTGGATTTCAAATCCACACCACGATCTACAGTAGGAGATCAAAAGAATCCCTTCAATGGCTAACTAAGCTCACGAAGTCTCTCATTTTGTTTAATTTCTGGGGCACAACCTGTTCAATCAGAACAGAATTAAGGCGAGGTTTCCCCCTCCTTCGCTTTCCCTTCTGCCATGGCAGAGGAAAAGAGGCTAACAGGGAGGAGGTGGTCTGGGCTGCAGCAGCGAGGCGAACAACATTGCGCACGCCACGGTTCCCGAAAAGGAGAACAGGCAGCTTGCCGTTACAATCCAACAGCAGCAACACCCACCCCCCCCCCCTCCGCGCATCCCTCCAACTCCCTCCTTTTAAAAAATGACAGCATCTCCCAAACGCCATTTTCTGACAAAGAAGCAAGTTAAAGGCTCCTCGGGCGAGCCTCAAAAAGTGAGAGGCACAGGCAACGTGCGCAACACGGAGAAGACACCAGCCCGCCCCCGCACCCCCCCCCCAAATTCACCTCAGGACGCACCCCCCCCCCGCCCGCCCCTGAGAGACGGGCCAACCTACCTACGCCGTATTTTTCCTCCTCGGTTGGGGTCCACATGCTGCTTCCGCCACCTGCGCTGCTTCTGCAGCCGGCTGGCCCTTGCCAGCGCGGAGCGCTGGAGCCGTGATGCTCATGGGCGAGCGGAGGCGCCTTCTCCGGATGAGCCCGAGGGCGCTGCTCCGTACAGCCCCCCGGGCACCGCGGCTGTGGTGGCGGCGACGTCTTTTCTGCTTTCCTCTGGCCGGGCAGGTGAGCTGGGCGGCGGGGATGAGGGCGAAGAGACGTTCCTTCCCGTAGAGAGCAACAGCAGAAGCGGCAGCAGGTTCCTCAGCGCCGGTCACGGAACTGCACAGCGCACCCAGACCCTCAAGGCAGGACGGCTCCCCGAGGTCCTCGCCTTAATCCAGCCGGAAGAGCCCCCCTTCCTCTCTGATTGCAACTGAAGAAGGCAGCAACAGCCCCTCAACCGCCTCTTCTCCGCTGTTGTTGTAGCAGCTGCTGAAGGACTCGCGCGCCCACCCACTTAGCGATCTGGCGCATGCGCAGACGCTTCTTCCCTAGCCTTCCCGCGCGGCCTCGAGCAGCCTTGTCAACGCTGAGGCTAAACAGCCCCGGGAGGGTGAATAAGGCGCGAGGCTTTCTGGAGCCTCTTTCTTTAGATCGCCTCCAGGGTTCTGATTTGCTTTTTCAGTTCTACGCCTCCTACCCCGTCCACGAATTGCATTGGAAGTGGACAATCCGTTAAAATTTCTCTGCTTTCCAAAGAAAACGCATATTCTTCCTTACACCTCAAGGATTAGGAGGAGGAGAGGCGACGGCATCATTCGCCACTAATATGAGGAAGAAATCCTATTGATGATGAATCATGCATTTCAACAGCTACATGAAACCCTTGGGTATGGTCATCCGGAGACTTCGGATGAGATGTCACCAATATGTCTTAACACTCAGCTGTATCTCATGCTTCCAGCTGATCTCAGGGAGGCTGTAGAAACCCTGAACCAGTTGGCCTGGAGGCAGTTTTGGAGTGGATGCAGACTAATAAACTGAAACTTAATCCCAACAAGAGGGAGCTGCTACCCGTTAGGAGTTCTGAATGGAGTAACATTCCTCATGAAGGAACAGGTCTGTAGTTTTGTGTGCTGTTGGATCCAGGCCTACTGATGGATAAGGAGGTGGCAGCTGTGGCCAGAAGCGTCTCTTATCAGCTTTGATTGGTTAACCAGCTGTGGCCTTTCCTGGGCAGAAAAGATCTGACCACTGTGGTACATTCCCTGATTTTGTCCTCTACATTGGGCTGCCCTTGAAAAGTGTTTGGAAACTTCAGTTGGTGCAGAATGCTACAGGCAGGATTACTGGCTGGATTGGAGGGACCATATCACTCCAGTCTTAGCCCATCTATACCCTGGTCCCCAATCTGTTTCTAGGCACAATTCAAGGTGCTGGCATTGACCTTTAAAATGCTTCATGGCTTGAGCTCAGAGTACTTGAAGGACCAACTACCTGACCACTATGGCTATCTTTGGGTGACCCTCCCATATGATATTAGGTGGGTAGCAACCCAGGAAAAGGCCTTCCCAGTCATGGCACCAAAACTTTGGAAATCTCTCTCTAGAGTGATTTCTTCTTCCTGCTCTGCTTTAATTGTTGTTTATGGTTTTGTATAAGTACTTTTGCTTTGGTCTTAATTTTTTAATAAAGTGTTTTTGTTTAGCTTTAATGATTTTTAAGATGTGTATTTATTATATATGTTTTTAAGCTGTTAGTTGCCTTGGTGCCCTGATGAGGGCAATAAAGCAGTGTATATAGCTTGTAAATAAACAAACATAATAAATAATCATATGTGTAGCAGGAAAAATCTGCTTGTAGGAGATGAAAACCTTATTTACTTAAATAAATAAATTCCTACTACTGATAGCAAATGCCACACATCATAATTCCCTACCTCATCAACTATTCCCAGACTGGCCCTGTCAAATGTAATGGACAGGATGGTTTCAACAGAAGGATACAAGATAATACCACTGATCAGAATGCCATTGAAAACCAAGAATGTGAATCTGACTGGCCAGTGTCTAGAGTGATTTTATAGACTTGATAGCAAAGGAACGTGAATGCTTAGTGTGAATAAGAGTGTAGTGGCTGGCAGCATACTAAACAAAGCTGGAGTGGAGTCAAATAACAGCATCTTTAGTAGAATAATTACACAATAACAGTGGCTACAGTGGAATGACATGATACAGAGTGGACAGGAATGACTGAGAAGAATCATGAGTAGAGTTGACAAGGTCAAGAGAAACTATAAAAGAATAAGTGATGTAGAACAGTTTTATGGGAAGTTGTGTTGAATTCCAGAGAGGAATTATGGGGTCTAGAACAAAATAATAACATTTAAAATATCTAAAATTTTAGACGGCCACCCTATTATGTGTCTCCAGAGTTGTGATGTTGGAGGATGATATCCATGCAGGTTTGTCATATGAATGTTTATTTAATTAAAAGTAAGTTCTACTGAGTGCTTATGATTGAAGCAGTTCACTTTGGAAGCTCACAATGATTCTTCACTGTAATATCAGCTTCCGTATTATTTTCCCCTTGCTGATGCATATCTCTTAGAGGAATTGTATAGAAATGGAATAATCAAAGTGCAGGGAAAGGAACTAAAGGGTCTTTAACTGTGATCACCTGTCAGACAGGGTATTGGTTGTTGCTTGCATTAATAATGTTATATACTTTTACAAGTATGATTACAGAAAAATTGCTGTGACATGCTACTAGGGTATAATAGACTTAGATCCGTTTCCATTAATGCAAATGCATGCATGTAGTTAAGCAAGGGATTGTGGAACAAGGCTCTTTCCTCCCCCCTGCCCCCACATGAGATGCTAGAAAAGAAGAATATGGTAACAAATTTAGCTGCAGCTGTCACTACATGCCATGGGGAGAGGGGCTGAATGAAATATTAATTGATCATAATCCAGAGAAATTTAAGTATGTCAAAATCCAGTTGTAATCAATGAGACTCAGCTCTATGTTTCCTATTCAGTTTTCTAGAGTATACCTACTGCTTACAATGTACAGACATTATGAAGGCAGGGAGAAAATATCAGCGGTTTGTTGGGGGAGGAAATTGAAATATTTTCTGTATCTAGTTGACTATAAATATGTAGCTTTCAGTTTATCCTTTGACAACAACAATATTGGTCTTGATGCTGAGATCCTCTAGCGCTGATCAGTTGTTGGGAGGGGGGGCTGGATTCAGTCAATCCACCCCACCCTCAAACAGTTAATCTATACCAGAATTGACTGTGCTGATAATTTGTCTGCAATAGCTTTCCACTTTTGACATCAAATCACCATCAGAGTTACCAGATTATAATGATTGTTGTTGTTATCATAGGTCCGCTCAGTTTCAGAGTTGCTGAGCATTTTTACAAGATCAGGCACAGTATTTCTTGCATGTTTGTTTGTAATCTTTGAGAGTGGACAACGAAGAAAATCGTTGTCCACAATGAAGAGAGTGGACAACGAAGAAAATTGGATTTTGCCTAGTGAAGGAGACATGCAGAAAACATTTAATGGAAAAACAGAGGAGAGAGGAACACCATTGCCTCTTCTATTTTCTCTTGTGGTGCATACAGGGCACCATGAAAGTATTAGGAATAATGGAATGCTGAAAAGACACTGCAGTTCCTCAGTATGGCTATCTTTGTCTCACACTAGGGAAGGTATGTACCCTCGCCATCTTGCACATCTTGGATAGGTGCACATTTTCCCAGATGGATTCTCCAGATGAAAAGTCACATGGCATCTTTGCCTACAGCCTAACATAGTAAATGGTAGCCATAGAATATTGCTGATGGGAGAGAAGGGAATCAAAGATCTGCTGACTACATTTGTTGACTGGACAAGCAGCAGCCAGTAGATATTTTGCACCGTAGTTTCTGAGCTAACTCACCTTAGATAAGCAAGCAGCTTGCACAACTTACCTGAGTAATGCAAATTTCAGCACAAGTTCCCTTCTATCTTACTATATGCATATCAAAAATTAGTCATGCTGAGCTCCATGGGACATTTTTCCTACTAAGTGTGTTTATGATTGTAATCTTAAACATTATTCTGAGCAAAACCAGAATTTCCAAATCACTCACTCTATGTGGTTCAGTACAGGTGTACGATGGTCAACTTTGTTTTGTAATATAGCCTGCAGAAGGAAGGGCACAGAACCAGAAGCCTGTCCTAAACACAGAAATGACTAAATAAATTATTTTTTTTTAAAAGAAAGAAAGAAATGACTAGCTGTAGCACATCACTCTAATATGTGGCTTCTCATTGTTATCAGTCTTCTCCTAAGTGACTTCAGCATGGGCTGTTTTATACTGAATGCTTGATATTATCAAATGATCTCAAACAAGAACCCGATAACTTCTTTTCCATGTTAGGATTCCTATTTGCAACCATGGATTTTTCAAGCTACTTGAAGAACTCCAGTAAAATTAATAACTGTATATTGTTTCTTGTGTCAGCCTATGTATATAAGGACATCACAGGGAAGTATCTTGCTTCCCTTTTTTATTTGCAGCTAATGCCAAACTTGATTCAATACAAATACTGATAGTGCTACCTAACAAAAGAAGCTCATTTGATTTATGATAAAAATTGCTTTAAAAGGTGTTATTTATGTGTTACATTTGCATTTTCCAGTAAATTCATATGTAAAAGCCTAATTTCACACTAAGCCTGAAAATATATTATCTCAAAAATATAAAAATGCATTTAGACTTTTTACTATTGTACACTGCTGAAGCTAAGGAGGTGTAGGTCACCTTCTACATGGGAACCCTGTGTAAGCCGGGATTCGGTTTCGTTTTCTCGGCCATGTCGGACGTTCCTCTCCGCAGGTCCGGGGGGAACTGTCTGAGCAGGCTGACTGGGCGGTTGACCCGCAAGGGTTAACCTCCAGGACTCCCAGGGAGGGAGCCTGGATCCGGGGCGCCGCGGGAAGAACCCTCTGGAAGTAATGCAGGGGGTAAATTGCCCGCTTGCCCCAACGGAGGCCGGCAGACTTGCGCAGCACCGCGTGTGCTGCCGGGCCATGGAGAACGGCAATAAGCAGATTTAAGGTGAAGACCTGTAAGTAAGCGAATCCCTTCTGATTTTTAAGTGTATGCGAAGGATCGGTGGGAATTGAAGCTAAAAAGGCGCAGACTTCTTCCCCTGCACCGAGTTTCGGAACTTAGTTGGCGCCCCCCCCTAAGATGGCGACGAGAAAGCAGAGCCCAGCAATGAGTAAATCGGTGATGGCGACGTTACAGGGGAAGGGGAAAACGCTGGAAGATCTGGTGAGACGAGCAGTTTTCGATGCTGTGCAGCCCTTTGTAGCGAAACTGAATGAAATGGGGCAGAAGGTTGATTTAGAGGAGAGCGAGGTGAAAGCCATTAAAGAAACAGCGACCGGAGCAGAGCAATCTGCGCACGAGAACGCAGTACTCATGAAAGCAACAAGTAAGGAAGTGAAGCTTTTGGAGAATCAAATAATAGGATTACAAGTGGACCATGCCCAAACGGTATTGCGTCTTCAAAATGTAAAAGAAGAGCAAAGTGAAAATTTAAAAGATTTGGTGTCTGGACTTTTGGCGCCATTCGCAAAGGCAACTAAAGAAGAGATAAAAAACGATATTTTGGAAGTCCGGCGGACATCTTCAAAGTATGCAATGAAGCGGCAGCTGCCTCGCGAGATTATTATTGACTTTTCATCTAAGAAGACTCGGGACACCATCTTAGACAATTCGTATAATGTGGACTTGGATTATTTGGGCAATAAGGTTAAAATATTGAAGGATGTTCCATTTTTGGCTCGTAAAAGAAGATTCAAGTATAAGGGACTTGCGGCTTTCTTGAGGAAATGTGATATAAAATATAAGTGGCTGTTTCCAGAAGGTGTCTGGTTCAGATATAAAGATCAAACCTACAAGATTACATCGGACGTGCAGTTGACAGATTTTTTTGTTCAACCATCAGGAGTTTCAGCAGGAAGAAAGTTCGAAGTCTGAAGGGGAAAGTGGGGGGGGGGAGGAAAGGGCGGGCGCAGCTGCTCCAGCTGCGCAGAGAGAATTAAGACCGAGACGCAAGGGGGGGGGGGGAGAAGTTCTGATCCTGAATATAATCTGTATTGTATAAGACCTACCAATCTGATAGCATATTAGAAAGTTAACTCTTAAGAAAAATTGCAGTATGAAGGGAATACAAGACATGTAGTGTAGTGTTTGGTGTTTGTATGTTGATTTTCCCTTTTCCCAGTTTTCCCTTCCCCTTTTTTTCTTTCCCTTCCCTTTTATACTTTTGTAGTCTTCTGTAGTTTTTTATGTTAGATATTGAAAAAAATAAATATAAAAATAAAAAAAGGAACCCTGTGTAAGCCACCTTGAGTTTCACTGAAGAAAGGCAAAATACAAATATAATAAATAGCTATTAAATTGGTATGGGCTCTCTATATTGGACAGACTGACATTATCTCTAAAATCCCAATCCAGACAATTCTTACATATGTATACATTGATGTATTATTTATTAGTTTAAATTGTTTTACAAATCATTTCATTGGGGTTAGGCATAAGAAAAAGTCAGTAGTACTGGATCTTACATTCTTAACAGTTGCTTTGTCGCAGTAAAGGCCAAATATGCATTTTGTAATCTATATAAGATTTTAATGCTGACTCCAATTAACTTTTAAAAATAATCTATTCAAATTTCTTATCATATGAGATGCAAAACTTGACTGTAAGAAGTTATTTGCTTTTCAGTGAGGTTTTATATTTAATATTATACCCCAGGATCTGTACCCTGACTCTTCAAAAGATGTGTTCCTGGTGTTCCCTTTAGATTCTGTAAATAATTAAATATTATTTCATTCTGAATACTGCAATACTTGCAGAGCAGTTAATTCATAAGGCTTGGATGTATACACAGTGCCATTTATTTTCACTACATATACGTTCTGTGTTTATGTAATGAAGCAGAATGAAGGTTGCAGAGCTCAGTGAGGTTGCTGTGGAAACCTATTCTGAATCTTTGTGCTACTGTGATTTCACAGTCTATGTTGCCTAATATTTAAATTTTGAATGTCATCATCAGATAGAGATCTGTAGTAAAACTCACAGTCCCATACTGATGTAGCTTTTGTATTGATTTAAATATCTCATTATGACCAACCCTGAATTTCCAAGACCTTGAGATTTTGAAATTATATTTCTTTCATTATGATTTTATTATCTAATTTTTGATAAAGCAATACGTATTTCATTTTATTGTTTTGGATATAAATGGCTTCATAGCATTCTGTAGATTCTCTCTGCATTCTAGCAAGCTCTTGTTTCAGTGTCCAGTATCTAGAGCTCACCATGAAATACTGATTTTGGGTTAACACACCATGCACTGTTTGTTCTTCTGAAAGGTTGTGGTTTGTTTAATCTGGAGCAAGCCTTTTGCTGTTGATTTCAATGTTGTGAAAATGTAAACAAGTTTAAATTCCAGAAGATCTCTTCCAATCCTGTCACTACTTTCTATCATTTAAAACAATATCACTATCATTTAAAATGTTATCACTAACATTATCACTAACATTATCCATGGGTTAGAGGGCTGGTTCAAATGAGTGGAAGCACCACCACAATTCTTCCATATTAATTCAGGAGTATGCCACATGTATGAATCACAGGGCAGAGTACAGAAATCAATTTGGCTTTCAGCAAGGAATCAGTCCATCTCAGAGGACTATCAGCTATATAGCATAGGATTTTGTTATTTAGAGAGACAGTGCTGAGCTGTCTGTAAAGATACAGCAGGTATATTTTACTTTGCAATGGAATAAAAGATCATATAATAATACTTTCCCATTATCATGCTGTCACTTATCACAGTGCTTCTCTGTTTCACGTGTTAGTCACAGCAGCCTTGCCATCAAATTAAATATTCCATGGTAGTTATTTTTAGATAAATCCTTCATTATTCTGGCTGATACAGTGAATGTAGAAACCATTCCATAAGGCATGCGCTAGACTACTAAATTAAAACTGTTATTGTATAAATCTTTCCAGAATATAGCAGTAACTTCTCCTGCTTTCTCTGAAATCATAGAAAAAATTGCAAGAAGCTATGTGCAACCATGATTTTCAAAGCACTAAGATAAATGGTAAGGAGCTGTCCATGGTACTAAAATACACCAAGCTTCTAATGGCTGTTCTTATTTGCCACTTATTGTTACATATATCACAGATCCATGTTGAATCCATGTTCTTTGATGCAAATGCACCTAGTAAAACTAAATTCTCCTTTTTTAATTATTGCATAGAATGATGTAGAAATTATCAACCTATTCCTGAAATCCTTTGGAGTCTTTCTGTAGTCTGCCATATGCAATATATTATTCATAATATTTGAAAACAGCAACTTTAAATCCTTTAAACAGGACAACTTTAAATCCTAAATTATACATTTAATGCTGTTAAGGCAGTAATAAATTTAGTATGATAAGATAGTATTTAAAATTTCTGTTTTTTCCCCCAAATCCAAATTTTTTAAAGCTTCAACAATTTCGGAAATTGTACATCTCTCCCTACATTATATTTTTAGGTATATTTTTATAGACTTTACTTTTACTGTTCACTAGTGAAAAAAAATCGGTATTGTGATAAGAAATTCATTTTTAAAAACAAGAGAAGGTTAATACTACTGTACAAAACTGCCTCCTTAAAATATATCAATTTACTTATTTATTAAGAGCACCAAGTGTTCTAAATAAAATACAAAGATTCCATGGCACCTTAAAAGCTAATGTTTTGTGACATGAGCTTTTATGACCCAGATCCCACTTTGCCAGATGCATGTTGTGTTACAATCAATTGGCAGAAAGATTTATACACAATGCTACAAACTGCAAGATGAAGAGAGCTATGACAAAGAAAGACCAGATGGCCCTGCATTCTGAAGCATAGATCACGTAGCAGAGCTCAGATGAAAACAAGATCCGGTCAAATTATCCAGTCAGAAAAGGTGTGGACCATCCCCAACTGTTCATGAACTGGCAAAGTAAGATGAATAGAGGACTAAAACCTGTAAAAAATGAGGGAAAATTTCTCGCTGTTTTTGCTGTACACTAACATGGCTATCCTTCTGGAACTGATAAATATAGGAATTTATAGCAATATAAACATTATCATGCATCCCAGGCAAAAAACCTAGCAATTCTGGGTTGGATTCTATAAACTCTGAGTGCAAGGGTCACATAGAGATATTGAGTATGAGAAAGATAGGAGAGACTTGCTTCCATTAGTATTTTCTCCTCAAAATTCATAGGATCCAACCCAAACTGGTTATGTGGAGTACAAAATAAAGAATAACTAATATTATTGTACAAAATGTAATAAGGTCACAGGTCTGAAAATTGTCAAAAAGGCATTATGGGCAACCTCCTGTTGCAAGATCATTCATATATCAGCAGTGCAGAGATCTCCAGCTGTCCAGCACAGAGTTGACCAAAAGGAGAGAACAGGAGCAACAGGTAAAATAGATATCAGGAGGGATGGTGTATGTATTTGTGTGTGAGTGCTTATAAAGGATCTCACAATAATAATAGAAATAAATATTAAACAAGTATTTACTGAGTACCTACAAAGTATGTATACCAAACACATGATTATGAGACTAATTTTTAAGATACCAATCAGATGGCGCTTACCACTAAGACAACTGAAAATAGGTGGACTTGAGGCCCACTGATAATATTGGAATTGATATACGTCAAGGGAAGATTACATGAATTTATTGTAATTTCACCCAAAGATCTACCTTTTGGTAGATATTGCATAACACAATTAAAGATATCCTACATATAATCAATTTTCCCCCCTGTATCAATTTGGTTGACTGTGAATGACAGTGGAAAGCACCTTTACAGTCACAAAAATTGACTATAGATAAACCTATCTTTGAATTATATGGAAAGGGGTACAGGAGTGCCAAATGTCAGTGGGTGTTAAAGAGCTGAGTTATAGTGGTTATGGGGTGAAATTTAACCACAAATTCAGCATTTCCTTAGAAATGGCATGGGCTATTTGATAGTTTGGCTGCCCTTTAACCATAACACAGAATGAAAATGGAGAAATCACAGTTTACCTGAACCAAATCTTAAAACATGTTACAGTAGCACAGATAACTGATCCATCAGTCAAGAGGAGTTAATATATTACAACCAAGCAGCTTCAGAGATACCCCTAGGAAGAGATCCAGAAATCAGATAATCTCCAAATGAAAAACTTAAAATTACATAATTCTATAGTCAGCTAAACTTAAGTCGAGAAATATCAAATAGAATTATAGAATTTTTTTGTGACATAATAAATGTCAATTTTTATTCCAACTTTCACCAAAAAGCTCATACAAGGGTGCCCCCCCGCCCAGGCCACCATCTGACCCTCTTAACAATCCTATGGGGTCAACCTGAGAGACCAGCTGTGACATTTGGCAAGTGAGCTTTGTGCCTGTGTGGTGCGGGGTTTGGAACTCTGTGTTGTATGCTGGCATTCCATTCTCTCAAAGATTAGTCTCTATTTTGCACAATCCAAAAAGATTGTGGAAGATTTGTTATACAGAAGTCCATATAATCGTATGCCTGTTTTCTACAAGACTGCTTTCAAGTGTGTTTTATTACCAGAGCAAGTTTTGCTTAAAAATTCTCAAGCTACTTCCAGTTTGTCGGTAAATACTTGAAAATATATTTTCCACATTTGAATTTCTTTCAGCATTACCAATTATGAAAAATTAGGGTTTACAGATTTTTATGAAGAAAAGCTGTTTAAAAAATTGACAAGTTAATGCTTTAACAATGTTGCCTTAATTTAAAAAGAAATATTTAAGTTTTTTTAAAGTAAGTCTCAGATTTCAAAGACAAAATGTTAAAAGATTTGAAATTTTAAGTTGAACTCTGAAATAAAATGTTCCAAAATTTTAATTTGTGCCCCATTTTGTTTCAGTTTTTATTTTATTTATACCATCTGTGATGTGAAAAAAATGATATTTGGAAACACAGCATTGGTTTGCAGACAGCAGTGACAAGACAATTGAAAACAATAATCTTGGCCGAATCCACACGGCTCAAGTTTGCTATTTTCCCACCATTTATGAGCTTCTCAGAGGGCTGTTCACATACTCTTACCTCAATCCCGCCATTCTCTCGCATCTGTTGCGCTGCGCCTCAGATGAGTTTATCATGCTTTCATATGCTTCTCTTGCACAGTTCTCACCATGAATGTGAACAAATAGAAGCTGTTCATAAAGAGACTGCCCCCTCTTAACCCCCCCCCCACTTTCTTGTTTCTTGCCTTTCCAGAACACCATCCCTCTTTGCCAAGCAATTCTTATGGTTTCCAACTCTGCCCGAGGCATGCCCACACCCCCGTCCTGTTTATTTATTTTTTTGAAAAGGGGGCATTCCTAGTGCTATTGCGCAATCCCGTTCATGAACATCACCCACAAACGGTTTAGGGCGTTCTAAAAAGCCTGTGGAGGCATCAAGGGGGGGGGGTGTCGCCATTGTTATTACAGTGAACAATGTTTTACTGCCGAAGGAGAGCCTAGGTAATTTCTGATAAGCAGACTGTGGCTGCAAAGGTTGACTCTTTCCTGGTTTTTTATTTTTTAAAAATATTAAAATTATCGGTATAGTGAAAAATCGCTATGCTATAATCATAGTTGAGTGGTAACACAACAGTCTGTGGTAATTGGCCATGTGAACACCTGTGTCCCACCGATGTCCCACAATCTTTTCCAGTGACCTTTTCAAAGGAGGTGTGGCCTTGCCATAGCAATTGAGTGAAAAATCGCTATAGTGAAAATCTAGTATTAATTTTTGTAAAAAAAGGTACGCAATGTCGTCATCAGCAATGGCGGATCTAAACCCACCCTGTATTGCACGATTCTCCTGGGGATGTGGACAAAGTATAGCACGATGCTGCCGCAGTAAGAGAGGAGATGTGAACACAGACTTGGACACTGCGGGATAGAATCCAGCGCAATGATTTCATATGAAAAGCAGAATGTAGGGAAGTATGGATTCGGCCCTTGTTCTTTAGTTCTTGTTTATAGTGGGATATTTACACACACACGATCCCAGTCACAGAGAAACTGGAATCACATCAGACAAAATAATTAAATAAAAGTTTGTGGGGAAACAGCAGCACATTAATGTAGCTGCAAAAATGCTTTCTTCCAACTTCGTTTAGTCTGGAAGATAAACTCTGCATGAGTCTGCTATTGAAGTTTCAGAGATTCCATTTGGTACAAAATGTTGCAGCTCAGTTATCAGTACCTGGTGGAGCCTGCATATTACACTCATTCTGTAATCATTCCATTGGCTGCCCATAAGTTACCAAGTTTAAATGACTATCACATACAAAGCCATTCATGGCTTTGGGCCCTCATATCTGAAGAACTACCTGGCAACTGCAAACTAATGGTAATTTCAAAATCAATGAGAGACACAGCCTGGGAGTGGCAGTTGGCTGTTCAAAGAAAACATTCCATTTGCTTATACAATCCCCTTGTGTAAACCTGAACAATACATAATTTACAATCATTATTCCCTAAAATGTATTTAAAATAAGTACAAATTAATTCCAGTGTTTAACAATATCAACTAATCAGGGAAGAATGAAATAATATACTTGAAAATAGAAGCTAGAAAGACAGAGTAGATTGTTTAGATCTGGAATTTTCTAGGAAGAGTTCAGATCCTATTCTCCCCATGGACTGCTCTTACACATGGACATAACATCTGGTCTTTAAAACAGGATGCAGAGTTAGGGGTCACACAGAATGAAGGCTGGAAAGTACTTTAAGGCTGCAAACCTGGCTGCAGAGAAACCCATGCAAATATCAGTCTGAATTTCTTGTGCGTTACTTGGGAAAGGGTTGCTGTCTAGAAACAATAATAGCAGAAACAATACTGTAAAAGAACTATATGCTGTAAAAGTTGCTATATGCGTATGACCTCTTCAACCATTTCATAGTATTGGTTTGTTTCCTGTTGTCATTTTCTGCTGATTGAAGTGCCCTTCTATTGGCAGAGGAGGACAGGATTTTTTGCCAGTTCTTCTCACTGTAGTCCCCTACTTTGCCCCCACCCTGCTCATAAAGGTTCCCCAGATCCCCGTAGCAAAATTTTAGCAAGCTGTATAAGCTGGAATAGGAGGGCAAAGCAGAAAAAGTCCCACCTGGCAAACTTTCCAAGCTTCCATCTTGCAAGCTTGTTTATTGTTTATTCTTTCCCCAATGTTGTTTAACATCTACATACATCCCCTTGCCCAGGTGATCCATAGCTTTGTGCTGGGTTGTCCCCAGTATGCAGATGACACCCTGCTCTATCTGCTGATGGCTGGCTGGCTGGATGCTGCCACATATTCCTTGGCCAAGGGTCTGGATGCCATGGCTAAATAGTTGCAGTAGAATCACCTGAAGACAGAGATTCTGTATCTGGGTCGTAGGATGACAGATTTGAGAATCCGGCTCCCAACTCTCGACAGAATGCGGTTAAGGCCTTCATCGACAGTGAAGGGTCTAGGCGTGCTCTGGGATGCCACACTTTCAATGGAGGCCCAAGTCGCATCTGTTACCCAATATGCATTTTTTCACCTTTGGCAGGTCAGGCAATTGGCACCCTATCTCTCGTCCCAGGACCTGGCTTTGACAATCTATGCAATGGTTATATCCAGACCAGACTACTGTAACTCACTATACACTGGGCTGCCCTTGAGTTTGACCTGGAAGTTACAGGTGGTCCAGAATGCAGCGGCATGTGTCCACTCCTTACTGGGATACCATTTAGAGCACATATTCATCCAGTGCTTTGCCAACTGCACTGGCTCCTGATCAAGTTCCAGGTCTAGTTCAAGTTTTGGTGTTTAAAACCCTATATGGACCAAGACCAGCATACCTGCGGGACCCCAGCTACTGGTGATCCTTGACCTGAGGGACATTTGTTTGGTCTTGACCAGGGCCAGAGCCTTTTTGGCTCTGCCTCCAGCCTGATGGAACACACTCCCAATGGAGATCTGGGCCCTGCAGGATTGTTGCAGTTCCGCAGGGCCTGCAAGATGGAGATGTTACACCAGGCCTTTGGTTGAGTGCCAGTGATCTGTCCCCCTTCTGGCTGTCACGCCCCATTCCCTACTGTCTTGAGCACTGTATCATAGCTATGCCTGTAGTTTTTTTATAGTAGTCTTTCAGATTTCAAATTTCAGATTGTTGTGATTAATTTTCCATATTTTATGGTGTTTTAACTTGGTAACCTTGTATCTTATTGTTGTGAGCCACTCTGAACCCGTTTGCGGGGAGGGCAGAATATAAATATTACAAAATAAATATAAAATAAATAAATATTGGATGCAACTCACTGTCATAGAGAAACATGATAAAGCATTTTGGAAAAAGAAAACTTATCAGCAGAGATTTCACTACTTTCAAAACATTAAATTTCCTTGTTAATTCATAATCTTTGTATTTGAAATCATTTGCCCCTTGGAGCAAAGTGAAGATGTCAGTTTGTTCAGATTGTTTGACCTTATTAGCCTGAGTCCACTCACAGCAGCTGGTCCTTGTCACCTTGAAAAGAATACCATCTGCACTAACAGCATTTAAGGGAAATGTAAGGTTTGAAACATGTAGGGGGTGATTGGGGGGCAGTTCTGAGTTATTTTAGCTGATAAATAATCTTTCACAAACCTTCAACAAGTTTCCTCCTGTCAAACACTGTAATTCACCTTAAGAGAAGTTAGTTGTCCTTAGAGAATAGTTTGCGGCATGTGTCAATTGTCACATTTGCAGAAATAGCTGTTCAGTCTTTCTGCAATCAGGAGATAGTTAATAGTCACTATGAACAAAGCCCTTTTTAAATCAAAGACTGAGATACCTATATTAATATTATTATTTGGTGCAATTAGATCCATTACATTAGCAGTTATCTAAAAACATAGTGCCTTTTATTTTATTAAAGCCAGTTCCACTGCAATGGTTTTTATACATATCATCCGCATTTACTGCATTGTTTTTACCTTGTAATCCACTTTTTGTTCATAGTAATGTTTACAATATACCGTGGTTTAGTTTGTTGTTTGCATTTTTCTCTAACTCTGTATTCCTAGTCCTATTGTTCATGAACTTGTACATTCTTGGCGATTGTGAGTTCTTTAATTTGCATCCTTTTTGCCAAAAAAAATTGTTACGCTAATCATTTTTTTTACATTTTAAGTCATCTATTTTTGTCATTTTAAAAAACCCAATTACAATGTATTCTGTTATGTGAAATTTTTGACATATGTCAAAGGATGCGTGCCAAACTGTGTGTGTTAAACTCCACTTTTGCTGGCTTGGAGTCCAGGGTGACTCCCCCCTCCTTGGGTGCCTCCTCCATCTTCAGCAGGCTAAATGAACTACAGAATTGGGGGAGGAGGGGGGTTCTGGCAACACTCATGTCCCTCTCTCTCACTGGTGATGTGCCTCTGCTGCTTGCTCTCTCTCTCTCTCTCTCTTTCTCTCTCTCTCTCTCTCTCTCTCTCTCTCTCTGTGCAGAAGATAGTGGTTTTGTCCTTCCTCCTTATCTGCCCTTCCTGGCTATTTAAAGGCTGCTCAAGGGGAAGGCCTGTACTGGGCTCTACCAACTGCCCACTTCCTAAAATGGACTGCTTGTGAGAGCCAAGGGGCTGCCTCCTCTCCCCCTTGCCTTAGACTGCCCCCCTGTTTGGCATCACAGGGTGGGGCCCATTGACTAGACCCAATAAGCTTCCTTGATGTCAGGATCAGTGTTGGACCTATTGCCCCAACCTGTAGCCTCCCTAGGCTCCTCCCTGTTGATGCCATCCCAGCCTCGTCCCTCACCCAGTGTAGAATCTGTCCCACCAGGCTGCTGTTGCTATCACAGACACCGGGGCCCCACTGCCTTCACCCATGCCAGAGATGAATGTATGCCAGGCTCCAGCTCTGATAAGTAGGATTTACAAAAATGTCAGTGAGAGACTGCTCTCACATTAGCCTAGATCACTGCCACCAGACCTTTTGTCTATCCCAAGCATAGGAGTAAAAGGACAAACCTCTCAGAGCCAAGCTACAAGTGACATTTTTCACGTGAAGGACACTTGATCATTTTCGCAAGTCTTTCTGGGAACTGAAGTCCCTCTCTCCCACCCCTTTTCCTTCTGTTCATTCCCCTCTCTGTTAGAATCGCTGCCTGAAGAGCCAGAGAAAGCCAGCGGTGGCAGCAGCTTTTGCAAATCGTCTTGCTCCCAGGGAGCTGCTCTGGAGAGGAAGAAAGTAAAACCAGGATCCACACGGATCCTCGCAGATTCTATGGTTTTTTAAATAGGAAAAACACAAATGAAACATCAAATCACATATCACAGCCAGGTCCACAGACTGAAATATAAAAAACACAGATCCAAAAATATTTGGCGCTGCCATGGTGAAAAAACATGAATCTGAGACACAGATCCTCATGAATTCATATGATTTTTACATTGAAACAAAACAAAAAGGCTGTCATGTTTTAGATCTTTTGGTTCTGTTTGTGGCAGTGGACATGATCTGGGACAGTATACTGGATTTTGGGTGGCCCCATGTAAAAATCTATGTTTTTGTGCCGTGGCGCTGCCACAAAGTGGTGGATGAATGATTTTTTTTGGTCCCATTTGTGAATATGGACATGATCTGGTTTTGTATGGTGGATTTTGGGTGGCCCTACATAAAAATCATGAGGATCCATGCTTTTAGACCATGTTTTTGCTCCATGGGAATGTCACAAAGCAGTGGATAACTGATTTTTTTGCCCCTTTTGTGGCAATGGACATGATCTGGGATTGTATGGTGAATTTTGGGTGGTCCCATGTAAAAACCTAGAGGATCCATGCGGATCCGTGCTTTTGAACTGTATTTTTGCACCGTGGCGGTTCTACGAAGTAGTGGATGGCTGAATTTTTTTGGTCCCATTTGTGGCAACAGACATGGTTTGTGATTGTGTGGTGGATTTTGGGTGGCCCCACTTAAAAATCAAGAGGATCCATGTGGATCTGTGCTTTTTTAGCATGTTTTTGTGCCGTGGCAGTGCCACGGATTAGTGGATGCATGATTGTTTTGTTGCTGTCTGTAGACTAGGGCATGATGTATAATATGACAGCCTTTTTGTTTTGTTTCAATATAAAAATCATATGAATTCATGAGGATCCATTTAAAATCATCTGGATCCAGCTTTTACCCACTCCCAGCTTTCTCCAGAGCAGCTCCCCGGGAGCAAGACGATTTGCAAAAGCTGCTGCCGCCGCTGGCTTTCTCTGGCTCTTCAGGCAGCGATTCTAACAGAGAGGAGAAGGAACAGAAGGAAAAGGGGCGGGGGAGAGGGACTTCAGTTCCAGAAAGACTTGCGAAAACGATCAAGTGTCCTTCACATGAAAAATGTCACTTGTAGCTTGGCTCTCAGGCTTTGAGGGAACTAAAACAGAAAATATACCCTGCAAGGTGACTTGCAAGCAGTTTCTTAACAAAGTTTTACCTGGTAGGTGATTCAGGGTCAAGACACCAGCTTCAGCCTTTTGAAGTTTAGGAGTCAAGAATCACAACAGAGTAAAAATATAATTATTTATTAAAATTAATAAATAAGTACATAGATATTCAAAAAAACAAGACAGACTGTGGGGATAAAATAACAAAGGCTTAGCCATAAGCTCTAACTACACCATCCTCAGTAGTTTCAGAAGGCAAACATAAAGGTGCAGATTACCTCAGAGTCTCTTGCATAGAGACAGGACCTTAGTTGTTTAGATCCATAACAGCAGACAAAGAGATGGTTGCAAAGGAGCAGCCATCTTGCAAAGGCCTCTGAGAGTCTTCTGACCTCTGGAGCTCTCTGAGCATTTGGAGCTCCTTGTACTCTCACTTCATGTTGCTAACTTAACTTTATGGGTGGGTGGGTCTGAACCGGCCCGGGGCCTGTTTAGTCAATCAGAACCCCAAGAGTTAATGTCACTGTTGCTAGCATGAACATGTGAGTGGGCAGAAATGAAACCAATCTGCAGTCTTGGTCCAGCCTCTTTCCCACAGGTGTGAGATATGCTCAGTACTCTGGAATTTTAATTGGTTCTAAGCTGTGCCATGGAGGCTCTGCTAACAAGCTAACTCTTATCTCCAAGGTCACTATATACTGAATCTGTAAACTTTCTCAGGCCTTTCTCCTGAACCGAAGATTTTAAGATGGCCACAGTTTGAATAGAAAAGCCATTTTCTTTACAGTTGCATCTTGGAGTCCAACAGTAAGCTGGGCTAGATGGACAGCATTGAGAGTTTTGCTCCCACACCTGCTGTTGGTGTCAGGATGGCCTCCTGTGGGGGGCAGCATTCCAGCCTCTGAGGCCTCTGTTGCTGCTGGTTGTGCTGCTCCTGGCCCTTAGCTGTCGGGCTCATCCATGACCTCTGGGGCCTGTTTGGGGACAAGCTGCCCCGTGGAGCTCCTGCTCCTGCTGGGCACCCCTGGCTGCCCTGTGGAGGTGCTGCTGCTGCCTCCTGCCTTGTCATTGGTTCAGGTGCTCTCTGGTGAAGAGGTAAGTGTGGGGTCACGGCCCGCAACCCTGGACACTGTGGCAATTACACAAGTATCAGATGGGTAGGTATGTTAGACAGGAAATAGTTGCAATAGTACATAGCGCTCACAAACAGTCCCAATAATATTATCTTTGATTTTGAAAGCTGGGTTCTATCATGCTGATGCTGCATAAACCTTGGCATGTCATCTTTCCCAAAATATACTGGTTGTGGTTGCATCGGTATAGTGCATGTTTTCTAATGTTCATGTTTTTATTTGCAGCCTGCTTTCATATTTAAATTTTAAGTTATCATTGTGTTACATACAGGGTGGGACAGAGGGTTAAGATTTTATTTTATGTATATTTTATATTTAAATAAAATATCCACTTGAAGTCAGATAGGTGACCTTGGGCTAGTCACAGTTCTCTGGAGCTCTCTCAGCCCCACCCACCTCACAGGGTGTTTTGTTGTGGGGATAATAATGACATACTTTGTAAACCTCTCTGAGTGGGCATTAAATTGTCCTCAAGGGCGGTATATAAATTGAATGTTGTTGTTGTTATATATTTAGTAAATTTTTCTACTGATGGCCTTAGCCTTCAGGACTAGGGTAGGTTAAAATCCACATAATTACACTGTGCATAAAAGGAATAAAAATCTAAGCTATCATTCCATGGAATGGGAAAATTAATCACACCCATTCAACATTTGTTGTTCACAGGCCATATATTTTATCTTGCCCAAGACTTAGCTCTGGATAGTCCAAGGGACCATGTCATCCTTTCCCATAACTGCCATTGCAGTTTTGAAGTTATTATGATGATTGTTACTGGTCAAGTTCACTTTATTGTTTTTGGCTTTCTCATTCCTCAGAGTATGATGGAAGCTTATATGAAGCAGAGGGGGAGCAATACTGATGAATTTATTGACTTCAGCCAACTTCCTCTGTTTATAGTAATGTCTTTCAACACTAAGCCAAAATCCTCCCCTCCCAGTTTTTCTGCTCTGCTTGCAATTTTCCAGTGATCACAGTATTCACCCCACTTACTAACAGCAGCAATCATGTTCTTAGTTGCTTCTGGATATCATTTGTTCCCTATGTTTTACCAAAAGATATTAGAAAGAGAGTAGGCCACATTGCCTCCACTCTATTTTGGCTTCAGACCTAATTTAGCTAAATTCCATAGACTGTATAACATCACTGAATGTCACAGGCCATGAAGCAGTATGACAAAGCCAAAACAGAAAGACAGCAAAAAAACATTGATCTATTTCTGTTTAAGCATCATAATGATGTCACATAGCCAATGAAATTTAACTGTGTAATGATATGTGAAAGCCGCAACAGAGTGAGAATCATGATTCCTTTCCTCATTCTGTCTCTTTTGTTTAATGAATGAGGGGGAGTGGTGCTTAGCAGCAGCAGAGAATGTGACATCAAAAGGAGAGGGAAAAAATAGAAGGGGAGCGGTCAGAGTTTTCACCTTTCCCCCTTCAAGACAAAATAATTTGTCCACAGACTTTCATCTTAGTTGTATATAATAAATCAAAAGCAACTGTACGGATTTATGGTCCAACATTTTAAAATTGGTACCTAGGCATGGTTGGAAACACAAGATGCAGCAACTTTGCTGAAGCTAAGGAAGTCTAGATCTAGTGTGTGTCTGGATAGGAGACCACTTGGAAAGCCCTTCTGCTCCAAAGAACAAAAAAGGTAAGATATAAAGGTAACAATGAATAATAAATACAAATAAAATTATTTCTGCATTCTTTTGGAGTCCCTAGAAATTAAGACTGGTATTTCTAAGCTGCTTATCATATTCCATTCTTTGTTGTTGTTGTTGCATGTATATTTCCTTGTTTAACTTGAAAGCCAAGATGGGAAATCAAGAAGGTGATGATGAAATTATTTAGCTGTGTAGGTAGAGACATAATACTAATTGACTAGAGCATTTAGTGCACAAAATAGAAAGCTGAACTACTGATTTGTAATTAGTTTTAAATCAGGTTAGAGATAAAAATATCAAGCTAATTGGCTTGCTGAATTGTGCATAGAGGGATGGCCCTGTAGGATACCCAAAGCACTGGATTCCTGGGGTTTTGCTACATGCCTGTGAGGAACACAATTATATGAAAAATACCAGTAGGAATTCTGATAAAAATGGGAGTAGCAGATAAAAAGAAATCAGTTTAGAGAGGGATTTGACAAACTAAGAATTATCCTCAGCATTAGGATGTAGTGGGAATTATTTGAGCAACTGCTTGCACTTCTAGGCATAAACTTTATGACACAAAAAGCATCAGGGGGGGGAGTTTCCATAAAATAAATCACTTGTACAGACTTTTAGCTTGTGAATCTGCCATGTTATAGAAAGGAAAGATGCAGCTAAACTAGAAAGATCATATCATTGTGCCCGTATGCCCACCACTGCCCACTGCCATTTTAAAGTGATTTGAAGGACCCAATCAACTGCAAGGACCCAATCAAGACTGTGGCATTTCTTTCTCCCCCACCCCCTTCTCGAAGCCTTTTCAATGCTGACACAGCCATGGGGTGTGTGCAGCTATTTTGGCACCTGATAAGGTACGGGGGGTCATAAGGTTGCCAACCTTCAAGCGGTGCTAGTGGTCTCCTGGAATTACAGCTGATCTCCAAACTACAGGAACCAGTTTCCCTGGAGAAAATACTGCTTTGGAGGGTGGATTCTATAGCATTAGGCCCTGCAGAGGTTCCTCCTCTCTCCAAACCCTCCTTCCTCAGGCTCCATCCCCAAATTTCCAAGAATGGCAACCCTACGAGGACACAAAACGGTTGCGTAACCCCCCACCCCCAAACATGGCTATTTCAACACTTTAATAACTGTTTTTATTTTATATATATTTTTGAACATTAACAAAATGTAAACTTTTATATAACAACATTTAAGATATTGAGCTAAACAACCTGATTAATATAAAAGAAAATCCTTATTTTTTTGGGTACAGAGTTGACAGTTGTAGCATAGTTGGTTACATATTCAAGAAATGCGGACCATTTTTCTATATATGAAGATTGATAATTGGAATTATTCATAGATGTTATCTGATCAGTTATTTTCTTAATTATCAACAGGTCCCAAATCTTCAGCAACCACTGTTTGACAGTGGGGATCTTGTCTGTCTTAAAATTTTGAGCTAATGCAGTGTTAGCTGCTGACAACAATAAAGAAACAAAATCTGTTCTCAGTTTTGAAACACCATTATCGTTCCATAAGTTAAGCAAGGTAGTTTCTGGACATTTTTCTATTTTGTATCCTGTTATCTTTTCTATGACTTCTAAAATTTTATTCCAATATTTTTGTATGTGTGGAGAGGACCACCAGCAATGAAAAAATGATCCAATGTTACCACAATAGTAAAGAGTCCAGTAGCACCTTTAAGACTAACCAACGTTACTGTAGCATGAGCTTTCGAGAACCACATTTCTCTTCGTCAGATGTTACCACAGGCTTTCCAGCAATTGGGATTTGTTTTTGCTTTACAATAATAAAGTTTTTGTGGTGTGAAATACCATCTTTTAAAGATTTTGTATGATTGCAGTTTGATATTTAAAGCTCTGGTATTGCATATTTTGGAAGACCATACCGGATTCCACTGATTTTCGCTTATATCCCTACCACAATCTTTTTGCCAAACTTTTTGTGCTGGAATTGCTGTTGACCAGATATTTTGATTCAATAGTTTGTAAAGAATAGAGATTAATCCTTTGACACCTTTCCAGTCTTTGCTTATTAGTGTTTCAAATGGAGTTAAAGTTCTGTCCAATAGGGTGTTAATATCTGTTTTGTTAATCAAACTGTGGATTTGTTGATATTGAAACCAAGGAAGTTCTCCATTATATTTTGTCTCTAGAGAAGCTTTTTAACACATTTGCTTTTAACTATATATGTCACAAAATATATAAATGCCTATATTTCTCCAAATTTTAAAGGTATCTGGGTTGTCACCTGGTATAAATCATTTTTGTCCTAAGAATGTCATTACAGGAGAGGTACCGGGTGCTAACAAGAGTCTCTGTTTGTCCCATATATGTAGGGTATCTCTCAAAAAAGGGTTATCCCAGATTCCCTTTGGTCTTTCTTGAGGTTTGTTCCAAACAATTTTTGGAAATTTTTAGGAGCTACACATGATTGTTCAATCTGTATCCATGCTTGTTTTTCGTTCTGAGCGATATACAATATTAGCAAAATGGCAAAGAGTCCACCCTTTGGACCTATTTTGATAGGGATGTTCTGGAACAAAAGTAAGTATTTGGGTAAATTTATGGCCTTTATTAGTTCAATTTTTTCTGACCAAGTTAATTGTGATTTCAACCAATCATGCAAAAGATTTTGTATTTGTTTATTAAGGCATTTAAAATTACATTCAGATATGACTTTTAAGTTGATTGGAATAATAACACCTAAGTGTCCATGGTTTCTTTACGCATTTAAACTGGTAATTGTCTCTGATTGGTTTTTTGGTATTTGGGAGAATATTTATAGGATAAATTTCAGTTTTTGAGTAATTAATGGTAAATCCTGAAACAGCACTGAAGTTTGATGTTTTGGACAAGATTACTTAATGTTGGCGGGTTGCACAGTAATAAGATATAAGTTTGCAGAGTTGCAGAGTTTGATAATAGTGCAATGGAAATAAGTAGACAGACTTCTATGATTCTAGCTCTATAAAAATATTTTACTACATAATAGGGTAAAAAGGGTGCATTTGGTAGGAAAAACAACAAACAGTTTCTTACATCTTGATAGTCTCAACTAGGTACTAGAGAGAGAGAAGCTTAGACTGCATGGTCTAGTGAAGTAGTAGTAGTGGACTGTAGTAGCAGACGACTGAACAAAGAGCAATAAAACCTTAGTATAGGTTGCTAGCTAATTGCCCCCCCAATAAACTGGCTCATCCAATAGACAATCCTGGATTCCCTCATTAAGACTAAAGACTCCCAATTTCTCTGGCAGGAACTTCTCTTGAAGCCTAAGTGGTCCTATGCTAACTAGCTATCTGACTAAACAGAACAACAATTTAACTCTTTCATGACTGAGCGTAGGATACTTGCAAAAAGTCCAACATTTATGGATTTTGTTGGGTCAATTAAGTGAATGACAACATGGTCTGCAAATAAGCTTAGTTTATGTGGCATTGAGTCAATAGTGATTTCCTTTACATTTTGATCCTGATGTATTGCATGTGCTAGAGGTTCAACTGAAATCGCAAACAAAATAGGTTAGAGGGGACAACCTTGTCTTGTATCTCTTATCAGTAATAAATTGTCTGTTCTATAATTATTAATACATAGCTGTGCTATAGGAGATTCAATGGTTCTTAAGAAATTTAAGCCAAATCCCATATGCTTTAGCACAGTTTTCAAAATAAAATTTCTACTTTATGGAACCCTTTTTCAGTAATGATTCTATTTGGTTGGTTCTACAGTGGTTAATGATATTCAATGATTTTCTGTTATTGTCTGTGAGGGTTCTGGCCAGAAATAAAGCCTGATTTGTCATTGTGTATATATTGGGCTATGATTTTGTTCAGTCTTGCTCTGATTGTAGAAAATATTTTCAAATCATGATTGGCAGCCCAATCCTAAGAACGGCGGGGAAAGTGAATAGGAACCGAACTAAGGCTTGCGACCGCGTATCTGGGCTTTACGCCCACGTAAGTCACCCTCCGCCCGCGCTGGGACGCGGCGCTGGCCCGCCGGCGGGCTTGCACTGGCGCAAGCCTCAGGCGCCCGGGGCAGCGGCGTAGGAGTGGCGTAGAGCCCTGCGCCGGCGTGAGGGGAGGGTGGGGCCGGAGTTAGTCCGCTCCCTAAGCCCCTCCAGAAGCGGGAACGCCCACAGCGGCGCAAAAAAGCTACGCCACGGAAAAAGTAGGCGTAGCCCATAGGCACTCATGGAACGGCGAAAAACCGGCCCCCTCTCCGAGCGCCCAGCCCCGCCTCCATGGCCCGAAGGAGCATAGGATGCGAACTATCCCGGGGACCAATCAGCGTGCACGCCCGGCTTAGACGAGCCCCCCTCTCCGCACCCAATCACCTGCGACCGCGCCCTACAAAACATCCGGCCAGCGCCGGCCAAAACCCTCAGGTAAGTGAGCACGTCGCCGGAGGCTCTGTCCGTGTGCTGCGTGGCGTTGCCCCTTTGAACACCGAACGGGGGTGAGGGCATTCACGGTGGCAGGCACAGAATGCACTCGGGGGACTTTGCGAAAAAGTGGGCGCACTTCCCATAAAAGGGAAGAAGTGCAAATGTCTGGCCTAACCCCCTTTTTACCCTGACAGGAAGAACAACTCAACATCTAACTGGACTCATGCAAGCTAGTTGCTTCCAACTAAGCACAAACAAATTAACCCTTCCGTGAGAGAAGGGAGTGACACTTGGCGAATTTACAGCAGCCTCTCCCGTTTCCTTGCAGGTACCCTGACCCCGGTATTCCCGCCTGATGTTGACTGACGGAGCGCTGACAGGTGAGGTGGAGGTAGGGGAGGGGGGATTAGTGCAAACCGCCCATTCACCTGACCCCACCCGCTCACTTGCCGCTTCGGGGGAGGCCCAGCAGGAGTGGGGGGCGACCATGGCCGCCCCTGGCCGCCTCAGAGGCAGGCGCCCCAGAAACCACATGCGACCAGGTGTTTGTTATGACCAGCTCACTCCTCCCTTAAAGGTAAAGGCTTGCCAAGGCCGAGTGCATCCTCGCCAGACTGCCGTGCATCAGCTGGTTGCTGTTTCCCTCGACTATGTGCATCCTCCCGGATGGCGGAGTGTGGGGCTTGCCTTGCCAGTGGAACGAGGCAAAGCCCACATGTGTCTTTTCCTCCCGCAGGCACGTCCAGGGCAGGGCTGCTCCCCCGCCTCCCTCCCTCCCCAAACATCTCTGACGGAGGGTTGGCTGCAGCCCAGGAAGCACTTTCGCGCCACGGCCTGCATCTCAGCACTGCCCCGCCGAGCGGGAAGGAGGGCTGTGCAGAATTCCCCGGCTCCCTTGCTAGCCTAAAAACAAGCCCACTTGTTCCAGTGCAATAAAACGAGTCGTAAAACAACTGCTTTCTGTGTCTGCGAGCCTGACTTCGTCCTCTGCCCCTCCCCCAACACTCCCGTCACATCTCCCCACCTGCACATTGCCACAAATGTATCTGACAGACCCCGTTCTGCCTCCCCGCCCCCTCCCTCCCCTCACAGTAACGTCAGGTAGAGGGTTGGGGCACAGCATGTCAGCGGGGAGGGGGGAGCCACCGAGGGCGCTCGATCCCTGGTAGGGCGAGCAGCTGGCACCCAATAAGCCAGGGAGAGGGTGGCCGGGGGTGCTGCTGCAAGGGGGAGGGAGATGGCACGGGAAACAGTCCGCTCACTGGATCCCTTGCCCTATCAGTGAAGAAACTAGGGTAGCGGCAGACAGATGCCATATCCCAGGCAGGAGGTCTCGTGCGCCTGGGGAGGGTCGCTCCCGTTGCAGCCGCAGCCACAGCAACAAAGTCCCATGAGCGGCTGCCTCCCAAAGTGGGTCCAGCCCCTCAGGTGTCTGCGGCAGCCCTATTGGTCATTCCAACACCCTCCACCCCGCGGTGTCCCGCCTCACATCCAATCCTGCGGGGCAGTTGCCAGCCTCCCACGCCAACATGCCATGGTTGTTGGGAGGGGTGGGGTGTGTCCAAGGCTGCGCGTGGCTCCGCCCTGGCCCGGCGCCGTCTCCTGCTTTCAGCATCCGTGGCCGCTTGCGTTGCCTTGCGGGGGGGGGGACCCACTCCTAGGCTGACAGCCCCACCAATCCTGCAGGGCAGGCCGCTGGCCCCGCCCACAGGGGCAGTGGAGGAGTACGCCACCCGCACAAAGTGGCCGAAACGCAGAAGCCCGGGGTCCCCTGGCTGGCTACCACAGTGCTTTCCCCCCCCCCCCGCCCGGGCCATGCAAGCTGAGTAGCCACCCCAGACCCCGGGAGGGGGAGGGGGGAGGGGGAGGGGGAGGGCCCACCCAATGGCAAGTTGCGCGAGCACCCCAACTCAGGGCGGCATGCCAGGCAGGGCAGGTGCGTCAGGGCGATATGGAAGACATGCCAGAGCGGCCCCTGGCCAGTCCTTGTGCATCCTTCTCTTCCCCCCCTCCCTTTTGGAAGGGATGCGCTGTCAGCGCGGGCCTGGTCATGGGCCCCTGGCTGCCTGTCCTTCCAAATGGGCTCTGCCCAGCCCTGCCTCCCCATGGTCCCTTGACACCCACCCTCTCCTACACGCCTCCCCTTCCTCACGTCTGCTGGGGGAGGTGGGATGGTATAATAATAAAGGCTGATTTCTGTGCAACGGGTGTCTGTGGTCTTTGGCTTGGGACGGGGATGGGGCGGGCCCGCTGTTTCTGCCTCTTAGTGGCGGCCTCAGGCCCACCCTCCCCTTGGGCGTGACTTGGTGGCTGTTCCCTACTGCCGGGACTGGCTGCTGCCCTGGATTCCTCATGGCAGGGCACCTTCCAGTCCCATGCCAACCTCTCTGGACACGGCCGCCACGGACTTGGCGCTGCGTTGGGCAAACGGTGGAAAGGCTCCTCGGACCACGCCCACCCCTCTCCTTCCCGACTGTGAGCCCCGCCCAACGCACGAGCCGGGGTGGTCTGCCGGCATGGGCGCGATTTGCCTGCTGCTCTGGGGCCTGGCCGGGATCGCGTGCTGCCCATTGGCTGCGCCTATCCTGGCCCCTCCCCCTGCTGCTTGTGGGGAACAGCGCCCTTTGGCTGCGCCCGGCGGTGGCCGCGCATCAAGCCCGCCCACAACGCTTTCTGGTTCTCCCAATTTGCATCTCTGCACTGCTGCTGGGGCTGGCGCCGCTGCACTTCGCTGGCACAGGATACGGCCTGGCGGCGCCACTGCTCCGTCTGTGCAGGCACGCCGGCGTTGGGGCCGGCCATAGGATTGCGCTGTTAGGATAGATATGGGCCTATAAGATTCTGTTAAAGCAAGATGTTTACCCTCCTTAGGGATTACAATAATATTTGCTTCTCTCCCATTTAATATCAAATAATTACAAGTTTCTGTTATCTGTTCTATTAACTGTAACTTGAATTTTTAAATAAAACTTAATGGGTAAGCCATCTCTGCCTGGCATTTTATTGTTCTTAAGATTTTGGATTGCTCTGGCTACTTCTGTGTTAGTAACAGGCTGATCAAGATATTCTAGATGTTCTGATGTGAGTTGAGTTTTGAAATTTATTTTATTTAGATATTCAATTATTAAAGTTTCTTTTGTAGTCTCAGATCTATATAATTTTTGATAAAAATCATAGAACAATTGGGCTATATCTTTAGATGTAGTTAAAGATTTCCCAGGGGAGGGGGTAATCAAGAATATAAGATCTGAAGATTTTTTTCTTTTTTACTCTGTATTTTAGCAATTTCAGAGAGTTTGGATTTTTAACTATGAATTTTTGTTTTAGATATGCCATATTTTAAATTTTAGAAGTTTCCAATAATTCTAGTTTTTACGCTCTAGATCCAATTTATGTATTTTTTTTACCCCCATGTTTTATATGCCTTTTTTCCAAATGAGTCTATTTTTGCTTTTATATCCAAGATAGTTTTTTGTCTAGATTTTTTATATGTTGTTGCTTTTGATATCAGTATGCCTCTTATTACAGTTCTAAATGCATCCCATATAATATCTTGGGAAACTCCACAGTTAGAGTTTATTTTAAAATAGTTTTCAGTTTCTTCTGAGATTTCCTTACAAAACTTTTCATCTAATAGGAGCATTTTATTTAGGGTCCAATTAGGACCTTTCCCATCAGATAGTTTATTTATTCCTCAGACTGATTTTATCAGTAGCCTGATAAAATTTGGTTCCCAATATCTGCCATTTGGATTTGGGTTAAAATTTTGGAAGCTAAGATATAGTCTATCCTTGTATACATGTGATGAGCCAGTGAAAAATAAGTAAATTCTTTTGATCCAGGATTTAATATTTGCAAAACATCTAGATCCTAATGGTCCAGAATTTTGCTTAACTTAGATTTTCCTTTTGTTGTTTTTTTTAACTGTGTTTATGAGATTTATTATTCTGGATTTATTATGTGATTTAAATCGCAACCTATAAGCACCTCACCTTTTTGGAATATAGCCAATTCTGCCAGAGTATTCTTTATAAAATCTAATCTGTTTGTATTTGGGGCATATAATGATGCTAAAGTCAAGGGGATTCCATCCATTTCATCCTTAATAAAGAGTATTCTCCCTTTTGGGTCACTATTTGTTTCAAGGCATTAAAAAGGTATCCCTCTTGAAATTAGAATTGTCCCCCCCCCCGGCTTTTAATGAACCTGGTGCCTGAAAAATTTTTGAGCAAACCAGTTTGTTTTTAATTCTTGCTTTACTACTGACCTATAATAAGTTTCTTACAAAAATAAAAAATGTGGATATTCTTTAAACAAAACTTTTGAAACTCTCCTAAGCATCAGAACATTGTTTAACCCCTGCAGTTCCAAATTAGAACCTTTAGAGATGACATTACACTGTTTTAAGAAATAGATTTCCTCTAGTTGATTATCGATTTGTTTTATAATGATGAGCCATTTTTTTGTATTTTTGATTATCATATTATACAATTCTTTTTGAGCTATCAGATTTGAATAAGAATCCTTTTCTGTTTACATACCTCTGTACCTGAGTTACAGCATTTGGTGAGAAAAAATTGTATGTAATATAACTTTGATCAATAACTTTAACCAGTAAACAAAACAGCCCCAACTTCTTGTATACCTTTCTCCCATTTCTCTTACACCCTTCCCCCAAATTCCCTACTACCCACCCTATTACTGATCTATAATTATCTTAATTTCTTGATAAGAATTAGCTTATTTTAAGGCTCCCCCCCTTTTAAATTTATATAACACTCTAAAAATTAAATAGTAATAACACAATTTAACTGGATATAATTATTCAAAAAAATTTAAACCTCTATTATAAGGTAGTTTTGTGGAAATCTGATCCAAATCAGATAGACTTAGGTATACCCCTTAGTCTAACCATAAGTCTTATTGTTGGGAGACAAAATAAACTAACAGTGCAATCCTATGCAGAGTTACTCCAGTCTAAGTCCATTGAGGTCAATGGGCTTAGACTGGAGTAACTCTGCATAGGATTGCTCTGTAAATCTTACTCGCCCTCCTTTTATAAGATAATGTTGATAAAGTAGAGTAAAGTACCCTTTTTTAAAGATGTTGTGCATTGAAAAGTCCAACAGAGTTTCAGGTTTTCATCTGGTATTTGAGTTGTAGTCGATGTTCAGGTAGCACTTTGTTCTTTATCTTCCATGGATGTATTTAAATTTAAAGATTCAAGAAAAGTTTTGCCTGATGCTTCATCGTGAGCTTGATACAGGATCCTATTCTGATGTACTTGCTGTTTGGATGCACTGTTCCATCTATATCTGACATTTGCTTCAGTAAGGTTTTGTGTTATGGGTTTTTTTCTCTTTTGCAAGATTTCTGGGGGTAAATCTTGATACACTTCTATTTTTTTCTCATTATATTTGAGACCATTTCTTTGTTGTGCAAGTCTAAAGATTTTCTGTTTTGTGCATGTATGGAGGAATTGAGCTATTACATCTCTGAGATATCTGGATCTTGAGTCAGGCTTTGGACCCAAGTGGAAATATCTTATTATAATAGGAGCAACACTTTTTTCTAGGTCCCATACAGATGCTAGCCATGTAGAAAGAAAAACAGAAACTTCAGAGGAGTTTTCCACAGATTCTTCTAGTCCCCCAAATTTTAAATTATTTTGCCTGAGGGTCAAATCCAAATCAAGAAGTTTATTTTGCTTGGTTTCTTCTGAGGCTTGCAGAGTTTTAATTTCTTCCTGTAAAGTTATTCCCAGTTCTAGGGCAGTATATGCTGTTTTGGATGTTTCTTTTAGTGATTTTTTAATTTCCTTTAACTGGGCTTTCACAGGATCTATTATTTGATGTAGTTTTTGGGCGATTTTCTGCTCCAAGAGTATCATCATTTCAGAAAAGTCATTTTTTGTTAGCAGATCTTTGTCATTTGCATAATCAGCCTGCTCAGAAACCATTTTAGAGGCTTTGTGTTTTCCAGGGCCCATCACTGAGCTCGACTCACTTGCGGGGAATCACTGGTCGATTGCTTTCTTTTTGTTCCCATTGCTTTCCCCATTTCGCTTCTTGTTTTTTAATATTTATTTGGCTCAATAGGTGCTTGTAATAGCATTGGAGGGAGAGTCAGGTTTGGGAGCTCCAGCTCTAAGCTGCCACCATTTGCGTGCTCACTCCCCCCCCCCATTTCAGCACTTTAAAAGGAATGGGAGGGAGAGTGCCCCAGCCCCCTGTACTGCAGGACCAATCAGGATTGTGCCCTCACAGCATTTTAAAACCACTTTAAAATGGTGGCGGCATCCCTATGGTGGCCACAACAAAAGTGTTGCATCTAGTTTGGCACTTAGAAATTGAGACAGCACTAAAAAAAACTTCACATTCAGAATGTGTATGTACGTTGTTAAACATCTGAGCATTTTTGACATCTAATCACGACTTCAGTAAAATTTCAAAACATCTTTGCTTTTCATAATATCTTAAAAATTATAGCCATTTTTTGCTGCTGTTAAAGGCCACAGTGCTGGTGTGAACAGTGGTACTGACCAGAAACAGAAATGGGCATGTTTCATGAACATTTTCTCCCCCATGCAATGTTTCCCTGTTTCGACAGCTTTTTTCTTTCAGGGTTGTATGTGAAAGAGGACAAATGATTGCTCTGCAGCCTCCAGTTCCCACCTGTCTCCCATGGTGCACCCTATTAAGTGCTCCTTTCTCTAGTACCATTGTTTTGTTTTGTTTTTAAAATCTATTCACAGAACCCACAATCTGGATAGCTTTCTTTCCATCAATGGGATTCTAAAAATAGTGCTAAGACAGGAAAGCAACACAAAAATGGTGAAAATGGGGGAAGTGGTTGTGAAATTGTTAAGTCTTCACCCCTTGTGATAATTCCTCTGTTCACACTAAAATTCCAAGCTGGAACAATTTTAGCACAGCGGTAGTGGACATGTTATAATAAAATTGCAGAAGGGAGTTTTATAGACATGAAACCAATATCCTAAACGTTAGTGGCAACTAGCGTTGACTCATTGTTTGCTAGTTTCAAGCTGCTTACGTTAAACTCTTTTTTTTTTAATAATCACAATTTCTCCAAGTGTATTTGTACACTGGAGTCTCCAGACTCAGATTTATAGTGATTTTGAAGAAGTCCTATGCATGTTTAAATCACAGAGGCAGAATTTTTCAAACATTTTAGCTGCATCAAATAAATGTTAAATAAATATCTAGCAATTGGCTTGGGGAAATATATTGTTTCCAGAAACAACTGAACACTTCCATCTGCTCCTCCCTCTTGTTCATGGTACTTCCACAATGGAGCTGCTGTCTTTAAGATGGATCTCAGAACCACCATCAAATAGGAGCAACCCTTGGGGGAATTTGAGAGCTGAAATCTTTAATTCTTCTTGACCATTGAAGAGAATCAACCTTCAGTGGAGCTATGTCTAAGGAATCACCATTTAACTCCATCTCCTGTTAGTCCAGTTTTGATTTCCATTATTATGTCTTTTGTTCACCTTTCATCATGACCTAGGGCTCTGTCCAGTCTTTATCTGAGTCTGAAGACACCAAAGACAGCAAAGCATAGAACCACAAACCATTTCTGAGAGTACCACTTAGCATGAAACTGTCACAGGACAGCAGTAGGAGTCACAAAGGATGGAGATACCTGCATCCACTGATCCCAAGAAGGTAGCTTTTCCTTTGCTCTTTGACCCAGAACCATCAGCAGTCCAAAGGATGCTTCTCCATGTGCCCACTGATCCTAGAAGAGGCAAGAGGCATTTCAGCCCCACCAGAATACATTCATCATGAATCAAGCACTGCCCCTTTAGCAGTTATTTCCAGGGGGGACAAGGCCTGGAGATACACACTTCCAACAAGATTACTTAAGCCCTTTGTTTCAGGCTTCTCCTTGTATATCACTCCAAGATCGCTGCTTGTCCAGATCCAACACCAGTGAACTTTCTAAGCTTCTTACTGGCTGTGCATTCCCTTGGGTGTTTGCTTTGCCTCTCCATCCTCTAGAACTCAGTCTTGAGAGCAGGAGCCCAGACTAGAGATGGGCATGAACTGAAATAGGAACCAAGCTGGTTCATGGTTCACGAACAAGCAGTTCATCAGAGCCCATTTCTGACAAACCCTCCTCCTCCTCCCATTGGGTGAAAAAAGCAGCTGGGTGGAAAGTTTGAAACTTTTCTTGCTGTTTGTAAATTCATGTGGTTTGTGTCATGTCTGAGCCCCATCCATGCCAATGCTAATACTGAACCATTGCTAATGCTTTACCTTAATGTCATTTTGCAAATGCCTTAACCATCACTTTCATTTCACAAGCATCCTAAGAACACAGCTGTCTTATCTCCAGGGCCGGCACGCCCATTGAGGCCAGGTAGGCGGTGGCCTCAGGGTGCGGGGGTGCCGGAGGGGGTGCCGGAGGAGGCATGGGGGGCGGGAGCACGCACCACGGACCTGCAGCCTCCTACCCTCCCACCCCAAGTCGTTGCCACCACGACCAGAACACTCTCCTGGCCGGGCATCTGCAGCGGCGCAGGGAAACTGAGCAGGAGATCTCGGAGGCCACCTGCGTGCCATCCCAGCCACCCGCCACAGCAATCGGGCTGGCGGTGTGCACGCACCCGTGATGATGTCACATGTGACATCATCACACAGGCCAGTGCGTGTGTGCGCGGGCATGGGCGCTCAGCCGGCCGGCCGCAGGTGCCAAAAACCCTGGCGCTGCTGCTGCTTATCTCCTTCCTTTGAAACTCCCAGAAGCGACCTTGCACTGTCTGAAATGTTACAGTTTAATCTTATGTCTTTTGTCCTGTCTAGGCTTATGTATAAACCCTGGAAGAAATTCCCAGAACATTTCCCGCGCAAACCTGTGGTTTAGGTGGGAGGGGGGAATGATTGGGTATTTGGAGATGTACTTTCTTCAAGTTTCTATTCCTGTCAAAGAACATATACTGCTTAGATACTTTCTTGCTTCTGAGTAATCCTATGGACATATGTATGGAAATGATTTGATTTCTGAATAAAACCATTTAACCAAGTGCTTGGACTTCTTGTAGCAATGGTACAGGGATCTGTCTACCATATCCTGTCACCCATAACCTGACAGTTCATGGTTCGTGGTCTGTCACTTTTCACGAACCATGAGCCACCATTTTCCTGCTGGTCTGAGCTAAATCTCATACTGAGCCTCACTCCAAGGGAGGCAGAGATTGCTAAAGGTGTGTGTGGAGCAGGGAGTGATACAGGTGGATTTATAAGCCATCCAAAGTATGACAGATATAGAAGCATGGTTAGTTTAGCTTGCATCCAATACTCTCACAGAGTGAGCTGACATGTTTGCCCCTTGGTCTGATTGGGAAAGGTTCACTGAAGTGAGTAAGACTAGAAACATTGCTCTGAGCCACATGGAGAATTCGTTCAGGGAGGTATCCAGTACTCTAAAGTTGTGCCAGGAGAGTGAATGGCTTTGAAATGGCAATCACCCAAGCATTATCCCTGTGCATCCTGGATTCATCTGAACTGGAGTTGTGCAGGAACAGCATTTGATGGATTACACCTATAATGTACTGAGCTATCTCATGGGATTGTCATATGGAACAGTTAAAATGTAAATAATGTTTAACCAACCTTGTAAGAGTAAAGGGAGGAAAACAAACATTCATTACATTTGTCAGCTCTTGGCTTACTTTCATTAGATATTGAGAAAATAAAAACACAACATTGGATGCATATGTAGAGAACTGAAATTTAATTGTTTTATGTTTTCATATTTAGGAACTTAAAAATGGACAACGGATGTGTGTGTATTGGAAATTGAAATAAAATACAACAATAAAAATAGTACTGGAAAGTTCAGGTTAATAAGTAGCTTATAGGTCCAAACTGAAGCCTTTTTCAGACAGTAATTCAATGCATGCCCTTGGTTTATAGCCTAAGGCCATATTTGGTGCATGGGGACATATGGGAAGAGATAGTCCTTTAGATATGTGGATCCTAGTAAATGGAGGTTTAAAGGTCATAACCAACACCATGAATTTAACTTGTAAAGAAACTGGCAGCCAATGTAGCTGTTTTAAGACAGCCAAGTTATGTTCCCGTTCACCTGTCCCTGACAATAATTGGGCTGCTACATTCTGAACTAGCTGCAATTTCTTGGTTCAGTAGTCCAAATGTGAAGTTAAAAAAGCATGGATTGATGGTGTGGTCAGATCAGCTGAATCCTAAGAAATGAGAGAGCTGGTGAACCAAATGTAGCTCGTAGATACACTTGTAGCTACTATATGAGGCTGCCTTTGAGAAGTGTTTGAAGACTTCAATTGGTGTAGAATGCTGTGGCTGGGATGTTGGCTGGAGTGGGTCTTACAGACTATATCAATCTTGGTCCCAAATTATTTCCAGAAATAATTCAAGGTGCTGGTGCTGGCATGTAAAGCCCTGTATGGTTTGGAACCAACATACCTGAAGAACCTCCTACTACCTTATGAACTTACCTGACCACTGTGGTTATCTTCAGAGGCCCTGTTTTAGGTGCCCCTACCTTTTGAGATTTGGCGAGTGGCAACCTGAGAGAGGGCTTTCTCAACAGTGGCACCAAAACTCTGAGACTATCTTCTCAGGGAGATTTGTCTGTCTCTTTCTGTTGCCATTTTCCACGAGCAGGTGAAGGCTTTTTGTCTCATTTGGCATTCCCTTGGTAAGCCCTCCTTCTTAGGGATCCCATTCCCCTGGTGGGAGCAGGGGATCCCCCGCTTTCACCCTCCACCCCTCACCTCCACTTACCTGACCGTCAGGTAGGGTTGCCAGGTCTGGGTTGAGAAATTCCTGGAGATTTCAGAGGTGGAGCTTTAAGTCAGTGGGGTTTGGGAGGGAAGGGGCCTCAGCAGGGTATAATGCCATAGAATTCACCCTCCAAAGCAGCCATTTTCTCCAGGGGAACTGATCTCTGTTGGCTGGAGACCAGCTGTAATTCCAGGAGATCTCCAGCCACCATCTGGAAGCTGCAACAATTAAAGGGAAGCCCCCAGAAAAGGACACGTAAATTACAAACCGGAGAGCAATGCAAGTAATTGCATATGAACATTTTTTATATATATACAAAAGTGCAAAAGTGCAAGAATGTGCAACACAGTTTACAATAGTTTCATGAATGAGGTAGAGTGGTCCGTCGCCAAGAGCAATTACAAAAATTCATATATATACAATGATAAGCTCAATCGAAAGTGGAGAGTGCAACCAAAGGAAAAGGCAGTCCATGTGTCCATAGATGGAATCAATAAGACAAAACTAGCCGACGGGCATCAGCTGTTATTCTCAGTTCCCGTTTCGGGTCTTCTTCTTCCAGGGCTAGTCTCCATGGGCTATTGAATAAAAGTGCACTAATAAATTCTAGTTCTGTATACAATGCATCAATCAAAAAACAAGGTCAAATAGTTACTCACTTGCCGTTGCCATCTCTCTTCGCACCCCACAATCAATTATGCTGAGCACAAGTTAATCGACAGATGATCTGCTCAACGACCCGCCCCGTTATTTATAGTGCCTCTCTTGGGTTACATCATATGCATAATTCTAACAATGGGCTTATCTCTGCGAACACTTATCCTTATTTAAATTGTTAGGACCCGCTATCAACAATTACAGAGTGTTGTTAAGAAACAAAGCTGGAGGAGCATAAAGAGGGCATCCTAACCCAGGAAGCAAGAGTAATCAATTGACTGGTTCAACCCAGTAGGACTCAAGCTCTTCAGCTCAAAAATCCATCTATTTTCAGATTGCAAAAGTTTAGTGTTGCCTTCTGTGTCAAGTACCTCCAAAACTGAAACTGACAAGTCTCTTGGATCATTATGGCTGGACAGAAAATGTTCCACAAGGGGAGCCTCCCTGACATTATTTTTGATCCTAGACAGGTGTTCCTGAATCCAGATACGTAATTGACGTGTGGTGCTGCC
The DNA here is from genome assembly GCF_028583425.1 of Eublepharis macularius. Classification (NCBI taxonomy): domain Eukaryota; kingdom Metazoa; phylum Chordata; class Lepidosauria; order Squamata; family Eublepharidae; genus Eublepharis; species Eublepharis macularius. The sequence continues at coordinate 99,701,416 of NC_072793.1, read as the reverse complement.
GATATAATTAAAGCGGCAGCCACATTGAATAACGTATACAACGTAAGAGGATTTACATGTAGAGAATCTCAACAGGGGCATCTTCTTGAGGGTTATTATGCTCCGTAGGTCCACCATCAAATTACATACTGAGCAGTCCCCGCATGGAAAATGTCCTGCGGGCAAGGAACAAACGGGAGTAGGTCTACAATATTCGGATCTAACAAGAATATCCTTGAGGCTTCTTGTTCTTCTAAGGCCCGCTAGTGGGTGTTGTTCACATCCAACAATCCCACTTACTAAATGCCAGTGTTTTTAAATAATTTTATCTATAGCCCCTGTCATTGAAGTGTACTCCAAAGACCATTTAATTCTAGTATTTCCCTGCCGAGTTTTGGGCTGCAAAAGTACTTCACGTGAGGTGGACTCCGCCCTCCTAAGAGCTGATCGTCTCACTGCTCCAGGGTAGTCTCTAGAGGCAAAACTTAGATTCATATCTCGACTATGCTGGAAAAAGTCAAGCTGATTGGTGGAATTCCTTTTAATTCTCAAAAATTGGCCAATGGGAATGTTGTTCCTCAAACGCCTGGGATGGAAGGAGTCATAATGCAGATATGAGTTCCTGTCCGTCGGTTTTTTATATGGCCGCACACCCAGAGAGCTCGGTGTGCTTTTATAAATGATAACATCTAAGTAATGAATACAATGTTCATTCCCCTCCCATGAGAACTGTATGTTAGGGTCAAGAGTATTAAGCCAGTGCCCAAAGTCCTCCGCAAGATTCGATGAGTCAAGAATGGCTATGACATCATCTATATATCGTTTGTAAAAGACGATTGATTCCTTAAGGGGACTATGCTCCGAAAAAATATATTGTTGTTCTATCTGTGACATAAAGAGGTTGGCAATGCTGGGGGCCGCAGCACACCCCATTGCCACCCCTTTTGTTTGATAATAATATACATTGTTGAATTTGAAGTAATTTCTCTCCAAAATAATGTCCAAGAGACTAAGTAAAAACGGAGTAGAGGGAATTTGTACGGTACGTGACCACAACGCGCTTTCTACTCCCGCTCTACCTCCCTCATGCGGTATAGATGTATATAGAGACTTGACATCAAGTGTCATAAGATATGCCGTCTCAGGTATAGTTAAAGATTCCAGAAGGGATATGAGCGACATAGTGTCTTTAAGGTAAGCTGCGGTATGCATAACCAGTGGCTGGAGAAAAAAATCAATGTAAGTGGATAGTGGCTCGAGTACTGAGTTGGATCCCGAAATAATCGGTCTGCCGGGAGGAGGAAAACCCGGTTTGTGTATTTTGGGCAAAATATAGAAGACCGGGGTACGGGGGTGTTTATTAATTAAAGCATCATGGGTCTTCTGGTCAATATCGTTTGCAAGTAGCCCTTCCTCCAGCACAATTTGGATGATGCGCTGGATCTGTTTTAAGGGGTTACAGGGGATCCGCTTATAATCAGTCTGAATGTTTAGCTGACGCTCAGCCTCCTGCTCATAGTGGGCTGTATCCTGGATAACTATGCCGCCACCCTTGTCGGCGGCCTTAATTATAATATTGCGGTCATCCCTTAGAGACTTTAAGGCAAGCCATTCTTGTCTGGTTAAATTATAATTGCAGTGAATTTTATTCTGCTCTAGCCGGTCAATATCCCTGAGGACTACTTGTTCAAACGAATCAATCAAAGGGTCAGAGACAGATGGGCAAAAAGTGGATCGCAATCTAGTCCCCATATATGGTGAAGGGTCCCTAGTACTACCAAATAATTTTTTAAGTTTAATAAGCCTAATCAATTTGAAAAAGTCGACGCGTGTTCTAAAGGCATTGTGACGTGGTGCCGGGACGAAACCAAGTCCCTTATTAAGGACTGCTCTTTCGACATCAGTCAGGGTTCTAGAGGACAGATTGAATATCAGGTCCGAGGTCTGTTGTTCTTTCTGAACCGGGACCCTAAAAAATTCCCTCTTGGTTGGCGAGGTACATCTCGGTTCCTTAATGTTCTAACACTCATTCCCTCATCCCCAGAGGTATCTGTCTCAGATGGTTCAGTAGTCTCATATTCTGACCCCATCTGTAAATTACTGGCCCATGTAACCTTTTTCCGTGCTTTAACACTAGTTTCATCCCTCCACTGATAGATACGGCCGGTAGTGTAATCCCTCCTATCCCTCTCGAATTTCTTCAACTTGATGGCTTTGAGCTTCTCTTTACTGTCCACAATGCATTGGTCCAATTCTGCTTTCTTGCGGTCAAATTCCTCAATAGTAACCTTAGTTTTAAGATCATCCTCCAGCTTTGTTATATCCAATTTAATTTTGTCCAATTCAGCATTGGAAGTTTGAATCAAGAGTAACATAAGATCAAATGCACATTTGTTGAGGATCGCTACCCAGCGGGTCTTAAATTCTGCATTGTCCTTAAACATACCCGGAGGCTTGTGAACGCGCAAGCCTCTCGGGATAAATCTGTTCACTGAGTAGTCAGTTAAAGAAGCTGCATTGAGAGACAAGCAGCATTTTCTCATTTCCAATTGTTCTAAAGTAGACCAATCCTCAAGAGGTACCGAGGTGGTCGGCCCAAGGAGGGACTTGTTGATAGACAATATTTGCTCACGTTCCTCCGCCGAGAAGGCGAAGGTCTTGGCTAAATCAGCCATGATCCCTCCTAGATAACAGCAACAACTAAAGGGAAGCCCCCGGAAAAGGACACGTAAATTACAAACCGGAGAGCAATGCAAGTAATTGCATATGAAAATTTTTTATATATATACAAAAGTGCAAAAGTGCAAGAATGTGCAACACAGTTTACAATAGTTTCATGAATGAGGTAGAGTGGTCCGTCGCCAAGAGCAATTACAAAAATTCATATATATACAATGATAAGCTCAATCGAAAGTGGAGAGTGCAACCAAAGGAAAAGGCAGTCCATGTGTCCATAGATGGAATCAATAAGACAAAACAAGCCGACGGGCATCAGCTGTTATTCTCAATTCCCGTTTCGGGTCTTCTTCTTCCAGGGCTAGTCTCCATGGGCTATTGAATAAAAGTGCACTAATAAATTCTAGTTCTGTATACAATGCATCAATCAAAAAACAAGGTCAAATAGTTACTCACTTTCCGTTGCCATCTCTCTTCGCACCCCACAATCAATTATGCTGAGCACAAGTTAATCGACAGATGATCTGCTCAACGACCCGCCCCGTTATTTATAGTGCCTCTCTTGGGTTACATCATATGTATAATTCTAACAATGGGCTTATCTCTGCGAACAGATATAAGCCCATTGGAATCTTTAACTATACCTGAGACGGCATATCTTATGACACTTGATGTCAAGTCTCTATATACATCTATACCGCATGAGGGAGCTAGAGCGGGAGTAGAAAGCGCGTTGTGGTCACGTACCGTACAAATTCCCTCTACTCCGTTTTTACTTAGTCTCTTGGACATTATTTTGGAGAGAAATTACTTCAAATTCAACAATGTATATTATTATCAAACAAAAGGGGTGGCAATGGGGTGTGCTGCGGCCCCCAGCATTGCCAACCTCTTTATGTCACAGATAGAACAACAATATATTTTTTCGGAGCATAGTCCCTTTAAGGAATCAATCGTCTTTTACAAACGATATATAGATGATGTCATAGCCATTCTTGACTCATCGAATCTTGCGGAGGACTTTGGGCACTGGCTTAATACTCTTGACCCTAACATACAGTTCTCATGGGAGGGGAATGAACATTGTATTCATTACTTAGATGTTATCATTTATAAAAGCACACCGAGCTCTCTGGGTGTGCGGCCATATAAAAAACCGACAGACAGGAACTCATATCTGCATTATGACTCCTTCCATCCCAGGCGTTTGAGGAACAACATTCCCATTGGCCAATTTTTGAGAATTAAAAGGAATTCCACCAATCAGCTTGACTTTTTCCAGCATAGTCGAGATATGAATCTAAGTTTTGCCTCTAGAGGCTACCCTGGAGCAGTGAGACGATCAGCTCTTAGGAGGGCGGAGTCCACCTCACGTGAAGTACTTTTGCAGCCCAAAACTCGGCAGGGAAATACTAGAATTAAATGGTCTTTGGAGTACACTTCCATGACAGGGGCTATAGATAAAATTATTTAAAAACACTGGCATTTAGTAAGTGGGATTGTTGGATGTGAACAACACCCACTAGCGGGCCTTAGAAGAACAAGAAGCCTCAAGGATATTCTTGTTAGATCCGAATATTGTAGACCTACTCCCGTTTGTTCCTTGCCCGCAGGACATTTTCCATGCGGGGACTGCTCAGTATGTAATTTGATGGTGGACCTACGGAACATAATAACCCTCAAGAAGATGCCCCCGTTGAGATTCTCTACATGTAAATCCTCTTACATTGTATACGTTATTCAATGTGGCTGCCGCTTTAATTATATCGGCAGCACCACACGTCAATTACGTATCTGGATTCAGGAACACCTGTCTAGGATCAAAAATAATGTCAGGGAGGCTCCCCTTGTGGAACATTTTCTGTCCAGCCATAATGATCCAAGAGACTTGTCAGTTTCAGTTTTGGAGGTACTTGACACAGAAGGCAACACTAAACTTTTGCAATCTGAAAATAGATGGATTTTTGAGCTGAAGAGCTTGAGTCCTACTGGGTTGAACCAGTCAATTGATTACTCTTGCTTCCTGGGTTAGGATGCCCTCTTTATGCTCCTCCAGCTTTGTTTCTTAACAACACTCTGTAATTGTTGGTAGCGGGTCCTAACAATTTAAATAAGGATAAGTGTTCGCAGAGATAAGCCCATTGTTAGAATTATGCATATGATGTAACCCAAGAGAGGCACTATAAATAACGGGGCGGGTCGTTGAGCAGATCATCTGTCGATTAACTTGTGCTCAGCATAATTGATTGTGGGGTGCGAAGAGAGATGGCAACGGCAAGTGAGTAACTATTTGACCTTGTTTTTTGATTGATGCATTGTATACAGAACTAGAATTTATTAGTGCACTTTTATTCAATAGCCCATGGAGACTAGCCCTGGAAGAAGAAGACCTGAAACGGGAATTGAGAATAACAGCTGATGCCCGTCGGCTAGTTTTGTCTTATTGATTCCATCTATGGACACATGGACTGCCTTTTCCTTTGGTTGCACTCTCCACTTTCGATTGAGCTTATCATTGTATATATATGAATTTTTGTAATTGCTCTTGGCGACGGACCACTCTACCTCATTCATGAAACTATTGTAAACTGTGTTGCACATTCTTGCACTTTTGCACTTTTGTATATATATAAAAATTTTTCATATGCAAATACCATCTGGAAGCTGGCAACCCTGCCATCGGAGAAAGAAGGCATGGGAATGGGCCTCCTGAGCATGCTCCTGGACATCGCAATGATGTCACTCCCAGGAGTGATGTCATCATACTACCCCGAGAACACTCCTGCTCTTTGCAGTGGGCTGATTTTGGCCCCAAACGGGTCTGTTTTGGTTTGTTTGAGGCCAAAATCGGCCTGCTGCAAAGTGTGCTCTCCCCCGCATGATGATCCATTTCCTGGGAGTGATGTCATCATGCAGGGCACGGGGGTGTGTGTACAAGGAGGATAATGGGCCAGGCAAAAAGGTAAGTGCCAAGTATCCTACCTCCTGCTGGGAGGGTAAGGGAACCTGGTAAAACCCTGCTCCTTCTTGTAAAATGGTTTTAATTGTAGTTTTGCTCTGTATGAATTTTAGCTCTAGTTTTTTTTAATGATGGGTTTCTTGGGTTGTTTTAATGGTTTTCAAATATGATTTTAGTCTATATTTTTTAATTTGTTAGTTGCATTGGTGGCCTTTCGGAGGGCAGAAAGGCAGGATAATTTTTTTATAAAAGAAAACACTAAACCAACCTTTGCAAACAGCAGGGCCAGGTCCATGAACACCCCAAATCTCTTAATCTGCTCTGCAAATGACAACACTACTCCAAGCACTACAAGTGGATCAACTTCCTCTAAAACATCAGCCCGTATGAAGTGCATTGCATCTTATGTATAAGTTGTATATCTCAATATATTTTCGTTCTAATATAAATTACTTCTATGAATATTGCAGCAGGAACTTCAGCTATTGCTCCCTTCTGCTCTGTTTCCTTAATGGCTGTGGACACAAGCCTCCTTGTACTAGGCTCATCCAAACCTTAAGAAATTACTTCCTTGAACTGCCCGCTACGCTGGATTCATACTGATGGGCTGCATGAACAAGGAGATTACTTTGTTGCTGTTGTATAAAAAATGTATTCTAGTGACCTTTTAGTGATCTAATATAATCTATTTGAAACTTCTGTAGAAATGTGGATTATTCTAAAAAATAGTCCAGTGACTGTAATACAGCCTACACAGTTTGAAAACAAAACTCCTGTCACCTTTCCTTTGCTGATGCAATGAAGGTAAACCTTCATGGCTATGGATTAGCTCTTCTTTTTGAACCTCTTTGTGCAGGGCAGTTTTATTTCAGTAACTGACACTTTGTAAAAATTACTGGATGCACAGTACATGCCTCTTCATGAAATATGTATACCTCATAAGGACAATTAATATTTTGTCTGCTTCTTTCCCCTTTGGAAATCAAAGGAATATATTCTTTCCCTCCTGTACAATCTCTTTGGAGCACCTTTGGAGGAGAGGTGGCTAATAAATATTTTAAATAAAATAAATAAAATCCCTTTATGCTATAGAATTGTCATTCTGTCAGGAAATAGTCACCTTCCCGCACAAGGGTATTGTTAGATGTAGATCCAAAAGGGGTGGGGGATATGATTGCATCTACAGGAATTCTCTGCTGGTTTGTCATCAGTATTGGCAAGTGCTGGCCAATCTTTTTTGCATCACTAATCCAAAGAAGGAACCAGTTTTTCCTGGCAGCGTTAAACAATCACAGAAGTGAACCAAATGGAAACACACAAAGCCTGCTTGAATTAAAAGAGCTCCATAGAAGTCTCACCCTTAATTAAGGCAAGTCAGTGTGAATGGTAGCGTAAACTAACCTCCTGTTCTAAAGAGCTTCTCTTTTAATTTCATCTCACACCTGCTGTTTGAATGTGTGAGAGAATCTGATCCAAAATGGGAAGAAATGAAGGTTAAAAAAATAAACCCAAAGACATGCCTAAATCATGCTCAAAAGACTTGCCTATTAAAATTTATGTTAATCAATGTAATTTTTACACAGATACTGAAAGTCAACATTGCAGTGATGAACATTACCATATGGCATTTTTTAGCTGCTGATCTTTGGTGGCTTTTCTTGAATGTGAAAGACCAAACAGAACACATGTAGCTGAGATAGCTGATGCAAAAATATTTTTGTAATTTTACATGTCACAGTATTATATTCTGCAAAGCTGGCATAGATAGTGATTGAAATTAATTTATATTGCCTGTTGCAGTGATGTCAAATGATAAAAAGCACCTTTGACAAGAAAAGGAGAGAAAGATATGTAGGATGAACACTTTAAAGCCAAGATAAAAGCCAGTGGGATCAATGTTGCCTGAGAGCAGGATTAGGCATTTAGGGCAGTAGCATAAACACTTAACAGCATTTTATTGCGTCTGAATCTGAATATTTAATGCTAATTATTTTAGCTAATTCTGTTTATAGAATCAGAGTTTATAGGCCAATAGTGGCTATTATTTGTATGTTTTAATAGTTTAATATTGGAAACATAGCTATTACTTATGCTATTACCATTTTTGAAAACTAGTTATAGAATTTTATAAAACTTTTAGTATTCATTATTTACAGTTTTGTATTTGTAAACATATCCCCAATATATAAGTATTGAAAAAATTATCTGATGTTCATTTATGCAAAGTCAGAGATGATATTCACTAAAACACATTAATGGAAGGATTTTTTTTAATAAACAGAACAAAAAAAGCTCATATAGTTTAACTGACAAAAGCATAATTAAGGCAATAAGTTTTCTTTTATTATAAAAGCTTGCTGCAACTATATAGAGAAGCACAGATGCATAGCATGGGCTGTATGCATACAGATCACAATTAATGTTCTTATGTCCTTCAAGTGTTTGAAAGAATTTCAAGAATGCCAGGTTTGCAATGTTTGAAAAGCTAACAGTTGATTTGAAAAGCTGAGAAACCAGAAGGCTAAGCAGAGTTACACTCTTCCTAAGCAGAATTAAAGCCCTTCTAAATCCATTTAAGTCAATGGGCATAGAAGGTGAGACAGTGTTTAGGATTGCATTGGAAATATTCCTATAGTTGAGTTCCTGATGCTGAGGAACTAACTCATGAGTTAGAAGATTCTACAATGCCACAGTAAAAAATCATATCTGCACTCAAATATTAGAGGAAATTTCTCTCTGTATAAGCACATTCTGTTCAGAGAGGAGATTGCAGCAGGTGCAGAATGCTACAGCTTGATTATTATCAGGAGCTAGGTGGAGCATGCATATTACTCCCATTCTGCAGTCACGCCGTTGTTTCCCCAATCCATCAGTTACCAGGCTCATATAAGGGTTTGGCTATCACTTACAAAGCTCTTCATGGCCTTGGCCCCTCATATTTGCCGGACTGCCATGGTAGCTTTGTTCATCTGAACAGGGCCTTCTGCAGGTGCCACCCTACACATGAGCAAAATAACCAGCTGCTTGTATATACTCATTCCCTGTTGTGGTCTCTGTCTTATGGAATGGCCTGCCTATAGAGGTCAGGAAAGTTCCCACTTTCTTGTTTTTCCACAAACTACGCAGAACTGAATTATTCAGGAGGGCTTTTTTTACTTAGGTAATAGGGCTGTTCTGTAAGAAATAGCTCAGAGAGATCCTTTGGTAAAGGGCCAGGGACTAATATATACTACAGGGCACTGTGTGTTGATGTAGATAGATATGCTCCTACTGGGTAGTTTCCAAATCATTAAGTATGTCATATTTAATTACGTATGCTTTGTTTCATCAATGTTTCTCTGTATTCGTATTTATGCTTGTTTTCAAATTTATGCAATCAATTACTATATTGTATTGTTCATTGAATGTCCCAGCCGTTGATCGTATTGACTTTCACTGTGTAATCATCTTTGAGTCTTAGTGAGAAAGGCAGACTATAAATAACATAAATAAAATAAGTTTTCCCCAAAGAAGCTTTTGCGGTGGAGTGAACTGAACTATCAGCATCGCCAATGCTCCATAAGCTGTAATTCAATAAAGTTGTGGCCTCTTTTACTCCAGCCGGTTGCGTCAGTGGGGTTTTGTCACCATGCCCTTGCATCCTCCTCCCATTAGCATTGCGCTGCAAATGATGGCCCCCAGCCTCACCTGGGCAGCTGAGTTGCAGCCTGCATGGTGGTGGAGGCACATGCAGCCATTTCTCACCCTTCCAGCAGCCTCTGCTGGGAGGCCCACAACTGAGAAATTCAAACTCCCTGGCTGGCCAATCACAGCTGGACCTGGGAGGTGTTGCTCCCTCTCAGGTCCCGTATCATGGTTTAATGGCTGCTGGCCCCACCCTTCCTCACTTTGCACTCAGATGGCAACCCACCCTGCCCTCCCTATTTTGGTTTGTTTGACAGGGGTTGTTTACATGCAAGGTGTGTTTGGGTGGATTGTTCAATATGCTTTCTTTTCCTTGTCACAACTTTTGGTTGGAAGTTTAGGCATTAGGATTTGGTGGGGACACGGGAGCCTGCAAACCCAGTCTTCCCAGTAAGGAGGTTCCCTTAAGGAATCTTGGGAATGAGTTATGGTGAAGGATGCCCAGTTGTGGGGCTGCCAGGGCATACTCACTCCCAGGTGGCAGGGGATCCACACAGGAGTGCTTGTCCATGTGGCATTCCACTGGCTGCCACTTCTTGGTCCCCCCCCTCAGCAATGGTCTGAGGGGGCATGGGGGTTCATTGGCTGGCAGGTGGGTCAACCGATGCTTTGGATCTAACCCCTATGCATCGCCAATGCGCCATAAACTGTAATTCAATAAAACTGTGGCCTCTTTTACTCCAGCCAGTTATGTCAGTGAGTTTTTGTCGCCATGTCCTTACCCCGTCTTCTGCCCATCAGCACAAGTGTTTGCCTTCTTCCATGTAACAGCTCTTCAAGTATTTGAAGATCATGATCATGATGACATCTCTGTCTTTTCTAGACTAAACCTATCTAATTCCTTCAAACTTTCCTCAAATGAAGTTTTTTCCAGAACCCTAAGAATGCTCATTGCCCTCCTCTGAACCCATTCCACTTTGTATACAACTTTCTTAAGATGCATCACAAGAAAAATACCCAGTGTTCTTGGTTAAGGCTGTTTCCACATGCCCTTAAAGGGACAGCACACTACCGGAATGCTGGCGACGTCTGTGTTTGTAAAATATAAGTGGGCCATTTGGCTTCTGTTTTTTCAGTGCTGTTCCTCCCCCACAAAAGTGCATTCCCAATGGAAGCCGGATGGCCACAACCGTTTTGCAATCGGAGACATCTGGATTCATGAGGAAAAGCCACCAGCATTTGGTGAACGAGCTGTCCTTTAAGGGCGTGTGGAAACAGCCAAAGTCTGATTAGTGCAGATTAGAATGGAGCTACTACTTCTCATGATCAAGATCCTGTTCACATATACCTACAAACCAGGTATCCCCCATCTTGGCAAGTGCCAGGTTCTTCAATGGGATATATCTTTGATGTTGACTGTACTAATCTTGCACTGTGTAATCCAACTTGAGTCTCAGTGAGAAAGGCAGACTACAAACAAACAAACAAACAAACAAACAAACAAACAAACAAACAAACAAACAAACAAACAAACAAAAACAGCATGCTTATTTTTTTAAAAAAACCACTGCTGATCTAGATAGATCAGTGAACTGATTTGGTATAAGACTGCTTCATGTGTTCATGAACAGCTAGTATCTACCACTGGATTTCTATTGGTCTTTAGACAGACTTAAACATGTAATTTAATGATATATAATTTAATTTTTTCTATGATCAAAAATTTCTGTTGTGGGTTATAATTTGAGAAATCTATTAAAGAGTGATATTTTGCCACTTGTAGGCTCTAACACATACATATACATTTTCACTGTATATGTCACATCTCATCACAACATTTCTGCTGTGCTATTGCAGTATCATGGCATGTGACACTACACTCATGAGATACATTATTCTGGGTGCTTATTGCTGGCCCAACATGTATTCAGAGTATAATGCCAATCTTGCAACTGAAATACTAGTAATGGTGCCACATAATATGTAATACCCATCAGCTATGTCCTGTCACTGGCTAGAATAATACAGGTTTTTAAAAGATGCCTCATCTTCTACTGATGTGTAATATATTAAATTAAAGGCAGCTTTAATCCATAAAGATCAGTGTAGAACAATTAAATCTATTTATCATTATGCCAATATGTGTACAGATTGTAGAGGTAAATGAGGCTTGGATGGGGTAAAAGAGCTTCATTGCTAGCAGCCATTCAAGGCTGCAATTTTATTAGCTAACAGGGTTAACAACATCTGGATAGTAGTTGCACTCAAGTAAAACATGTATACTAAAGGTTGTGATTCAGCAGGTGGCACTATTTCCTCTAAGACAACTATGAGGAAAATATTGCCCCAGTGTCCTATCTATTACATATCCTTTTGCCTAGCAGTCATATATTACTGAAAGTTTTTTCTTTTGTGCAGGCTAATGCAATAGTATATATATATATATTTGGTTTAAGTAAACTTTTATACCTGGCAAGATTTTTAAAGAACTGTTCTATCCATCATTTACCCCATTATGAACAAGTCTGCAACAGACAAGAAACGGAAACCTTTATACAGCTGGACATATTCTCTTACCAGACATCATAGGAAAACATAAGAAGAGCACTGCTTGCAAAACGTGACCAAAATGTTCATCCATTCTGATTGAAGGCAGGTAACATTAATCTCATTTTTGGCTTAGCATCCAAGAATTGCATTCCTCTCTTTTGTACTATGTCACATCAGTTGCTAGTTTATTATCCCATGATCATCCTCTACCCCAGGATCAATTGTTGTTTGTTGTTTTTAATTGACCACCAAACATATTTTTAAAAAGTTTATTCCAAAGTATCCTATTTTGCAATGTTGATTTTCAAGTTTTTATTCTAGTGCATCAAGTTATCTATAATTTCACATATAAATAGTCTACAGTCTGCACGAAAGGCTATCCTAAAGATTTATCAGTGGCCTTTTCTTCTCCATCCTGTCTCAGAGTTTTTTAATCTGCCTCCTAAAGTTTGTGCATGGAAAATCGCCCTGTCATTGTTTTAAAGTTTATAAATAATATCACAGCTACCCAATATTCATGTAAGATAAAAGAAAATGCAATAATTTTACAAAGGACCCCCCCCACACACGTACAATTAGAATTGAGTTAAAAATAGGCTTTTTATACTTATTTTTTGTGCCAGAAGGAAAGATAAAGGAAGGCAATTGGACAGACCAGTATAGGAAACATACAGTATGACCATGAGAATGGGTTTAACTTGGGTATCTGATTCAATGCACATTTGATAATACCAGGAAGGAATGTTTACTTTTCCACTTATCAGTGCAATTTAAACCATGAAACAGAATTCTAATCTATTTCTATTGACTATTCAGCTACAGTAAAAAATGTTTAAAGAAATTTTCAGTGTGTCCACACTCAATATTCTCAACATCTCTGCTGTAGTTTAGCAGCTAGTTAAATCAGCTGCGACAATATCAAATTTATAATGCTGCAGGTAGAAAGGTGAATACTCAGTTCAGATGAATTCAATAACTTTTTTAATGCAATGAATAAACTGGATGAATAGGAATGACAGAGCAAGGATAAACAGATGACCTTCTCCTTGGTGCTCTTTCAGAATGCTCCAGTCCAAATTAAGCTGGAAAAATAACATGCATTTCAGAAAGCAGCATCTTTTATGCTTGCACATTTTAAATTGTTACAGCTTATCTTTTGTACTATTTCCTTGTCATTTAAACATTGGTAACTGTAGCAGTTCAAAATACTATACAATTATAATGCTTGAGCAGCTTCTTTTTGTTCCTCAGTTGCATTGAAAGGAGTGCATTCATATTGGGTATTCACACACTCGCGCACGCACGCAATAGCTTTGTAATGAAATTCTTCTAGTAGTTATATCATTATATTAACAACCTCAACTTCATTTTTGCAGAAATACATAATTTATTACTCTCATATAAAAGATAATTTATTGATGAAGGTATTTGCCATGACATTACAGACACATCTCCATTTGACAACTTTTTTTTGCCACAGAAGGAACATGATTGGCATCATCAGCCTACTGGCCAATGGCCTCCCCCTTTGAGACATGTTCGGCAATATGCAGTCTGGGAGCCACACCAGGCCAGCTAAATCTTTTCAAACCAGTGCTTCTCCCAGTCACACATATTTTTCTTGTGTGTTCCATGGAGCTGCTGAAGGTTTTTCTTGATGTATACAGTCACCACCATATTCCTTTACATTTATTTAGAGAGCTATCCAAAGCAGGACTACTGAGAATCCTACTCAGGTCTGTTAAATGGGCCATACTCCCAGGAAAATATTCTTAGAATCTTGCAGTCAGAAAAATTATGTGTGTTCTTTCTGCCTCCAGTCTAGGCAACCTGTGCCTTAAACATACAGTGGCATTTACACAGGTGAAATATAAAGAAATTTGGCAACTAAGACTGGAGCTCTGATAACTATTCAGATTAGCAAATAGGCAAATTAATTCTAGGGAGGCAAAGAGGATTGCCTCACCTGAAAATATAATTAGAGATCATATCACAAAGGGGATTCTCTAAACTTTAACTGCATTTTTGTTTATGTGTATTTTAAAACATTTTTTTCAGAATAAAAGGAAGGATTGTTATTTCTTGCTGTGGCAGGGTTCCTGCCTTCCTTGCTTATTGCGTTAATGTAGCTGGTTGGAGGCAGACTTAAGTTTCTAGCATTACTAGCATTATGTGTGCATAAGAAGTATCCTTTTATGTAATTTTATTATTAAACATTAGCTAAATACCCATCAAGAATGATGTGTATGGGGAGAAGCTGTCTGAGGGGGTATCCTAGCTCACCATTTCCCCTCCCTTAGAGGTCTCCTTAATTCCTAAGGCCACCTTAACTGAGCAACATGACGAGTCCAGTCCTAAAAATGCCTATTGCTGCCCTGAGAGGGGAGAGGGGGTAAGAAAGCTAGAGATCAGGGAACTAGCTTTAAGTTTTCCATAATATGAAACCTCTAGACTGTAGCCCACATCTGATGACCTATTGCGAGTAATAGTCAGCAGCACACCTCAAGACTAAGCAGGCCTTGTCTCTAATTTTAAAAATGTTCCTTCTCCTTGTTACTGGAGAGAGAACAATGAAGGCACACCTTTCCTTCCAAAAAAGAAAGACAGTACTGCACAGTGCACACAATACTTTTAAATCTGTCCTAGACATAGTTCTTATTTCTACTTCTCAAAAAGTAGCAAGGACATAGGAAACTGGAATAAATCCTGGACTATTTGCTAGTCATCCTTCCTTAGTCTTCAGCCATGCCCCAATTAACTTTAATAGGGATACACATGATGCAACTGAGCAAGGTCCTCTTTTCACCTTTGAAAGGAGTGGAGGAATTTTCCACCAAGTGAAAATGTTCTCAATACAACAAAGAAAGTTAGGAAATATAATAACCCTAAAACTCTAGGCTTTTTTCTTTCTTTTTTGCAGCTCAATCCTCTTTTGGAGTACTTGTTTCACTTTCTTCGCAGAGAACAAGTCCGAAGGACAGGTCAAAAAACCCTGAAGCTTTCCTTTTCCCCCCTTGGCTGCCACTATCTACTAGACCTTTATCCGGTGAATTTTCTTTGGTCACATGGTAACTTTTTTCCCCAGAGCAATACTCAAATCTTTTATCTCTGCTGGGTGAGAATTAATGATATCTTCCTATTCTAGTTAACAGGATGACTCAGCAGATTCAGCCTACAGGCTGAAAAAAAAAACTTTGATTAAGCGTCTCTTAAAGAATATGAAAATTATTCTGAAATGGAAAGGAGATATTGATATCAACAACATGAGCAAGGAATGATACCTTTTGTAGGTAAGAATTGTACAGTTTTTAAATTTCAAAGGACTTCAAACAAGGCTAGAAACTAAAATGATTTGTGGATTTGTTACATTTATACTCTTCCTTCCTCAAGAAGCTCATAATGGCTTATATATCTGATTCTCTGGATACTGGGTGGTGGTATATGTTGTTGGGCTATCCCAATTCTTTCTTCACATGCCTCCTGTGAATAAGGTTGGATTGTGAGATAATGATTGGCCTAAGACAGAGAAACTGCCACTTCTACCAATGTATGAAATCTTGTACATTGGAAACCACTTTTAATGGCTATGTCCTTGTTAAAGAAGCACACAGGAACTCAGAGAAAAAGAAAATCAACACTTGGATGACACAACATGCAGCTATGCAATTATTAAACATTATAATATTCCCAGTTCCAGCAGTGTTTTGCCTTGGGTTAATTGAATACTATTGTTGCCATCCTCTTCCCATGGAAATGAATCAGCAGCTGATGTACTAGCTGGCACCTCTACAATGGCTGAAGGCATGGCAGCCAGCAAAGGACCTGTACAGAGAGGGACATCTTATTAATTCACCAACCATCCAATATGGTACTGTCGTTATGGAAAGCTTCTCTACACAGCACATACAAGATGGATGAAGATAAATCTGGATGAGATGGTGCTCAGCAGTGAAAAGTTGGCACTGCAGACAGCAGAGTTTGGCCAGTAATCATTAAGGAAGGTGGCATGAGCCAGTGTGGTGTAGCAATTAATGTGCCAGATTAGTACCAATGAAACCCAGGTTCAAATCCTCAGTTTTCCATGAAGTTTATTAGGTGATTTGGGTCAGCCTAACCAGCCTCTCAAGATTGTTATGAGGATACAGTGGAACAAGGGAGGACCATGTATATATTCTTAGAGGAGCAGGATAAAATGCCACATCCTTCTTGAGAGAAGAGGAACAATAAGAGTGAAGCACATGCACAGAGGCCAGTAGCTTGATAAATGATTGTTCTGTTTTTCTCAGAAAGAAAATCAGAAAAATTCTCAGAATTCTTATGCATTTAAACCCTCTAGTTTCAGTTGGACTTACTCCCAAATTAAGTAGGCATCTCTAATATTTTAAAGTATGCTTAGCAGAGAAAATTGGGAACCTCTTTTTCTGCCAAAAGTGTTGATTTCCAGCTTTTTTAATGTAGAGGGCAGAAAGTTGCAGCCAGAAGCCAACAGATCTAGATCTTGGTATTAATTACTCAAAGGTTCTTGCCACTAACAGCTAAATCAAATGAACAGCAGATTCCTAGAAAGGAAGGGTGTCTGGGGAAAGTGGAGGCTTTGCGGATTTCTTCGGGGGAAAGTGATGCATGGTAGGTATAAGTTCACCATTTTGGCAATGGGCAGGAAATCTAGTTCCTGGGTGATGAGCAATACATCTCAGAAAAGAAAAAAAAGGAGGACAGAGAGCACTGTGGTCCCCCTGCAGGCTAAAGGGATGTCTGGCAGCAGATCCACACCAAGCATTTCTGGTTCAAGACAGATAATTTTGTTCGCAAAAAAATCTATAAACAGCTTGTGAAACTCTATCTGCATTGCAACCCATCCACCTGTGCAAAGGGAGAGAGAGAGAGAGATTTGTGTTTGGTTGCTGGAAAAATATTAGCTGGAGATTAAAGCATTTATTGATTACTATGTTACTTTTCTATCCTGCACATCCTCAAAAAGACCAGACTGGCATGCATGGGAGTTATCCCTTTTGTCTTAGAGTAAACTTGTGAAACAATATAAGCCAAGAGAAAGACAGTGTTTTATTCAAGGTCACTCAGTGAGCTTTAGGTTTGAATAGGAGTATGAACTCAGCTTTCCCTGATCCAAGTTCAACCCACTATCCACCATACCAAACTGGCTTTTATGGGTGTCGTTCCTGAATACCTTTCATTGGGGTGCAGACAAGTCAGTGCTCTGAGAAGAAGGACAAAACTGAAAGAAAAACAATTAGTGAGGGCCAGGAAGCCAAGGGAGACTGCAACCAAGAAATCAGGAGACTGAGACTTGGGAAGACAACCATGAAGGAACTAGAAAAGATTTTTAAGTGTAAGCAAGTGTTGCTGGGGACCAAGATCAAGGTAATTCATACTATGGTATTCCCTATTACTATGAATGGATGTGAAAGTTGGACAATGAAGAAAGCTGACAGGAAGAAAGTGGATTCATTTGAAAGGTAGTGTTGGAGAAGAGTTTGAGCAATACTGTGGACAGCCAAAAAGACAAATAAGTGGGTTCCTGATCAAATCAAGCCTGAATTCTCCCTAGAAGCTAAAATGATGAAACTGAGGCTATTGTACTTTGGTCACATCATGACAAGGCAAGACTCACTGGAAAAGATTATAATGCTAGGAAAATATTAAGGTAGTAGTAAAAGAGGAAGACCCAATATGAATTGACTCAATAAAGATGGGGTGGATTAACTCAGTAAAGGAAACCACAGCTTTCAGTTTGAAGGACCTGAGTAAGGTTATCAATGATGGGGCATCATTCATAGAGTGGTTGTAAATCAAAAGCAACTTAATGATACATAACACATACAGGGAGTCAAGGGACTAGCTTCAGAGGCTAGATCAGAAGGGAATCCTGTAACTTGTGGCTTCTCTTGTCACTGTAGTATTATGACCTAGAAACCCTAAAGGGCCAAGAAATAGTTAATAACTGGGCTTAGTACCACACATTGGTTTGAATTAGTCAGCTAGTTCTCTGGCTGCAGGTTTCTAGTTCAATGATATAGAGGGAGAAGAAGGAGATCCTAGGGAGAGGAATACAGCAGTGTTGGATAAGTGTTGGAAAAGAGGATAGAAAGGAAATGGTAAAATAAACAGCAACTGTTTCATTCAAAGATTCAGGATTAGAAGCATTTTTTCTTTCTGATCTGTGGTCCTCACATCAGTTCTGCTGAAGCAAGCACTTTGATTTTCTTTGCCCCTCCACAGACCTATTACTTGTTTCTTAGAAACAGTCAAAAGATCAAAATGTTTGAAAAACAGGTATTTTTTAAAGTGCTGTGTCATTACCAGAAGAAGGAGAAAAAAAGAGCGTTGGTAACAGATGCTTTCATTAACAGAGGATAATGAGGCAACAAGATGTTAAAATAAATCATTACTCCCCCACCACTTTTTAGGCAAACAATCTGCATGCAGTATAGCAGGTAGTGCTTAATTCAATGCATTTTAAAATAAATTGTAAATAAATACTTTCTTAATATTTAAACGAAACCTCATTCTACAAGTAAGGCTTCACATATTATTTCAGGTATATTGCTTTCCTGCAGTTTTCAAGTGTCCATGCAGCCAAAATAAATTCTTGCTTTCCCCCTACATGTCACACAGTTTTCTCCCTTTTCAACATTCCATTCTACCGTTTGAAAGTGATTGGCTGAAGCTGTTGGAGGGCGGAACATGAAACTGTCTGTCATAACGTGTTAGCATACATTAATGGTTCTCAGCAACCTTAAATCTTTTGCTTCATTAATGGGTAAATCATTAGGAAAGGGTTTACAGCTTTCCTTCAAGAAATAGGAGTGTATATATATTTATATTTATAAAAATATATTTTTATATTTTATAAAATATTTATATTTTTATTTATATTTTATAAAATATATTTATTTATAAAATCATATGTTTTATTAGTATTTATTATAAAAAAACAATCAGTATCAACTGCATGATGTCAGAACTCTGTAGTACTGGAAGAACATGACGTATTGTGAATAATTTATTTCTGAGCTGTCTCTTTCAGAATTGTGAGTAATGGTAGCAAAGGTAACTAACATGCTTTCCCTTGGGTAATTGGATAGAGATGCTGACAGAAGAACAAGTTCCTAAGTAGGTTCAGGTTGGATTCTGACTCATCTTCTATTTATATGTCATTTATACATATTCAATGCTTGATGAACTACATGTGTTAATCAACCATAACACCAAAGGTAGAATGTTCAGGCAACCTTAAAGGCAATGCTTTTCAGTAGAGTAATGCACATATTCAGCTGTCATTTGGTGCAGAGATTGACATGTACCCTGCCCTTAGTCATGTTCAGATTTATTTAGAAATTATATTTATATTCCACATTTCTTCCCACCCTTCTTCCATCATAGAATTCAAGGTAACTTGCATAGGATGTCTCCCATGCTATCACTGACCAAGTCCAGACCTGCTTGGTTTCTGCAAGGTTATGGCATCATGTCCCTTTTGACTATATTCTGGGACTAATATAATATTTAAGAATTTCAGGTTTATCTGTATATGTATCCATGGGTGGCAGAATTAAATCCACAGTAACTATATTCTAACATGGAGTGTGTGGAATGGTACTTAGTTGACCTTTGTCCCAGACACTATCTATCAATCAGGAGTTCACTTTTTTAGCCTTGTTCCCCTCCTAGTTGCAATAAGGTTTCTTTTGTCACTGTCATCACCACAAGAAACTTTTAGATATATGTCAGTTCAGCCATCTAGAAACCAAACCATCTTGTGCCATCTCTTTCTCAAATTAAGACCTCCAAGTTTTTCCTCATTACCAATTCCAAATTACCCTGGAGTAGGAGAACTCTTGGTATAGTAATTTGAACCCTTGGCCTTATAGTAATTTGAAACTAGACAGGAAACTCCTCACCATCTTTTTGTACCTTGATCAGCCAAGTTTAGAGATTTATATGAATAGAAATAGACAACAATAGGAACAAATTCATAAAAAAAAACGTAAGTTTACTTGTAATTGGAGTAATTGGTATAGCTGAGCAAAAAGTGTCTAGCAAATATAGAGTAAAAATAAAATTAAATACAAAACACAGTCCTTTCCCCCTGGTACTAAACATAGTACCTTAGGATGCTGACGTCAAGAGAGCGGCAGAATAAGCTTATATTTACCTAATCTGTTTCTGTCTTTTGGGGCTGGTTTTCTCATAAAGCCATTTCTTTTTAGTCTGGTCATGTCTTGACCTCTGCCTTTGTCAGAAATTCCACCCCCCAAACAAATCTTTCCTTCCTCTTCTCTTACCAAATTCAGTCTTTTAAGTCCTGCTATGAAAGCTCTGTTCATTTGAACAGGGCCTTCTGAAGACCCCTCTTGCAGACAGGTTTGATCTGTCAAAGCCTGTGCTCAGGCTTTGGGGTTTGTGGCTCCTACCTATTGGAACAACTGAGCAGAAAAAGTTAGGAATGCCCTCATGCCTCTGTTGTTTTGCAGATCTTGTATGACAGAACTTTTTAGGAGGTTTTGTCTGCAAATCAAGAAGTTGTTCTTTCCATTTTTAATATTGTTATATACATTTTCTCTTAATTATTGGTTATTTTAATCTGCCTTGATTCTTCTTGAGAAAGGTGGATGATTGAACTTTAATGATGCTAAATAAATAAGTAAATAAATAAACAAACAAACAAACAGACAAATAAACAGACAAACAAACAAACAGAGTCCCATCAGACCTACTGGAAAGACAGTAGAGACCCCCTCACCTCTGCAGGAGTATACCGTATACCCTGCAGCTGTGGACAAGTTTACATCGGGACCACAAAGTGTAGCATCCAGACAAGAATAAAAGAACATGAAAGACACTGCAGACTTGGACAACCTGAAAAATCAGCAGTGGCTGAACATAGCCTAACTCAAACAGGGCACAGTATCTTATTCCAGGACACCAAAATACTGGACAACACTTCCAACTACTTTGTCAGACTGCACAGGGAAGCCATTGAAATTCACAAGCATAAGCAAAACTTCAACAGGAAAGAAGAAACCTTAAGAATGAACAGAGCATGGTTTCCAGTTCTGAAAAACACCAGGCTAACAAAACATTCTATCCCCGACAATAGCCCTGCAGAGAAGATTAGCACATCAAGTACCAATCCATATGCAAAAGAACCTCCTCAGGATACAGTGAAGCCTCCCGCCATCAGCATTCCACACCCTGGGAAACTCTTACAGGATGACTCAGCTCAACCCCACCCCTCCTGAGTAGATACAAATGACCTACATCTTTTCCACACTGTGACACTGAGAGATCTCTGTCTTTTGGTGCTACACCTCTGAAGATGCCAGCCACAGCTGCTGGCGAAACGTCAGGAACTACAATGCCAAGACCACGGCAATACAGCCCGGAAAACCCACAACAACCATCGTTCTCCGGCCATGAAAGCCTTCGACAATACATCAAACCAGAATCATAGGATTGGAAGGTACCTCTAGGGTCATCTAGTCCAACTCCCTGCACAATGCAGGAAATTCACAAATACCTACCCCCCACACTCCCATTGACCCTTGCTGCATGCCCAGAAGATGGCAAAACACCATCAGGATCCCTAGCCAAACAGGCCTGGGGAAAATTGCTACCTGACCCCAAGGTGGTGATTGGTCTTACCCTGGGCATGTAAGAAGGGACCATGAGAATTAAGCACTGATGTAACTCTACCTGCCCTCCCCCTCATGACAAAAAACATTCAAACACCATTGTGACTGTGGAGACACATACAGTGCAAGCAGGACCTTCGGTGGCTGTTTATATAGGTTTTTCATCTTTTCTTCAGAGTACTTATTTGTTATCTGTATTTTGTACTTAGCCAAACTGAATATCATGAGGATGAAAGGAAATCTCATAGTTTACTGTTGACACACTTGTTTAGTAGAAAGTCGAGGAACTGATTTGTAGATGAAGGTGAAGAGAGCGATTCATCTTTAAAGTGAATGATATTGTGTTATGCAAATGCAAAGTGATAAACAAGATAGATTACAACTTAGAGGTGTGAAATATTTGTCCACTTCAGATGTTTATTTATTTATTTTAGGATTTTTAAAACCTTTCTGTTAAAAATGATCTACAAGGCAACTTGCAAGAAAGCATTAAAATAACATGAGTAAAATAATATAACAGCACACACTGAAAAGGTAAACCAGCAGTAAAAAACAGTATTGCAGCTTCATATTTCTGAATACATTAGTACACCTTTTACTATCTGAAGATAATTCCTTAGATGACAGCCCAGCTGAATCTGAAGACAGCATTGGCAGCAAGAAGAATAGTGCTAAATCCTACTAGACAAAATGAAGCCATCTGAAATCAACATTTATACAGTTTTTCTCCCCCTCTTAGATGCACACCTATATGTGGTAAGGTGGTTTGAATGGGTCAAGTGAAGCTGAGAGCAATACATTAGGAGTTTAGACTTTGTCAAGAAGAGTCTAAACTCCTAACTGAGTCAAGACAAAATGGTGAAAGCTGAGACTCCAGAATAAGATGTATACACCCTTTTCAGGAATCAACAGTGACATCAGCAGAAGAGAATTTACTGTTCCAATGGTGATGGGGGCAGAGAAATTCTTGAAGGCTAGCTACTGGGCAGCAGAAGTGGAGGAAGGTGATGTTGGTGGAGGATCTTTCATAGACAATGGCAGTGACATGTCAGCTAACCCTGGTTCATACTGCACAGAAAGCAGCAATGGTAAACCACTTCTGATAATCTCTCACCTTGAAAACCCTATGATGAGACAACCCAAAATGAAAGAAAATATACTGCTAGAAGAGAGGACCCCCACAAGTTGGAAGGCAATCAATTGGCTACTGGGGAAAAGCAGAAGATAAGTATGAATAAAACTGTTCTTAATGATGCAACTGGACAAAAGCCAAAAGGATGTCCAGTTGCTGATGTGAACAGATGAAAAATGGAAGTCCAAAGCTGTATGACACATAGGAACATGTAATGTGAGAAGTATGAATTAAAGTGAGTTTGAAATTGTAAAATGAGGAATGGAGCATTTAAACATTTTAATCCTGGGTGTGATTGAACTAGAGTGGACTGAATTAGGTCATTTTCAATTAAAAAGAGATTTAATCTGGAAATGGTAAAGTCAGAAGAAATGGTGTTGCTTTTATAATGAAGCGATACCTAGCACAAGCAAGCAGGAACTATAGTGCAAAGTCTAACCAAATAATGTCAGTCAGACTTCATGTAAGGCCTATCAACATAAGCATCATTCAAATTTACTCCTCAACTAATGATGTTGAAGAGGAAGAAATTGAAAGCTTTTGTGCAAGTGTCCACAAAGAAATTGATCATACACATAAACAAGATACACTGATAATCATAGGTGATTGAAATGTAAAAGTAGGAGTTGGCTCAGAAGAATCAAGCATTGTTGGAAAATATGGCCTAGGATTACAAAATCAAACAGGAGAGCAACTCATTGCATTTTGTGAAGTCAACAATTTCTTCATTGCAAACACGTGCTTCAGGCAACCGATGAGATGAATGTATATGTAGAAATCTCTGAATGGCCAGTACAGGAATCAAATAGATTACATAATTGAAAACAAAAGATGGATAAACTCTATTCTCTCTGCTAACATAAGACCAGCAGCTGATTGTGGTACAGATCACCAACCGTTCATATCAAAAATTAGAATAAAGCTGAAGAGAAATATTAAAGAATCGTAATGCCAAAATATAATCTAAATAGCATTCCTGAAGAATTTAAAGTCCATGTAAAGAACAGATTTGCATTACTAAGTTTAATTGAACATGAGCTGGAAGAGCTATGGACTGAAACCAGAGAGAGACATTATCAAGGAAGAATGGGTAAAGAGACTATTCCTGTAATCAAAAAAGAAGCCTGGATGGATGACTGATGAAGTTCTTAAAACTACTGAGGATAGATGAGAAGCAAAAGTAAAAGGTGACGGAAACAGGGTCAGAATTCTAAATGCAACTTTTCAGTAACTTGTGTGTAGAGACAAAGAGAACTGAGTACAGAGAAATAGAACAGAACAACAATAACAACAATAAAGGAAGAACAAGAGACCATAGGTAGGGATGCTGAAAGAACAACATGGAAATTCAATATCCAGACAAAAAGAAAAGATGGAAACAATACACTGAAGAGCTATAGAGAAGAGATGAAAGGATGACAGATTCCTTCAAAGAAGAATCTTTTAATGAAAAGTCTAAATTTTAGGGAGTATAGTGAAAGCTGCACTCAAAGCAATTGGGAGAAACAAATCACCTGGAGTAGATGGGATGACAATAGAGCTTTTCCAAGCTACAGAAACTGAGTCCATCAAAATCTTAACAAGAATACGTCAACAAATATGGAAAGCAAAACAATGGCCCACAGACCAGAAATGCTCAAACTACATTCCAGTTCCCAAAAAGGAGACCTCAAAGATTGCAGCAACTATCAGACGATTGGATTAATTATCCACACAAACAAAGTATGCTCAAGATTCTATAATAAAGGCTCTCATCATATATGAAATGAAAAATGCCAAATGTTCAGCTGGATTCAGAAAAAGAAGAGGCACTAAAAATCATACTGTAAATTTAGAATGGTTAATGAAGCAAATCAGAGAATTTCAGAAGAAAATCAGTTTGAGTTTTATATATTGCAGCAAAGCTTTCAACTGTGTAGATCATGAAAAGCTATGGATGGTCTTAAAAGAAATGGGTGTACAATGACATCTTATTGTGTTGATACACAGTAAGGCCCATATTGTGTTGATACACTTATTTTTGAAGTGAGCCAGATTAGCATTGTTATATTGGAGCTAACGACAGACATTCAGCTCATCTCCATAAGCTCCTAGAAGTCCACATGATTCACTCAGCAGTAGGGGTGTGCAAGCCAAAAATTTTCGGCTATAGCCGAAAGTAGAAAGCCGAAAGAAGATTCTCTATCGTTAAAGCCGAAAGCCGAAACAAGAATCTCTTTCGGCTTTTGGCTTTCGGGATTCTTTCGGCATTATTTCGGCATTCTTTCGGCTTTTTTCTATGGGAAAATGCCTCCGTCTTCCAGGACGCCTGGAAGAGGCATTTTCCCACCGAATAAGCCCAAAATTGGTGGGTACCTTCCTCTAACCCTTCTCTAACAACCACCCAAGTTTCAGACAGATTGAACTTTGGGGGGCCATGTTATGGCCCCCCAAAGCAGGTCCCCCCATCCTCCCATAAGAAAGCGAAGGAGCAGCATATTGTTAGCATGCTGCTGCTCATCTTTCTTCATTATTTCCTATGGGGAAAAAATGAAGAGGCAGGCTTCCTTTGCCAGGGGTGGCATTTTGCATGCAAAATGCCCTCTTACCCTCAGGGGCCCTTCTCCCACCCCTCCTCCCACCCCCCACCAAGGCTCAGCCTGCTCCCACTTGGGGGGGCCATTTCATGGCCTCCGCAAGTAGGTGCTCTAATCTCTACCACTGACAGCTGGGGGAGGCTTGTGTTGCCAGGGGTGGCATTTTGCATGCAAAATGCCCCCCAACCCTCTGGGGCCCTTCTCCCACCCCTCCTCCCACCCCCCACCAAGGCTCAGCCTGCTTCCACTTGGGGGGGCATTTCATGGCCTCCCCAAGTAGGTGCTCTGCTCTCATCTCTACCACTGACAGCTGGGGGAGGCTTGTCTTGCCAGGGGTGGCATTTTGCATGCAAAATGCCCCCCAGCCCTCTGGGGCCCTTCTCCCACCCTTCCTCCCACCCCCCACCAAGGCTCAGACTGCTCCCACTTGGGGGGGCCATTTCATGGCCTCCCCAAGTAGGTCCTCTCAGCCCCTAAAGTCCACCCCTTACAGCCCCACACAAACCCAATTCCCCCCCAGCTGCCACACACAGACCCAAATCCCCACATTAGCCCCTCACAGACCCAAATCCACCCCCACCTGCCCCACACCCATAACCCCAGGAACAGGCTGGCAAAGGCCAGCCCTCTCCCTTTGTTCCCTATGCTGGGAACTTCTAAACTCTCTTTCCCTGGGCAATTCTGCACAGCCCAGGGGTGCCACAATGGTGGGCACACTTCTGAGTGCCAGCTGGTCCCTGTGAAAGAGCACCTGAACCACAGACACCCTCCCTCAAATTCCCCCACCACCTACAGAGATGGCTGGCCAGCCAGCCCCATTGTTCCCTATGATGGGAACCAACTGCACAACAAAGAATAAAACAAGAACAACACAAAATAAAGTTTTAAATTTTTTTTCTCCCTTCCAAAGTACAAGTAGGCAAAGCATTATGACACATTACACCAGCAGTCCCCCACACAGAAAAATTAAAACAAAACTCACTTAACATCAGAGAATCACAAAACACGATTCCTGTCAAAAACACTTTATTTCTTGAACAGCTTTAGGCTACACAGCAGGGGGGGAACACCAAAGGGCATGGAAGCAGTATCTTACACAAAAATAACACAACTCACTTCACATTAAAGAATCACCCCAAAAAATTGCTGTCAAAAGCACTTTATTTCTGTAACTGCTTTAGGTTACACAGTAGGAAGGCACCACAGAGCAGGAAAGCAGTGTACTACACAAAAATAACACAACTCACTTCACATCAGAGAATCACACAAACACAATTGCTGTCAAAAACGGTGAAGTGGGTTGTATTATTTTTTGTAGTACATTGCTATCATGCCCTGTTGTGCCCTCCTACTGTGTAACCTAAAGCTGTTCAAGAAATAAAGTGTTTTTGACAGGAATTGTGTTTTTGTGATTCTCTGATGTTAAGTGAGTTGTGTTATTTTTGTGTAAGATAGTGCTGCCATGCCCTTTGGTGTTCCCCCCTGCTGTGTAACCTAAAGCTGTTCAAGAAATAAAGTGTTTTTGACAGGAATTGTGTTTTTGTGATTCTCTGATGTTAAGTGAGTTGTGTTATTTTTGTGTAAGATAGTGCTGCCATGCCCTTTGGTGTTCCCCCCTGCTGTGTAACCTAAAGCTGTTCAAGAAATAAAGTGTTTTTGACAGGAATCGTGCTTTGTGATTCTCTGATGTTAAGTGAGTTGTGTTATTTTTCTGTGTGGGGGACTGCTGGTGTAATGTGTCATAATGCTTTGCCTACTTGTACTTTGGAAGGGAGAAAAAAAATTTAAAACTTTATTTTGTGTTGTTCTTGTTTTATTCTTTGTTGTGCAGTTGGTTCCCATCATAGGGAACAATGGGGCTGGCTGGCCAGCCATCTCTGTAGGTGGTGGGGGAATTTGAGGGAGGGTGTCTGTGGTTCAGGTGCTCTTTCACAGGGACCAGCTGGCACTCAGAAGTGTGCCCACCATTGTGGCACCCCTGGGCTGTGCAGAATTGCCCAGGGAAAGAGAGTTTAGAAGTTCCCAGCATAGGGAACAAAGGGAGAGGGCTGGCCTTTGCCAGCCTGTTCCTGGGGTTATGGGTGTGGGGCAGGTGGGGGTGGATTTGGGTCTGTGAGGGGCTAATGTGGGGATTTGGGTCTGTGTGTGGCAGCTGGGGGGGAATTGGGTTTGTGTGGGGCTGTAAGGGGTGGACTTTAGGGGCTGAGAGGACCTACTTGGGGAGGCCATGAAATGCCCCCCCCCAAGTGGGAGCAGTCTGAGCCTTGGTGGGGGGTGGGAGGAAGGGTGGGAGAAGGGCCCCAGAGGGCTGGGGGGCATTTTGCATGCAAAATGCCACCCCTGGCAAGACAAGCCTTCCCCAGCTGTCAGTGGTAGAGAAAAGAGCACCTACTTGGGGAGGCCATGAAATGGCCCCCCCAAGTGGGAGCAGTCTGAGCCTGGGTGGGGGGTGGGGGGAAGGGTTGGAGAAGGGCCCCTGAGGGCTTGGGGGCATTTTGCATGCAAAATGCCACCCCTGGCAACACAAGCCTCCCCCAGCTGTCAGTGGTAGAGATTAGAGCACCTACTTGGGGAGGCCATGAAATGGCCCCCCCAAGTGGGAGCAGGCTGAGCCTTGGTGGGGGGTGGGAGGAGGGGTGGGAGAAGGGCCCCTGAGGGTGAGGGGGCATTTTGCATGCAAAATGCCACCCCTGGCAAAGGAAGCCTGCTTCTTCATTTTTTCCCCATAGGAAATAATGAAGAAGATGAGTAGCAGCATGCTAACAATATGCTGCTCCTTCGCTTTCTTATGGGAGGATGGGGGGACCTGCTTTGGGGGGCCATAACATGGCCCCCCAAAGTGCAATCTGTCTGAAACTTGGGTGGTTGTTAGAGAAGGGTTAGAGGAAGGTCCCCACAAATTTTGGGCTTATTCGGTGGGAAAATGCCTCCCCCAGACGTCCGGGAAGACGGAGGCATTTTCCCATTGAAAAGCCGAAAGAAAGCCGAAAGAATCCCGAAACGTTTCGGCTTTTTTCTTTCGGCTACCCGAAACGTTTCGGCATTCCCCGAAACGTTTCGGCATTCCCCGAAAGAAGCCGAAACACTTTTGTTTCGGCATTCTTTCGGCATTCTGAATGCCGAAACGCACATCCCTACTCAGCAGCATTTTGTTTCAGTTCTTGGATTTCTGATCAGGTTTCATCATTCATAGTTAATTTTAGAAACTGTCTTTTGGTCTATTGATTTGAAAGGATAACATTGAATTATTCAGGCCTGCACCTTAACAATGTCAAATTTTGATTTGACTGTTTATATCCTGAGATATTAAGAGATCAGCCACTGCAGTTTTCTGACAGAATTCTGAGTTCATGTTTCCTTTTATTTTCCTGTTTGTTTGCTTTTCACTAAACTAATTTAATTCTTCTTAACCTTTTCCTGTGAACCTCTGTTCTGCATTTCACTCTTAGAATAATTTAATCCCCAAAGCAATTTTATTGATTGATTTTTGAGTTAAAAAGCCAAAAGCACACTCAGGAAAAAAATCAACCCATTTAACATTACACATATTTTCTCTATTCAACGGTTTTATACACAAGCTCTATCAACAGTTGATTATCTCACTGCAAAAAAAGATCCATATTGAAAGCATGAAACAAAAATGAATCCTGTGGCAACTTAATGGCTAACATACATTGTGTAAACTCTCCATTAGTGGCTCTCTTTCCAGTGTAGGGTTCCCAGATCCCCTGTTGGGGCAGAGGATCCCCGATTCCAGCCCCTATCTCTTATCTGGCCAGTGAGGGGAGGTGTGGGAAATGGGATTGGGAGCTCCAGACTGAAGCCTTCATTGTTGCACCAGGAATGATATCATTTCCAGCACGACAATGAAGGGAAAGCCCTTGCATGGGGGTATTTTTGCTTAAAATCAGCCGAAACTGTACATTTCTCCCACCTCCCACAATGCCCCCATCCCCCGGTTTGGGCCCTGGAGGACCTGGCAACCCTATTCCAGTGTGATAGCAATACAAATTAGTAGTATGCCTGGGCAAATAAGCTTTGAGCCACGTGCTGAAGACACTGGAGGGCTGGCTCTTCTCTCAACCCTGGTGAGTTGGCAGAGGGTCTAGAGCAGCCAGGACACTGAACCAATTAAGAGTATTAAAGGCTCTATTAACAGAACTAAGAAACTGGATAGGAAAGAGAAGAAAATAAACTTAGAGGCCTTCTGAGTTGAGAGAGTTCTCAAGAGTCTAAAAGAAAGGCCTGATAATAGCATTCTGCAGTCAGGAAAAGGCCCCCTACAGTCCTCTCGGCTAGCTAAAGCTTATTGTCCCTGCAGGATCTTTTTCTCTTCTTTGCACACAAAACATTGCTTACTCCACTACCAACAGCTGTAGTTAATAAAAATAAGGCAGTTGATAAAAATAAGCACTTTAATGAGGTAAGTAATCAGGGAAGTTTCAGCTGAGAAGGGAGGGAAGTAATAACTGGATTCCAAATTTAAGTCTTCAATATGACCTTTTATGCTTGTCAATTAAGCTGCAGAACAATAGAACAAGTCTTTATCCAAAGCTTCAATCTGATCGCAGGAGTCCAAAGTCTCTGCTTTGGACAAGCCCCACTAGTGTCCTTGTAGCTCTTACAGGCCTGTCTCTCCTCTGCTCTCTCCCTTCTCCCATTAGGAAAGGCAACTGTTATTTAGGTTAGAGTCAGAGTTGGGAGTCGGACTGATGAAGAATGTAGTCCCCCAACCCTAGGCTGTCCCTGTACTGGGCAGGGAGTTGGACTAGATGGTCTGTAAGATCACCAAAACATCAAGGTTGCCAGATCCCCCATAGAAGAACAGGGGGTAGTGGGCATTTAACTTCACGCATGCTTCCATGTTGTCAGAAAATGACATCATTTCTGGTACTACATGGAAGTGACAGGTCATACCAGGGGCCGATTCTCTACAAATTAGCTCAAAGGGGTTTTGGGGGAGGGGATGTCAGCCCCTTGCGTGAGCTGTTGATTATATGTTGTGCTGAAATGACATCAATTTCTGGCAACACGGGAGGGTGCATGCATGTTTCATGCATCTGCCTCAGGGCTGCCTCCCCTGTTTCCTGGCCAGATAAGCAGCAGCAGAGGACAGAGGCTTGCAGGGGTTGGGGAATCCCTGCCATAGAGGAGGACCTGGCAGCCCAGAAAGATATGAAAACAGTGGGTGGGAGCTGAAGTGGGAGAGAAAGAAGTCTCATTTTTATAAAGAGAAGGGATTTTGTGCAGTTATCAGGAATGTAAGCATTGGATTATCAGTGCAACTGTTATGCTTCCCCTCAATAGTAAAGGGCTAAACTATTACATAATGCAATGATGCCAAATCTGTTTTATCCAACCTGTATTATATGTGTCAGCTGCCTGCTTTATGAATGTTGTCTATGAAGAGGTTATATCCTATAGACACATCCCCATTATTGCAAAATAGAAATATCCATTCTTCCATCTCTGCAGTGTACTAGCAGCCATGTATAACAGAGCCGTGCCTCTAGTATGAACAGATTTGCTTCCTCCACACATACCAATTCTGTAAAATAGCATGTAAGTAACAGATTCTACCCTAGCTACTGCAGTGGCCATCCTGAAGTCTTATAGTTTAGAAGCCCTACAATAAATTTAGCTGAGATGTATCCTTCATATTTTCTTCCTATTACACTTCACTATCCTTATATTTTAGTGCAATAGCATAAAATTGATTCTGTGTCACCTATCCCTTATATTCCTCCAGTGTATAACGGTTGCCAATAAAACCACAGACCATAGTTTACAACTTATGTGAGATGCCATGCATTCCAAGCTGTGGCATCACTTTTTGTAAAGGTGACCAGTCTGTATGTAGCCTTTGAGCCCATTTCCCCAGCTGAGTTGTTGTAGAGCTGTATTTTGTGGCTCAACTGTGAAGAGGAAAAGGAGGGGAAAGGGGAGCTGCTTAACTGTGTGGGCCCTGGGACAAATGTTGTCATGTTGGTGCTTCTGTGCTGAAATTATGGCGGCAAAGTAGAATGGGAGGAGAGAGGTAGGGTGGGGGTGGTCACAGCAGCAAACATTATGGAGCCAGGGTATGTGAATGTTGTTCCCACCCACTTTCCCACTGCTTGCTGCGGCTTCTGCTGCAGCAGGGGTGGGGGGCACACATGTTCATGTGGGTATATAATTTTGCCAGTTAGTTTTACATATCTGTTTCCTAGGAAAGGAGATTCCTGAGTTGTATCAAGCCTCTCAGCATCTTAGTATTATTATTATTTGGTAATGCAAACTTTCTGAATTTCAAATGTGAGAAATTATCAAGGTTTTTAAAAACTAATTGACATGAAAACATACTCCATTACATTATATAAGAAACAATATCTTAAGAACAGGCAAGGTTGGAAGGAGGGAAGGTATACTGACAAAAACAATGTCCTCAGTATGCATCCCACACTAAGTTTTTTTGCTTCTTGTATGCATTAATTATACTGATGAATCATTTAATTAATTCAGAAGAGAAAGAAAACAAGTTAATCATCACTATATCTAATAGTAAAGTAGCTGGCCCCTGTACTGATAATGAAAGCCACTCAATGGGGGCCATTCAAAGACAAGGCTGAGGTCCATACCTACATAGAGAACATTATAGGCATGCAGAAATATAGGGCTTGGAAATTAACCAAAAGAAAACAGAGCAAAACTTCCATGTGGATGCAACCTAACAGCAAAGTGGCTTCCTCACCCTCCATGATGCAGGTGATGAAATGTCCACTCACAGTCAAAGAAAGGTTATTTGTGTTCCCAGGAGGTATGCAGAAATAAACCCAAAGGAATAAACTTCAAGAAACAGCCTGATGGATGCTAAATATGTCCCAGAATGGACTGACCATGCTACACAAAAAGCAACTTGCTTCCTGTTTAAGGCTGATGGGGAGAACAAAAGTTAAAGTCCCCAACGTTTCTAAATGACCAGGATATTAAAAGGGATCTCAAAGCCACAGTGCTCAGCCTCAAGTATTTCCAGGGCTGGATGGTGGAAGTGGTAGTGGTGCTGCAGAAGAATCACTCCCATATGCTCTCAGCTTAAGAATGAATGCAAAGCAGGGAAATGAAGCTTAGCTGTGCAGGGACCCTTTGGGCTTCTGGGACCAGCTGCAACATTTTGTTGCCTTCTCTACTTGAAATCACTCCATTTCACAGCCTTATATCTGCACTATTTACTTTCCTAGTGAATGTACAACATTTTGGGGTGGTACATCCATGAACCAAAGGGTTTTTTGGGGAGGCTTTAAACCTTGTGCCCCCTGCTGGTTCCATTAAAGTTTAAAAACTAATATTTCAACAGACACCTACAGTTCTTTACAACTAATAGTTTTCATTCTTCCCCCTAGGTATTTGTGTTCACCTTTTATAAAAGTCAAATGTATCAATAACATGTAACGTAGAGTTTAAATCCATCAGTGAATATATATGCTTACATTGTCATCATAAGCAAAGCTAGATCCCTCTAAATCCATTGAAGTTAATGGTCTTAGAAGCTGTAATTCTGTTTAGGATTGCACTGCTAGTTAATAAGTTTTCCAGACTTTGTTGTTTTGGACACTTCTAAATGCTATTGCTATATTGCTGTTAGTCCACCCCCTATTTTGAAAGCAACTCTAGGGCAGCTGTTTCTCATGGGTGTGCATTGAGAATTTTTTTTTGTTAGTTTTGAACCTGGGGTTTCCAGATGAACTTAATTCCATTATTGGTTTGTGTTGGGTAGGCCGTTGCTGGTTTGTCTCAAATCCTCCCCTCCCCCCCTTATAAGTTTCAGTCCATTGTGAGCACATAAGGCAAGTATCGGCTGTGCATGGTCAGATGCATGCTAATATTTCCAAGGGGCGTTGGGAAAATGAGACTCTTGGGCAGCTTTTTTTTGCATCTAATGACACCAAAATTGCACAGAACACAGTCTTCCCTCTAAACCATCAACCCACCAAGTTTTTCTTCATGTACACTACTCACACACACAGCAGATCCCCAAAGAAGGCTAGTTTTGGCAGCCAGGTGCACAATATGGAGGGAAACTGGCCAGCAAAGTGGTAGCAGTGGCATGGCATGAGTCCAACCAATTCAGAGGAATGATGGCATTAATTTTTTTTTAAATCCTACTTTATATTCTCTTTTTTTCTTTTTCAGGTGATAATAGTGTGTGTTGCTTGCTGCCATGTTTCCTTGTGTTTGCAGTTTCAGTCCCATGAAGAGGAGCAACCAGCGAATCTTGCTTTTTGACACTCAGCATTCTGCTGCAAAACGAAACATTCTCAACTTAATTGCTGCCCATCTCCCTTGCCCAAATGCAGCCAGCCAGCCAACCAGTCAGCATTAATTCCATCCCCTTGCCTAAACAGTCCTCTGTTTCCCCATAACTTTTTGTTTTGGTGTGAGGGAAGGCAGGGGTGAGTAGGCCAATGGCTTGCAGCAGCAGACTATGTGGAGAATTTTTTTTTATTTTGGCAGTTGGGTGCTGGATGGGGGGGCATTGTAGAAACTTGAAGAGAAAGCTACATTGGTTGATGCATAGATGGGAACTGTGAACTGGCTGGGGCTTCATTGGGTACACATTTGCTATTTACACAGAAAAAAAAAGAGCAGCAAGCCCTGAAAGTTTATGATTGAAGTCTTCTGGGGCTTTGATGAAGTTTAATCGGTCAACAGACCATTTTTTCCAACCTTCCCAGTGGCACTGTTCCTTACAGTGGCCGACTATCCAAGTCCCTTGATGGGAATGGGGGAGACAGATCAGTGCTATGGTGCTGCTGGAGTGCTGCATTTCTCTGGTCAACCTGTGTCTTCCCTCTTGGAGACTTTTATTCCAGATCAAACCTTTCCCTACAATTTTTTCATGCTATAGTTTCCCCTTCATTTACATAAATGATCCTTTGCACTTGTCCTGGAGGATTTTCTGGTTCCTATTTTTAAGTTAACCCATGAGGGGAAGAAGTAGAAGCAGCTGGTGGGATTCCGCTCAACTCCATTCTCTCAGTTTTGATCTTTGATCTTATTTTTAACTTCAAAACTGAAAAGCCTAGAAAGAGGGGAGAGTACTTTCTGGGCTTAATATAATTTAAAGTGTTGTTCATCCAGAGGCTGTATTCACAGGATCATCATTCTCACAGTGGATCTGTTGGACAGACCTGCAAAAGGAAGTAACTGCTGGCACTTAATTTGATACCTTGTCCTCTATGTCTGAGCAGCCTGTGGTTCTTCTACAGTTCTTAGTGTCATGTGTTTTTGACTAAAGAGTAGACCATAGTTTTGTATACCATGATGCTTTACACTGGGCCCTTGACCTGTTCCTCTTGACTTTATGACAGGGCCATAATGTATCATTTCATGCCATACACTAAATACGATAGAGCCCATTGACATATGGATGCCAACAATGGGAGTCAGATCTCAAAGGGATGAATGGGTGGGGGGGGTCTTTGGTTTTCTTCTCAGGAAGTGGAGGAATGGCCCTCTCTTTGCTCTATTTTTACTACTAAAAGTGGGAGACTGGAATGGTCACCCTTTTCCTTTCTGCCAATGGAGTTAATTAATAATGTAAGATCTCTCTCCCTTTGGGATTTGATTGGTTGTTAGACTTGCTGTTAAGGAAAACAAGATGCTACTGGCCTACTGCCTGCCTGCCTCCACTGCTACTGCATGGTAAGAACCAAAATGAAACACATGAACTTTCCGGCAGGATTGGGTGGGGGGGCAGGGATTGTTACCGCTTTGTATCCCGGATTTGGTTCACCATTTCAGAAGAAGCTTTAATGAAACAAAACAGCAAATGCTGTGTGTATTTTCTCCTTGTTTGTTTTATTTTGCACATCCCTACTGCTTCTCCTTTGTCAACAGGAGGAGAAAGAAGGAACTGGAAATGAATGTCCCCCTTCCATCCTTTTTTTTTAAAAAAAGTAACCCATAAAAACTGGGCAAAAGGGGGTGCAATCCCTCCTTGGTATATGAACCAGTCAGTAGTTCACAGGATTGCCAGAAGCAAGGCTTGTGAAAAGCCAGTTGGAATAGGGAGGGGGGGGGGAGACATGAGTGACCTAGTGCTTCCAAGTTGGGCAAATCTACCTCCACTTGGGGACAACCACATTAGAATTTCAACCAGAAATTCCAGGA
Organism: Eublepharis macularius; assembly: GCF_028583425.1. Lineage (NCBI taxonomy): Eukaryota > Metazoa > Chordata > Lepidosauria > Squamata > Eublepharidae > Eublepharis > Eublepharis macularius. Next base: position 99,666,115 of record NC_072793.1, on the reverse strand, counting down.
AGAATAGAATTTTTACCTGGCAGTTCTCTTGAGGAGTCTGACCAGTTCCCTCAGTTGTTGCCTAGGTGATAGACACAGAAATTGCCTAGGTGACAGACATAGAAGCAGAGGCACATTCCTTTGGGGATGACTGTTTGCTGTCTGTCTCCTAAGATGGGGTTTGGGCCTTTTAAAAATGCAAGCCTGTTTTGTTAAGGCAACCAAACATTAGCCATCATGGCCATTACAGACTTAATTAATTACAATCCAAATAGCTACTAGCTTCAAAGTGGAACTTTGTCTAGTCATGGCCAAAGCTGACTTCTCGATCCTGTGAGAGATCAAACCAAATTATCTAGGGATGAATTTAAGAAGGAGCGATGGTGAATCAGACCAAGGTTCCTCTAGTCCAGCATTCTGTTTCCAGCAGTGACTTGACAGAAGACTCTAGAAAACTCACAGACACTGAATGGAGACCACGGATCCCCTGTCCTTTATTTCTACAGCTGATGATACAGATATATCACAATTTTAAAAGTGTACCCTAATAGCAATGTAATTCTGAACACTCCTCAGTGTAAAGTGATGGTATTGTAAGCAAAGTCCGAGTCATAAGAGGCAAAAGGCTGCCTTGTAAGCTGTCCTTTTCAAAAAGAGTGAAACAGAAGTATCTATGGAAGTAGAATGCCACATCGAAGTTTACTGGGATGAGGAAAATAGTAAAGAGTCCAGTAGCACCTTTAAGACTAACCAACTTTACTTTAGCATAAGTTTTCGAGAACCACAGTTCTCTTCATCAGATGAAGAAGAGAACTGTGGTTCTCGAAAACTTGTGCTACAGAAAAGTTGGTTAGTCTTAAAGGTGCTACTTGACTCTTTACAATTTTGCTACTACAGACTAACATGGCTAACTCCACTGGGATGAGGCAATTTACAGCTGAGTAGAAGGCTATTTGTAACTGAGATTTTAAAGGTATCCTGATGTGTTTGTGCAAAGGGGAATGTGGAAGTGAGCATTAAGAAATAGCCTGCTGATACAGAAGAATATATGGCTGTGGCAGATAGATTAATATTACCATTCTCTCTAGCTAGACCAATATAAGGGAAATATTATGAACCAAATTTTTTTATATATATATATATATATATATATAATGAACCAAAGGGTCCTTCCACTTGTTCTCCTATTGTGTAATCATGGCTGTGTTTCCTCACTAGAAATTACAGAACTAGAGACTTTCAGGTGAAAGCTTCAAAATCACAGGGTTTTATTTAAAAAGCTTCTAGTCTCCTTTAACTTCTAAAGAAAAACAAAAACATGTGCAAGCATAATCAATACTACAGGGCACATGAGAGCAGTAGCCATCTCTAAATGCCTGCTGTCCTATCAGGTCCTTGCTATGAGAGGGAAATGTAACAGATATAGAAAAATAAGAATGACAACTCAGAGTCAATTATTCTGTGAAGCAACGTAAATGAAAATCACAACTCAATGTCAAACATTTCAGAATCTGAAAACCTGGGCATCCAGTTGCCTTCTTCATGGGATACAGGAAAGTATTAAGCCTTTGCTATTAAGTTTGAATACAATGTTTTTGTAAGAAATTGTCCATAAGCAAAAATCTAGATCCAAGAGAATGTGATGCATTCATCACAGGCAGTAGAGTTTGCCTAGCTGAAATGATTGAACCAGTTTGTGAGTTATCAAAATAATATAGAGCTTTCTGCATGAACAGATTCTACACTATTCTAGTAACACCAGCAGGAAGCAGCCCTGTGGATTGGGCCTCTGATGTGTTCATTTTCTATGACAATGTTGTTGCCCTTCAAAAATGAACTGTGTTGGTGTGGACAGTAACCAATTTCCAGCTCTTTTCAACAGTTATTTTTAGAATAATATGGACTCCAGCTTCATAGAAGCAATATCCATATTGCCTTGGTAATGAATGAACTGTCTAGTGGCTCACAGATTGCAACTATAAGTCACTGGCATGTTTATGTATCTGTAAATGAAGACTTCCCATAATATTTTAAACATTTATTTTATTTTAAATATTTATATCCTGCCTTTCTATTCCTAACAGTGTTTGAGACAGCTAAAAAATTAAATATAAATACTGAAACATCAATCCATTGAAACAAAAAATGTCTAGGACATTGAAATAAAAAATGTCTAGGACAAATTAAAAACACAACCATAAAACAATAAAAGAGCAGCAGTGGTAGCAAAATAAATAAATAAATTAAATAAACCACAGGAATATTGATCACAACATAACAGTAAGAAAAGGCAGTTAAACAATAACAAAGTCTAGCATCTAAAACAGTATGGAGGGTAAAAATCAGTTTTCAAGGGTTTAATTTTTCTCTAGAATACAGCACCCGTGGAAATGAATTCCATAAAGAGTCTTCAAAGGCAACTCCATATAGATGGCACTGAAGTAATCAAACCTGATATTAGTAGATGTGAGAATAGTCAAGTTTGCATTCTCTAGGAGTGCTTGTAATTGGCAAATCAACCCAAGAGCCAGTTTGGTGTAGTGGTGAAGAGCGGCAGGACTCTAATCTGGAGAACTAAGTTTGATTCCCCCACTTCTCCACTTGAAGCCAGCTGGGTGACCTTGGTTCAGTCACAGCTTCTAGGAGCTCTCTCAGCTCCACCCACTTCACAGGGTGATTAGCATGAGGATAACAATAACACACTTTGAAAACCACTCTGAGTGGGCATTAAGTTGTCCTGAAGGGCGGTATATAAATTGAATGTTATTGTTATTATTATATTATTAAATTACTTGACTACCTCTGGCATCTGTCTTTCCAGATCTTAATTAAGTCTTATTTAAATTTGCTCAGTATTATCTTCACAAAAACCATATAACTCCTTCATCAGCTATGCACAATCAAGTCAGAAGTCAATTTCAGCTGCACTAGGAGTCGATTGGAAGGTATTTACAAAAGCTACTCCTTACTATCATACTCCTGTGTACACTCCAGTCCCATTCTGAAGTCCTTTGCTGCATAATGGCAGGAATACATTAAGTGCCCTACATTATGAGAAAAGTTTACTGAATTCTCTACACCACCCAAATCCTGAAAAGATTCCAATTACAAGAAAGAATACCTAAGAGACAGAAGAATGAGGCCAAGAGGACAGGTGGTAGAAGGATGGGGTTGTCAAATGCTTCATACTACAAATTACTTTTAAATGGAATTCAGGCAAACAGTTATTAAGTATCAGGTTAAAAGGCAAAAAGACCAAGGATAAAATGCAAATGGGAGGTTAATTAGCTGGACAACAGTGCTGCCAGAAAGGGTTAGTGTTACAGCAGATCAAAAACACATTACCGCTCAGTGATGTGACATAGGTTCCGAAAGGCCAATGTTATTTTCAGATGCCTTGGCAGTCCCTTAATATTCAAGATACTTGGTACAAACTATGAATCACTGAGAATATTATGTCAGGTCTGGGACATTTAAAAAAATGAGGAACTAGTAAAAGGACACCAAAAAAGAATAGTTAAGTGTTAAGGCTAGAATCTGTTCACCAGTTCTGTACAAAGCTAACTGAAATGAATGGGGCATGTACTCATTTATTTAACTGAGGCCAATGAAGGAGAACATTTTGGTGGATTATGCCTTTAGATTGACAGACATAAGAATGAAAAAAGAAACTTGTTTAAACAATGGCAGACTTTTAATTTTTAAATATTTAAAGGATGCCACAAAAGAGAAAAACAATTCTTTGCTGCCATTAGTACAAAAAGTTACATACAGAAAAAATGCAAAAAACCCTTAAAGTATAAGAGAAAAATCATTCCAAGTGCAAGAGCAATTCCGCAATTGAATATGTTTTCTGTGCCAGTTGTAGCACCTTTTGACGATCACTGAAGCCACATACAGTGCCACCCTGTGAACACTTTCATGACAGTAAGCCCCACTGAATATACCTGAGTAAGTTTCTGAGTGGAAGCAATCCTAAGAAGGTCTACTTGGAAATACATCCCACTGAATCTAATAAACCCCACCCCTAGGCAGGTGTGCATAGGATTGTGGCCCTAGCCCTTTACACAGAGAGCTTTTGTTTGTTACAGTTCAAAGGCACAGGAACACTCTTGTAACTCATTCCTGTGTCTGAAAATAATCTTATCAGAATACTTAAACACATTAATCAGCTTAGCAAATTGTAGTACAGATGGGTTAGCTGAGTGGAGATAGAGGAACTAATTCCTGCGTTGTACTTTGCCCCTTTTGGTAACATGTCCTGGTGCTGTATACTATACAACCTACTGTTTTACACAAGATACAACATCCCCTCTCCAATCACAGTTGTAGTCAAACTTCACAGTAAATGTAATTAATGTAAAAGAACAAAAAACATTTCAGTGGTCTTAAACTTTCTATAAAACTGCATGATATACTTAGCAATAAAGTGTTAAATAGCATATCAACTTGGAACGTTCTTTTAAAAGATAAGGCCTTTATTTCCTAAAAGGATATTAAAGAAAATAAAAGATTAAACACTAAAATATGTAAAAAGCTCTCATATTTTAAATACTTTTAGCTCATAACCTAATTAAAAGATTTACTTCAACATTCCCAGAAAATTCATTCTGCATTCAGAGTAAATGCTATAAGCCTGGAGAGCAGACAGACACTATACATAACAAGTAGTTCAATCCCTGCTTAAAGTGTAAATCTCAGCATTAGTTATGGAGCAGATATGGCACCTTCTTAATCAAGTGTGAGAGTTTCCTGAATCCATATATTCAGTGAAATAGGATGCAGTACAGTTACTGGAATTATTGTTGAAAGCCATCCTGGTCAATTGGGGTTTTTCATTGAATGGGAGAAATCTGCACAACTATAATTTTGAAGCTGTTATATCAAATGAATGTACACCAGCATCTCAGGGCCAAACAAGATGTGACTTTTGTGAGTGTGTATACTTACAGGTACTGTTACCTACAAGGCCACCTCCACCCCTCATGGGGATCCCTGTATTTGCTGACCCTAAAAAGGTCATTGTCCTAATTCTCCAGCGCTCCCTCACACACAGAGATATGAGTAATTGACTCAGATTTGCTGGACAATAACCTGAGGCCCCAGGGCCCTCTTCAGAATATAGCCTGCTCCAGTAACTCAGTCCCAAACCCATAGATTATTATCAAGCCACTTCTCAGTTATCCCACCTAAATTATTAAACTACTCCCATCCACTATGGCCATATTTGGACTTCTAGCCAAAGTGTTCATCTCTCTGCACTTATCCAAAATTCAGACTCACCAATAGAAAAAAAACCCTGCATCACTGAAACTCTGCATGAACTTGGGACAATACCAGAATTCCCCACTGACGTTTAGCAACTTCAGATCCTGTAAAAAGAGCATCTTGAGCCCTTCCAACATTTTTTTGTTGGTTCTTCTCCCAGACATTCTTTTACTGAAATCACAGGATTCCTTCTGCCTCCAGCTCTGTTGCTAGTTCTGAATCTGATTCTTCTTCCCCAACTTTCCCATTCTCTTAGACCTTTGCCTAACCTTGCTGAATAACTGAATCCCCTCCATCTGCTCCTGGACTTTTGTTCTTCAACTGATTTCCCCAGCTCCACAGTTGGTTTCCATTCTGGGCTTTTGCCTTGGAAAGTTACATCATGGGTCAGCTTTTTCTTCTGCTGCCTGGACCTTAGCACATAAAATATTTCAGGACAGGCAACATAAGATTTTCTTTTCTCTCTTTATTTTCTTCATAAACACCCCATTTGCACTCTGATTAGGTAACAACTAGACATGGGCACAAACAGCATTACGAATGCAAAAAAGCCACGTACAGCCCGTTCGTCTGTTCGCAAACAAGCCGTTCATGAGGCCCCATTGTAAATGAACAAGTGGTCGTCGCAAGCCTGGTTTGTTGCGTTTGGCTGCTGTTTGTGAAGCCAGACAGTCAGGCACCTTCAATCAATTCCCTTGGCAATGGAGGCAGGGACTGCCTGAACTCTGCATTCCTTCTGTCGCCCTAGAAACCCCAATCTAGGCCCAACTTAGCTGGGCAGGTCTTCCTTCCAAGCGTGGAGCTCCAAATTGGTTACAATTGGTTACATGGGACCAGAGACCAGGGGGGAGGAAGGGGGAGGGGGTGTTTTGTAGCCATGAGCACTCCAATCTCATCCCTGCAAACCCTGTTAGGCAGTTCTGACTGCCAACCACAGACCTTCTGCTTTTCTTTATGAGACCTCCGTTATAAAAGGGCACTGTGCTCCCAGTTCTGGCTTTCAGTTTCAGCAGACAGTGGAGTGGGACAGAGCTGCTGCTAGCCTTTTAGAAGAGAGACAGGGAGAGTGCATTGGAGCTGGGATTTTTTCTGTGTGTGGTGGGTGGGATAGGGAGGTATCCCCTCTGGTTCCAGGGCTGCTGCCAGGCCCTGGGGCCAAGCTCAGTGGGCACCGTGGCTGAGGGCTCTCCCTGATTATTAGTGCCTGATCTGGTCAGGTCTCTGGGAGTGCTGGGCTAAGGCTGTATCCACTCCCCCTGGTTCCAGGGCTGCTGCCAGGCCCTGGGGCCAAGCTCAGTGGGCACCTCAGCTGAGGGCCCACCCTGATTATTAGTGCCTGATCTGGTCAGTTATCTGGGACTGCTGGGCTAGGGCTCTAGCCCCTCCCTCTGGTTCCAGAGCTGCTGCCAGGCCCTGGGACCAAGTTCAGTGGGCACCTCGGCTGAGAGCTCACAGTGTTGTCTCCTTTTCTTTCCTCCTTAATTCTTGTTTGCTGGCACAAAGAGGCTTCGGCCAGGAGCCAAGAGTGGTCATGGGGTGAAATGCAAAGATTGTCCTAGTTGCCCTGTGTGAATCAGTACTGGGCATGGCTCTGGGGCAGCAGAGACTCCCACTCCCCAAAAATCACCTGTGGGCGCTGTGGAGGAGGCTGAAGAGCTCTTGCTGCCAGGGGAAGAGGACATCTTTAAACTGTTTGAGGAGGAGAAGGGTGAGTTATCCATGGAGGAATGGTTGGGGTTCAACGAAACATCCATCCCATCCCCATCCCAAACTCCCAGTGCTGTCCCTGCCTGCAGTCCACCCCTCACTCCGTCTTCCATTGCCAGCTCCGTGGCACAGCCAGTAACCCTTCGTCCAACCTCCCCTGGAACAGTTAGTGGGCCATGGTTCAAACTCTCTGTAGGGAGGCACTTTCGGGCCCTTCTGAATGACCCCTGTGTGGTTTGGTGCCATGTCTGTGCATGGTGTGCAGGGGCAATGACCCAGAGTGCCTGTCATCGATGGTCCTGACTAGGCACCTGAAGACCCGCCACCCGAGTCTGTGGTCTCTGTCCTCGGCCAGCGAAACATCTGGTGGGGGGAGACAGAGGGCTACCAGCTCCTCTGAGCTAGGATCAGTGGGAGGGTCACCAGAATCCACCCCAAGCAGGAATCCTTGCCCCAAGGGTGCTGCTGGTGGGAGCGGAACAGTCAGGCAGGCCACCCTTGGGGAAGTTGTTCCATTGGGGTCGGGGATACTGCCATTGAAAAGGGTGAGGTCAAGGGCTCAGGAGGCGGGCATTTGTGTCGTGGCAGAGAAGATTGCCCTGCAAGGATTCTCCCTATCATCATGGAGGGTGTGGGCTTCCAAAGGCTGCTTCAGCACTTTGCCCCATGGTTCTCCATGCCGTCATGGCGCAACGTTGGGCATTGAGTCCTGCCTGCCCTCTACCAGTCTGTGTGAGACATGGTGCTCAGGGAGCTGTTGGCCGCCAAAGGCTGACCTTTGGAGTGGCTTCCATCACAGCTACCTTGCCATTACCGCCCACTGGTGACAACCAGAGGACCTCTACTGCCCCAAGCCAAGAAGTGGCACCTGGAAAAAGGTGCCATGCTTGACACCAGGCTACAGGGTAGTTCTTCTCCAGGCCTGGGGGATGGACGAGGTCCATACTGGGAAGAATATCACCACCACCATAAAGGTGGCACTGAGGGAGTGGATGGCCAGGGAGGAAGGGTTTGTCTGTGGCTTCATGGTGATAGACGCAGGAAGCCACATGTTGGCTGCCCTGAAAGAGGCATCCCTCCCAGGTCTGGTGTGCATGGCGCACAAGCTGCACCTGGTGTTGAGGGGGATGTGCTTGGGCTGGAGAGCAAGCCAAGGGACAGCTCAGACAAGGGAACCTTGTGGACGCGCAATCTGCTGGAGAGCTGCCGCTGCATTGCTTCCCACTTCTCCCACAGCATCAACTCTTCCCACGAGCTGTTCCAGAGGCAGGGGGAGGGGGGACCCCGAGTACGAACTCTTTCAGGACCTGCCCATCTGCTGGAACTCCACCTATGACACGATATGTCGTCTGGTGGAGCAGAGGGCCCATTGCAGGACATCCTGTCATCCACGGACGTTCTGAGGAGGGGAGAGGAGCTGAGCCTCAGCTCCATGGAATGGAGAGTCCTTGCCCAGATGTCCCAGATGCTGAAACCCTTTAAGGAGGCCACTGAGCTCTTGTGCTCGTATGAGGCCAGCGTGGGTCAGGTTATCCCCCTGATCCACGGGCTTGACCAGTTCCTGGCCAAGGAGCTTGAGCACAAGAAAGAGCTGCTCCCCAGGGTCAGGGACTTTCTGAGGAGGATCCAGGCATGCATGGCTGAGCACTTGCATCCTTTGCGCCATGAGATGCCGTACCAAATGGCCTCCCTCTGTGACCCCCAGATCAAGGGCAGCATTGCCATGTTGGCGGGTCAGATGCAGCGCTGGAAAAAGGAGCTCTGAACAGTGGTGCTCCATTTCCAGAAAGAGAAGGCAGGCCTGAGGGAACCGGGCAGGGGTGAGGGGCAGGCGGCAGAGGAGGAGGGGGGGAGTTGGGAAGAGAGCCACACCAGGAGAAACCCACCCAAACGGCCCCCCTTGATCTTTGGGCCTCATCAGTGGGGGCTGTGTGGTTGGCCGTAGCACAGTGGGTGCTTCTCTCACATTGGAGGACTTGGCAGGGGCTATGGTGCAAGAGTACCTGGCGGAGCCTACCAATCCCCTCCCACTCCAACCCCTTAGGAGTTTCCTTGGGGTGTCGGATTTGGGAATGTATAAGTCCAAGATCCGTATTGCAATCTTGATCAAACTTGGGTGATGGCCTGCTGAACACTCCCTGTGTATATGGGCTCTCTAAGTCCAATGGGGGACATTCTGGCCCCCACGAACAACAAATACTGAACATGTTCATTAACGGGACATGTTCGTTACTGTTCATCTGTTCGTGTTTGTCAATGGCAATGAACTATGAACAGCATGTTCATTTTCCCCCCGTTCATGCCCATGTCTAGTAACAACCAAGGGCAGCATTGCTAGGTTTATATTACCATATTGAAATGTTTTTCGAGCTTTATATCTTGTTGAGGAATACAGCTTTTCTTGTTTGATACTCTTTCTGTGTGTCTCACTTTTCTAAGGATATTGTGATAAAGAGGGAACCATGTATATAACAAACTGCAATAGTCCCAAATTAATACTCTTGAATATGTGTATACTTCTACATGTGTAGAGTGGAGGATGCTCCACACATGACAGGCCAATCAGAAGAACCAATTTGGGTAACAGTACAAGCAAACTTCATGTATGTTTGGTTAGACCTGTCACCCCAGTTAAACATATACACCATCAGTTAGCTGCTGAGACAGCAAACCTCTGAATACCAGTGCATGGTGGAAACATTAGGAGAATGTCTCTTGACCTCTGAGTCTTGTTTGTTGGCTCTGTATGGCATCTGGTTAGCCACTGTGTGAAACAGAATTCTGAACTAGATCTGGATGGACCTCTGGTCTAACACAGCAAGGGTCCTTTCGTTCTTAAAGCACCACCACTACTGTCTTCCCCAAGTGTGTCCACATTCTCTTTCCTTTCCTGCTGTTCCTGTTGAGCAGCCCAGACACTGCTGCCATGCCAGACTTCATTGAAGTGGGTGAAGAGAGAAGGGACTGGGGGGAAGTGCTGGAGGAGGAGAAACTGGGAAGAGGAAGAAAGGACAGTGTATGGGCTGCTTCCCCTCAAACAGCACCTCATAGCTTGGGGGCAGATTTATTTATTATTTATTTACAACATTTCTATGCCACCTTTCCACCAAAATATGGTCCTCAAGACCAATTATATAAAATAATTAAATAAATATAAATACACAAACACACACAATATCAAAACCAAGGAGGAGGGCCAATAACAGTTATTGAAGGTATGCCAAACAAAACCCAAAAGTCTTCACCCTCTGGTTGAAGATAGTGTTAAGAGTAAGACAGTTGAATCTCCCTGGGAAGGTAGTTCCAAAGTTTTGGTGCCATGACCAAGAAGGACCTTTCTTGTGTTGCTATGTGCTTAGCTTCAGATGGTAGGGGCATCTGATGACCGGAGTGGATGGGTAGGTTCATATAGGATCTATATAAGGTGGTCCTTAAGGTAACTCTGATTAGGTAACTCTGCTACCAAACACAATACAATTATTTCCAATACTTCTTACCCATCAGGTCTATGCTGATGTTTTACTAAGTACCACAAAGGGGCATATTTGGGAGAAATTAACTCCTCCTCTCCCCTAGCCGGGTCTCCATGATACATACCAGGTCAGCTTTCTCATCCAGAATTAAATCTTGGATTGATGTTGTTTTGCCTGTAACTGACCTGGCATTAAAAAACAATATATTCTAGTCCAATGGGATGTTGATGTGGTCACCAGCATTACGTTGGCTGGAAGAAGAACCAGAAGGGGCAATGGCCTGCAAATGTCTGCTGCCCCTTCTCTTCACCTTGCCTGTTCTTCTCCCACTACTGAGTCTCCCTCTCCCTTCCCCACACCCTATTGATTGTGGAACCACTATCCACCCTATTCTGCTCCCCAAGACACATCACCAGCCAGTAGGTGACACAAGGGCAAACAACCACACATAAATACTATAGCCTAGATGCCAGCTCTCACCTGGATCTAGACAAGATAAAAAAACAAAGAGTGAAAGAAAATGAAAGATGCATGTCTTTGGCAAAGGAGGATGAACTGGTAGAGAGAGTGAAGTGTTGCCCACCACTGTCACCTTTACAGTGCATGTCTTATACCCCCGTCTTTAAAGACTTTCATGACCTGAAGGACATGAAGGACTGCCAGTCGTGGTACAGACCCATGTACCTGCTTATATCTATGGATCTGTTCCTGTTAACAATGCCATTTCTTGAGAGGTCTGATTAGTCTCTATAAAGAACTGGGCTTTTTCAAGCACTGTCCTCTTATTGTGTAAAAAATTGCCTGAAGAAGGACACGATTTTCCTTCTCTGCTAGTCTTCCTAAGGCCTACCTAGTTATTCCATACAGGAGATCAGGATCAATTTTTGGCCAGGATCATGAAAACCTATAAAACTAGATGCATTTGGGTCATAATGTACACTTGCTGAAGAGCTCCTAAAAACAAATTGCGAAGTTGCCTTTTTGATAATGGAAACATCAATGTAATGTCATAAAATGTCAATGTGTCGTTCTTACACAAGCACTGTTGAGGCCTAATCCACATTTTTGGACAAGAACGATGTGCTTTAGAACTGAACAGCACATGTTTGTATAAGAGGGTGCTTAACATGCCCAACAAAGTCTGTGTCATTCAGCTGCCTGGATGGAGTAACAGATTCAACAATGTTTCCTTTCCAAGACATTTAATCAAATATTATGTTCAAATCGGGTTTTTTGTGTAAGTACAAAGAGGGTAAATTTTGTGCAGCAGCTATAGAAGTGCTGCTAGAGTGCTTGCAATATGTGTGAGGGGATGGGGGCATTCCCATAGTTATAATGAACTTGCTTTTCAGCAATAAATAATAACTTGGCACTTCCACTGCAATAATACATGATTTTATTTGAATTTGGGACAACTGGAAGAAAAGCCCAATGCAAACTACAACAGATTCTGATTATTATTACTGTGAAATGCCTGCTCAGTACATATGTGTTTCATAATGTGAGATGAGGGAGTTCTCCGGATGCCTGCTGATAGGAAGGCATTTGCCTCCAATGCCTGAGTTTTGTTAGCTGGTTTGTGTCCTCTTGAGAAATGGATTAGGAACTGAGAGTAAGAATGACAAATTAATCAAGAAAATACTTGGAGGGTCTATGCAGAGCCAGCTACTGATGTATCTGGGGTAGAGCCAATCTGTTATATAACAAGGATGTAAGTGCAGCTGCGACTATTTAAACCCAGAAATCAAAAATCTCTGTTGCCTTTTTGGATGCACATAAAAATTGTAGATCACCCTCTGTTGTTACTTTTAATTCTTCCAAGTACATATTTTTTTGAAATCATGTATCCTGAAAGAGAAATAAGTGAAATTACTTCCGAGGTACATAAAAACATATCTTCATTCAGTAATGTAATGATTAGGGGCTTCGTTCAAACTGGGATACATTAAGGAAGTTCGGTGTCTGGATGCTAGTTTAGAAATTGGTTGGGAGTAGGTAGCTTAATGTCTAATTATTCCTCAGATGCAATGCAGTGAATGTGAAGATCTAATTAGGTGAAAGCATGTGAGGATTAGATAAAATGGGCCCAAGAGGATGATTAGAATCTAGGAGGAAAAATGAAAAATCCCAGGGAGAAAAATAAATGTTCTTTCTTTGTTTTACATCACATATTTCTAACGTGATAGAATGGGGTCAAGTAATAGATTTGCCACACAACCTCATTACTTTCTTAGCAAAGTCTTTCTTCTTCCCTTCTGCAGGAAAGCTGTGATGACTAGCTGAGGAGGTTCAGGCACTTCTGGGTCTAAACTCTGACAGATGAAACAAAACATTGGAAAACAATTCCTACTAAAGCAAGGGGAATTTTGCTTCCAGGACTGGGATCTCTCAAGCGACTCCACATTCTGGCAAGAGGATAAAAACGGTATAACTCCATATATGCGGTCCTAAGCTCATTGGAGGATAGGTAGGATAAAAACGCAATTTTTTTAAAAAAATGACCTTGCATTTTTGAGGTTACCAGTTATGCCCAAGGGCTTTTCCTTGAGATACATCTTACTTCCTTTGCCTACTACCTGCCTAATTTTGAGTACATCCACCATGCTTGAGAGCACAATGGTGACAAAAAAGAAGGTACCTACAGTGTAGTCTGTGCTCTATCATCTGCCCAGCTGTGTAAAAAGGTAGCATTGAGGTTTTTCTGTGTGCTCACTGTGAGTGCTTTAACTGATATGGGGAAGTCGAGGCCTTTGGCAAAATATTAATGTTCTGTATTGGCTGTAGATGTTTCCTCAGTAGGAGCTAATTCTTAAGAGTCATTCTTTTGATAGCTCTTTCATCCAAAGTTCCCTCAGTACTTGGACAGCATTTTCAGAAAGCTATGTTTGGACCAAAGCAGAATGCCAAAACAAAAGCTATGTAATATCTTTTATTAGGACTAAACAAAATATCACAGAACATCAGACTGCATGTCAAAAAGGGTGGCAGTGGTGGTGGGAAACAAAAAGGACAATTCAGGCTCTGATATTAGGCCTTAAGATCAAGGTTTAAAATACCTTACTACCTCCTCCTGTTTTAAACATCAAGCCTCACTAAGAATTGTGGAGAACTTGAAAGTTTACACACAGTTTGGTGTTACTTCGATTGTTCCTTATAAAAGACAATACATGGCTTTTGATTCTGGATCACAGCATGGAGAAGGTAAAGGGAAGGGACGATATATGGGAAAAGAAACAGATTAAATTAGGAAATGGCAATGTGAGAATCACTTGGTTGAAAGTTTAGCAACTCGAGGTTCAAGCTCTCTCTCTCACACCCCCATATTCTAGAGATCTGATGTGGGAGATTGGATGTGCTGCCTGTACAAGTGTCTTTTCACTACCACATATGATCTTTCTAAACAAAGCAAAAATTAACAAGTTGCCACAAGTCTTCAGTGACTTCTTGTCTAAAGGAAACTAAACCCAGGAAGTGCTGATCCTAGAACCTCTCACAACTTGGGGGAAATCAGAAGTGTACAGTAAGAGCATTTCTGTACAAAAGAAGACTCTTATTGTGTGGCATGTAGATTATATACTTCTTGGAAACAAGTGATTAACACTTGAATTTAGAGAGTATTCTGATTTGGGCCATTGTCTAGAGTCCTATGAAAGCAAGCAAGTGGTGAAATGAAAGTTGCCACCAAATGCTGCCAGAAGCACATTTTAGGTGAACCTTGGACAACTGTAAGAATTGTGAAAGAGATGAAAAGCATTTTAATGATCTTAGGAAAAATTCTTGTGTGTTAGCATTTCTGTTTTAGAATACATATTTCTTTTGTATAAGCATGGGTGTGTGTGTCAATTTTGCAGTCAATTTTCTACTCCACAAATGGGTCCTAGATCATTAATCTGTAAGTACATTTAGTTGAGGGGAAAAGTCAGCTTTCTTCAGCTACATTTTTCCTCCAACACATTGTAGTCTAATTTTAGCCTCTCAAGAAGCTTCTTTTCCAGGTTTACCCGCCCCTTTTCACATTTAAATCATGTTCCAGGTTTTAAGAAAGCAGACGTTTTGGTCGCTAAGCAATACCAAGCAACACTCCCTCTGTGAACAGTCTTCCAAGCTTCCAGAGGAAAAGAATTTCAGGAAAGCTGCTGGGAATTAAATACACATTCTATTTAATTGAATGAACCTGCATAAAACTGGTGAGCTGGAGAAACAATTGGGGAGCTTCTGTGACCCTCTTAACAAATAAAGAGATAACATCTACATAGACAGTCTAGAATGGCAATTATTGTAAAAGAAATAAAACGTATTTAATTAATGGGATTTAGCAGAAATCAATTTCACAATTGCTCTGGGTACAAGAAAGCCTTTTGAGTTTTCATTGATTTAGTTCCTGCAATCTGCAATCCTCTGTAATAAGCAACCCCTGGACAACCTCCATGCAAGAACAGAAAGATTCCTTGACTACTGCAAATATGTAAAGCAGTGTTCAGCAGGCTTGGCTGAAGGCCTAGGGAGAGGAAGGCACAGGAGGCTTTCCCCACCTAAGATCAATTAATTGTAGTGCTTGGCCCGTGGGTTGTTCTCAAAACAGTGCACAATTCTTTTGTAAGCTCTCTGGGGTCTAACAGAAGATGATGGTATGCCTCTTGAAGATCAGTACAATTCCTGTGTGAGGTACACAAGAAGAATAATTGCTGCTGCTTAACCCTCTGTGACATGCAGGGATTCCATCACATTATGGGGAAAGCCCTAGCAAGCTGCTTAAGCTAGTTTCAAGGCATTTTGTACCCTGTAACTGTGTCCTTGGTGATTAGTAAGTATTATGATTGCAACACATTTGTAATTTTTAATTTTAATTTTTGTATGTCATAGAAATGAAATAATTTTTATTCCAGTCCAAGTAATTCGTGCCCTGGATGAAGTACAAGATACGAAACGGGAATGTTCAATATGCACGCATAAGCCCGTTGGCACGCCCACTTTTATCCACCTTTGGACTGGAAGTCACCTTAATGTTCTCCATTCTCATGCCTGTGGAACTCATTGAGACATGAACTGATGAGAAATGAATACAAGACTCAGACAGACTTTAGATGAATAGATTTATTTAATTGTTTGTATTTATAACTTTCATATTTATTAAATATTCACTTGTACTTTGCACTTGGTATTTTGCACAAATATAAAAATTTTTTGATACTTATTTATTCCTTCTAAAAAATATATGTATTCCTGGACTAGTATGGTCGCTAAGCTAGTTTCAAGGCATTTTGTACCCTTTAACAGGTGAGTGAGGGGCAGGGAACAGCTCAGCCCATGGGTGGACCACGATCTCTGCAGCCTGCTGATGCCACCCACACCTGCTGGTGAGCAGGCATCCAGGGACTATGTGCCCTATGGCCACAGCACCTGCACTGAGGCACCCGGCTGGGGGAGGCTGCCTGGTTGAGTGGCAGGTGGTGTGCATGACCCCCTGAGGGACAGGGTGGGAGCCACACCTTACCAGAAGGCAGGACCAGCAAGGCACAGCCAGGAGAGAATATCCTGCAGTTGCCCAGGCAACACTGGCAGGATCTGCCAATTGGAGGATAGCTGCAGTTGACAGCACCGTGAGTGGCAGGGAAGCGCATAGCCAATCTGTGAGCTGGGCCACATTTCCTCATTGCCAGCTGCTGATGCAACTCCCACACCCTGCAGAGAGTGGGTGAACAGGGTGGGGAGATCTCTGCAATTGGTTTTGCTGCACCCTAACAGAGGCGCCTGCCTTGAGAGGAGCCCTACTTTGTTGGGGGGGGGCATCGACAGTATAGACAGGGCATCCTCCCACTCACTTGCACAACTTCCATTTCTGACAAGAGCCAATCTGGCCACTTGCAAACCGCTCCTCTGCTGCTGCTGCCCCGAGAAACATGCACCTTCTCCTTAAACAGTAAGACCAGAAAGGCAGGGGGATCCAGCTAGAGTCGCACTTGGAGTCCTTGGAAGTCAGGAGCAGCCTTCCAAATCCCGGAGAGCCAGATCCTTAGAGCTAGGCAAAGGGCAGGTTCTGAAACAATTTATGAGAATGCCTATTGAAAACCATGGGAGAGGCTGGAAGGCCCATTGGATGTGATGGGAGCAATGATTGCCCATCAACCAGCAGGAAGATGCCAACTACTGCAGGGACCAATCCACTCATGCCCCCACAGCAGCCAAGTCCCCTTCCCTGTGCCCAATCAGCTCCCCAGGCACACTGCATAACCTCCGGCCAGGGCACCCATGACCCCAGGTAAGTAGGGAGCTCTGCCTGAGACCCCCCAGCTGTGGGGACTTAGAGCGCAAGGTGGGAGAGAATGCACATTGTGGCAGGGCAAGTGTGTGCTGGGAACGCTTTATGAAAAATGGTTATACCGTACTCTCACTCAAGGGAGAACTAAGTTCAGAATGTCTAACCACTACCGAGTTCCCTTGCAGGTTACCCAGCTCCCAAGTCCCAGATCTGGAAGGGGCATGGGTGCACTGATAGGTAAGGAGGAGCTGGGGAAACAGCCACCGCAGTATTGTCGAAGGCTTTCACGGCCGGAGAACGATGGTTGTTGTGGGTTTTCCGGGCTGTATTGCCGTGGTCTTGGCATTGTAGTTCCTGACGTTTCGCCAGCAGCTGTGGCTGGCATCTTCAGAGGTGTAGCACCAAAAGACAGAGATCTCTCAGTGTCACAGTGTGGAAAAGATGTAGGTCATTTGTATCTACTCAGGAGGGGTGGGGTTGAGCTGAGTCATCCTGTAAGAGTTTCCCAGGGTGTGGAATGCTAATGGCGGGAGGCTTCACTGTATCCTGAGGAGGTTCTTTTGCATATGGATTGGTACTGATGTGCTAATCTTCTCTGCAGGGCTATTGTCGGGGATAGAATGTTTTGTTAGCCTGGTGTTTTTCAGAACTGGAAACCATGCTCTGTTCATTCTTAAGGTTTCTTCCTTCCTGTTGAAGTTTTGCTTATGCTTGGGAATTTCAATGGCTTCCCTGTGCAGTCTGACAAAGTAAGGAACTCCTGGACCCCTCCACCTACAAAAAACTAAAACGAGATCCCACTTGCAAAATCACCAGGCTAACAAATGCGCTGATCAAGAATTCCTCAGTACATCCCGACACGCACAGAAAACTATGCAAGACTGAAGCACAGCCACCTAGACTATATGGACTCCCCAAAATACATAAGGATTCAGTCCCACTCTGACCCATTGTGAGTGCCATTGGTTCACCGACATATGAATTAGCTAGACATCTGGCAGATCTCCTGCAGGACCACATCGGGAAAACCTCGTCTTACATCAAAGATTCAGCAGATTTCATCAACAAAATCAGTTCTCTGAAACTCAATCCACAAGACATACTTGTCAGTTTTGATGTTGTATCCCTGTTTACCAAGGTTCCAGTAAAAGACACTATTGCACTTATTAATCAGATTTTCCCAGAGGATGTAACAGCCTTATTCCATCATTGTCTGACAACCAGTTACTTCCAATGGGACAACGAATTCTATGAACAGATGGATGGGGTGGCCATGGGGAGCCCTCTCAGCCCAGTTATAGCAAACTTCTACATGGAACATTTTGAAAAAACAGCTCTAGAATCAGCACCCCACAAACCTAGTGTATGGTTCCAGTTTGTGGATGATACATTTATCATTTGGAGCCATGGGGAGGAAGAATTGATGGGGTTTTTGAATCACCTCAACAACATCCACCTGAACATACAATTCACAATGGAGAAAGAAATCGAGGGAAAACTCCCATTCCTGGATACCTTGGTCATCCGCAAAGCAAACTTTCAGTTAGGTCACAAGGTCTACAGGAAACCAACTCACACTGATCGGTACTTACACAAAAACTCCAATCACCACCCCCGACAGAAAAGAGGCATAATGAAAACATTAGTGGATCGTGCAAGACGGATATGTGAGCCGCACTATCTCAATGAGGAAATTAATCATCTAAACCACGCACTTCAGGCAAATGGCTACTCCAGAAATGAAATCCGAAGAGCAATCAAACCCAGGATGAATCAAACAACCAAGGAAAAACAGTCTCCTACAGGAAAAGTGTTTTTTCAATAATTCAAAGGAATTACTGATCAGATGGGAAAGCTTATGAAAAAGCATAACCTTCAAGCAGTATTCAGACCCACCCGAAAAATACAACAGATGCTGCGATCAGCAAAAGACAGTAGAGACCCCCTCACCTCTGCAGGAGTATACCGTATACCCTGCAGCTGTGGACAAGTTTACATCGGGACCACAAAGCGTAGCATCCAGACAAGAATAAAAGAACATGAAAGACACTGCAGACTTGGACAACCTGAAAAATCAGCAGTGGCTGAACATAGCCTAACGCAAACAGGGCACAGTATCCTATTCCAGGACACCAAAATACTGGACAACACTTCCAACTACTTTGTCAGACTGCACAGGGAAGCCATTGAAATTCCCAAGCATAAGCAAAACTTCAACAGGAAGGAAGAAACCTTAAGAATGAACAGAGCATGGTTTCCAGTTCTGAAAAACACCAGGCTAACAAAACATTCTATCCCCGACAATAGCCCTGCAGAGAAGATTAGCACATCAGTACCAATCCATATGCAAAAGAACCTCCTCAGGATACAGTGAAGCCTCCCGCCATTAGCATTCCACACCCTGGGAAACTCTTACAGGATGACTCAGCTCAACCCCACCCCTCCTGAGTAGATACAAATGACCTACATCTTTTCCACACTTTGACACTGAGAGATCTCTGTCTTTTGGTGCTACACCTCTGAAGATGCCAGCCACAGCAGCTGGCGAAACGTCAGGAACTACAATGCCAAGACCACGGCAATACAGCCCGGAAAACCCACAACAACCACCAGCCACCGCAGCTTGCTCATACACATCAGCCTCTCCCCCTCCCCTCACCCATGCCCTCCCAAACACCAGCCTTTGCAGGCAAGCTTAACAGTGGGAGGGATGCAGCCCCAGCCCCACCATGGAGGCAGTCGCCCAGGAAGCCACGCTTAACACATCCATTTGGGGGGGTGGTTCCAGCAGCCCATTTGGGAGTTCCATTCAGAGTTCCTCAACTGGGCTCCCCTCCCCCTGAGAGAGGAGAGAGTGCATCTGTTGGTCGGAGTGACTGGGTGCTTGCTCTCGTAAGTTCCCCGCAGTGGGGGCACACAATTGTTTGACTGTCTTCCTCACAGGATCAGAGCTCCAATCAGCCATGCAGCAGTGGAATATCCCAATGCAGACAAGGTACTCTTTTTGCCAGAGGGGCATCCAGCACCTGCTTGCTGACAGGGCCTATGATGATGGAGATGCTGCAGCTCCTGGTGAGGGACAGACTCCCAGGATGTGGCAGACTTGGCCGCAGCTTGTGCAAGGCTGTGCCCCTTTCTACACTTGTCCATTTCCCTTCCAGGCAGGTGGCAAGCTGTCAAGGAGGCTGAGAAGCATGGCCGCACCAGCCCCCAGAGATCCATCCCAGTTGCTATATGATCCCAGCCTACAGAACTTTCCCCCAGGCAGCCCATGACTCAACCCCACTCCAGAGAAGACCACATGAAGGATGGCTCTCCTGGCTCTGACTTCTGTGCCACCAGGCACACCTCTATACCCTGGCAAGGGCAGCTGGGCACACTTCCAGACATCCAGAGGGATGCTTCCAGATGTACCCTTCCCTTTTGGCTGTTCATAAAGTCTGTGTCAAACAACAATTCTCTCCCTGTCTGTTGCCTTGCCTGTGCATGCTGGTAGCTCCCTCTCCACATTCCTGTTTGCCTGCCCTTTCACATATTCCAGAGAATGGTCTCTGGCTTGGGGCTGGTATGGACAGAGTGGCCCCAAGAGACTCCAGATGCCTCCATACCTTTGTGTGGCTCTGCTGCCAGGAGGAGGTGTCCAGTGGCACCTTGGAGGATCAAGGTGCCACTGGAAACCCACTCTCCCACTCCCAGCCAATGGGTGCCTATATGCTATGCCACTGTTTATTGTGGCGTAACTTTCTGCAACTATTGGGGGCATGCCCAAGCCTGAAATGACTTAGGGAGCCGACTAACACATGCCCCACCCTGTCTCCTGCCCCCCCCCCGGGCACCAGCACAGGGACTTATGCTGCACTTATGCCTGTGTCTAGCCATTGCAACCAGGCACCAGTGAGAGGCCACAGTATAAAAAAAATTTGGAAGAAAGAAGACCTTTATAGATTGTTCCTGGAGAAGTCATAAAACTGCATTCAGAATACCCAGGGAATGAGTGGTTAACGTATAAAGACTTGTTGTTAATGTATGGAGATACAGTTAAAATGAAGAAAGAAGAAGACTTAACTTTTAAATATGGATGGTTACAATATCGACAAATTAAAGACTTGTATGAATCAGATAAAAAGAAATTTGGTTTTAGAAGGGAAAATTCAGAAATGGAAGAACTTTTATTAGGAGACGATACAAAAATGATTTCTAAGTTTTATAAATTACTACTGAAATGGTATACAGAAGATGAAGTGGTTAAGGTTCAAATGGTGAAATGGGCATTGAATTTTAATAAAGAGATTACAATGGAATCATGGGAGTTTTTATGGAAAAATGCCCTGAGAATTTCTACATGTATCAATCTGAAAGAGAATTGTTATAAAATGATGTATAGATGGTATCTAATGCTGCAAAAATTAGCAAACATGAATAATGTAATGTCAAATAAGTGTTGGAAATGTCAGGAACATGAAGGTTCCTTTTACCATATGTGGTGGACTTGTGATAAGGCAAAACAATTTTGGTCTTCTATTTATGCTGAAATATTGACAATTTTGAAATGTAACTTGCAGAAAAATCCTGAAATGTTTTTGCTAGGACTTAATATAGAAACTATAAATGTGAGGGATAGAACATTATTATGTGTCAGGGCTTGCAGCAGCCGCTGCTGGGCAGGGCGCTGGGCGGTCTGCTCCTGACATCAAAGGGGGGGCAGGGATTCTGCAGGACCCTGCTATGTGGAAGGAGGGGCAGTATACCTCACCCAGACTCCCTCTCAATCCACTCGCTGGCCTGCTCAACCTGTGCCACTCACCCTCTTTGGCCTCTACCATCTCCTCCTCCTTCATCCACTCTCCTCCTTGCCTTTGCTGTCACACTGCACTGCTCTCACTCCACACAATCACTCCTTACTCACACCCACTACCTCAGAGCTCTTCCTAACCACCTTATAGAGGGTTTCCTTTCCCCGCCACGCCCTCCTTCTACGCTTGTTCCCTCTCCTGACTTGGCCCAGCTGTGCCTTCCCTCAGGCGTTTCCCTCCTACCACTAATCCCTTCTTGGCTTCCTTGCCTTGCTGGCAGGGTGGGGTTGAATGCGAGCCATCCCCAGCTGAGGTCTCCTTGGCCTTGCTCATGAGGAGCTGCCCTAGTAGGCCTTTGGAGCTTGCCTGGCCTTGCTTACGAGGAACTGCCCCAGCTGGCTTCTGTGCTGCTGAGCATGCCTGGCCTAGCTCACGAGGAGCTGCCCCAGCCGGCTTCTGTGCTGCTGAGCTTGCCTGGCCTTGCTCGTGAGGAATTGCTCTGGCCAGCTTCTGGGCTGCCTGCTCATTGATGCTGGGCGGGGCTGCCCATCTCATCCCCCAGAATGCCTGTGGCAGCTCCACCTGGAGGGGCTTGGCTCCTAGCAACTCCTGAGCCAGGCTGCTGTCCTCTAGCCGGGGTGTGGCTCTGGGCTGTAGTGGCGGCTTCTCCACCTTGGCTGGTAAGGGCTCTGTTTGGGCTGCTGCTGGGTCCCTATTCCCCCTGCCTTGGCCCTTTTCCTCTGTCCTGCTTAGGCCCCTCTCTTCCCCCTGGAAGGTGGGACTGGCTGGTCTCTCCCTGCTCCCTCCAGCCCTCTGAGGCTTTGGCCTTTCGCCCCTTCCCCCTGGAGTGGGCAGGTTCTGGACCTGGTTGCTGGCTGGGGTGGTAAGGCCACTGCCTCCCGGTTGCCTCCCACTGCTCCCTCCTGGCAAGTCTGGGGGCTGGGACTCAGACCCCGGACATTATGGTATATGATCATAGCGGCAAGATTGCTGCATGCACAATATTGGAAACAAGACAAGATACCAGAAGTCGATGAGTGGATACAAAAACTTTTGTATATGGTGGAAATGGACAAATTAACTAGAAAGCTAAAAGAACAAAGTTCAAATGATTTTTTGACTGATTGGAGGAAACTTAAAGACTATTTGGAAAAGAATTGGGATGTAAAAGACCAATTGTGGTCTATGGACAATTTTTAATGAGTATTATGTAACTTGTTGAATTTAATATTGATTGTAACTTTACCTTTGAAGATTATGGAAAATAATAGAATTAGAGGGAACAATGTATGAATTATAGGGTACAAGTGCTGTTGGAGGTCTGATGGGAGGGAGGGGAAGGGTGGGTTGGGGATAAATTTGTACTTTGTAGGAGAAAGAAACAGTGAAGTGTATATGTTTTTTATGTTTGTTCTCAACCTATCTAATAAAATGTTTCATTAAGTGAGAATTCTCATAGAGAATTCTTGTAGAGGCTTTACATAGAGGTTGAATTACATGGGGGATAAGATTGCACGTTGTGGAACCCTACAAAATAATTCCTACACTGATAGCTGGTCTCCAATAGCAACCCTTTGAGCCTGTCCTGTGAGGAATGATTTAAACCAGTCCAAGGCATAGCCCCTGCTATCTACTTCTGCCTACAACTGCCTCAACAGGATAGCAAGATCTACTGTATTAAAGGCTGCAGGAAGAGCAACAATGAAGCATGGCCTTTGTCTACATAGCCACCAGGGCTATCTCTGTCCCATAGCCTGGCTTAAAACCAAATCTGAAAAAGATCCAAGGCACAGAAGTTGTCCAAGAAGGCCTGGAGTTGGTCAGCTACTGCTCTCTCAACCACTCAAACCTGCCCAGAAAGGGCAGATTTGAGACTGGACAATCATTGGCCACATTATTTTTGTCTATGGATGGTTCTTTAAGTAGTGGGCAGATGACCACCTCTTTGAGAGGCTGAGGAAACGTGCCTTTAGTTAGTGACTGGTTTATGACAGATATCAAGGACTCCTTTAAGTGGTCTTTACGAGATTATAGTAGCCAGAATGGGCAAGAATCTAAAGTACAAGTAGTGGCTTTCACAGATGCTAGAATTCTGTCAATATTCATCTCTGTAACAGGGCCAAAATGATTCAGAAATGGACCAGTGTATTAAACATCAAATCTGCCTTATCTATATTACAGGTGGCATCCAGATCACAGCATATTAGAGTTATTTTATCAGCAAAAAACTTTGCAAAGGTGTCACAGCTAATTGTCTATTCTTGAATCAGAGAACGATTGGATTTAGGGATCAAAAGATGTCCAGATACCTTAAACAGTTGGGATGGATGTGAACTAGCTGATGCAATGGTTGCAGAAAAGTAACATTTCTTTGCTGCTATCACCTTAATAGCTGTACTTCCCCCTGTATAAGTCTAGTGCACTTGGTGCAAAGAGACATTGCACTCTTCTAACACACATCACTTTCCAATGTTTCTATGTTTCTGCAGCCCCTTACAAACCCTGAAAGATTATTCTTAGAGTCACAGGGCCTGCGCAGAGGAATAGATAAATTGTGGGTTGAGGGGCAGGTTGTCCCTCATGGTGAGTAATATCTTGCCCTCAGCCCTGGGCTTATGTTGCTACTTAGAGAAGCATTTGGAGCAAAAAAAAAAAAAGGGGGGGGGATCAGTGTTATGCAAAGTTCTAGGAATTCCCCCAAATGTCTATGGTTTTTACCATAGAGCATTGCATGACACTGTGACATATCTTCCAAGTATGTACCTGATTTCTACAGTCTCCAATATCCGGGGCTCAGGAGAGTTGCCAGCTGAAGGCTGGCAACCCTTGTGAGGGGTGGTGGTGGTGGTTGGAGTGAGGAAGGACAAGGGAGTGAAATCTCTTCTCTTTTCTCTTCCCCAAACACAACTGTGCTAAGGAAAAGGGCCCATGTCATCCCTTTGTCCGGCCTTACTCTAGCCATTTCTCTACGTGGATCCCATGACTCCAAGATTTATTTTTCTGGGAGGCAGAAGAGGAAAATGGGTAAACTTTGTGTGCTTCTGTGCATGGGAAGTTGGATCCAAGCCAATAGTTTATGTTATTGTTCTTGCTGAACAGTTCAGTGGATGACCCTTTCCTGTTTGCTGAAAGCTAAGAGAGAGCTGGCAGTAATAAGAAAATGGGAAGGACTGAGGATGAAGAATGGGGCCAGAAGATTCAAAATTGCAGTGGACCTAGTGCTTCCTGTCCCCCAAGTTTCAAATGATCTCAACCCTGTGGTCCAATGAACCATGTACTCCCAGCCATCCTACTTGAAGAGGTATGGACTGGGACAGGGGAAAGGCCCTGGAAATGGGCTACACCCCCACAATGGAGGAAGGGAAGGAGGAGGGAGGAGACAGCCAGACCTGCAGCTGTGCTGGGTCTTGAACCTGGATCGCCTGGCCTAGGAGCCACTTTTCCCTGGCAGGGAGAGATGCCTCCCTCCCATAGGCTGGGAGAAAAGATAGGCCTGGGATCCTTAAAATGCCAGGCCTGGATATTCTCCAAATATTTTCAGAAATATATGGAACCCGGATACTGGCATTCCTGAGAATCCCAAATACCACTTTGGATACCCAAATATATATATGGACAGGGTATATAGAGGCAGAGGATTGGATCAGAGCTCTCATGCCCTCTCTCCCTCTCCATGCGTTTAGATAATGCACAGAGGGATCAGGGTTACTGAGCATCTAGGCAAGTAGGTTATTACTGAACAAGCAAAACTACACTGGTTTACAACTTTCTTTAATTTTTCATTTTTGAAATTTTTTAAAAAGTTTTTTTAACAACAAACACAACAAAAACCACATAAATAACATTTCAAATAGGTTACTCAGTACAAATGATAGTTGTAGTGAATAGCACATTGAATGTATCCACTTGTCTACAATAACAAATATTTCTTAAAGAGTAAAGAGGTCCAGAGAGCAAGCAAGGTTTCGACTTTGTTCCACTAGAAGTCACATAGTCTATAATAGGTAACCAGTATTCCCAGAAGTTTGATTGTAGGTCTGGCGAGTCCATTAATTTAAGTCTGTATGAATTTTTTTCCATAAAAAATAAATCCCATAATCTGTCATGCCAAGCTGAGGTGTTAGGTGCTGCTGGGTTCTTCCACATGGATGCTATTGTAGTTTTAGCCAATGAAAGTATAAGCTCTCTAGGAGCAGATGGTAGACCATTATCCAACCAAAGGTTCAATAAAATTAACTCGGGCTTTAAAGGAACTTCATACCCAGTAATCAATTTTATTCTGCTTACTACCTCTATCCAAAAAGCTTTGATAACTTTGCATTCCCACCAGCAGTGAAGAAAGGAACCAGTTTTGCCACATTGCTTCCAACATAAGGAGGGAATGTTTTTATTACAGTAACTAAGATTTTGAGGTGTAATATATCACCTAGTTATCATTTTTAGTGACTGAGTTCTGATATTGATGGACCTTGACTTGATAATTGATGAAGACCAAATCTTAGACCAATGAGTCTCTGAAAAATTGAAATTGCAGTCTTTTGCCCAAGCTGTTTGATAAGAAAATGATTTGGGTTTAGGGCATGTAAGTAAAATTTTATACAATTTGGACAGAAGACCCTTGTTATTATTCCTGGCTGGTAAAAGAAAATTTTCAAAGTCTGTTGAGTTACGATTTAGAGATTCTTTCAAATTATGCTGATTTAACAAATGACTAACTTGAAAATATTGGAACCAAGGAAGTTTATTATCAATCTTATTTTCCAATTGCTGTTTTGAAAGCATGAGCCCTTTATGTCTATTAGTCTTGTTAAATTGCCTGATTTCCAGGCAGTATAGGAATCTTGGGCTGTAGCTGGTTTAAACCATTCCTGTCCCATAAAACAAGATAGAGGGGAAATACCTGGGGCTAAGCAAAATCTGTGCCTATCCCACACCTCCAAAGTAGCCCATAGGAAGAGGTTTTTCTTGATAAGATGTGGATGTTCTGAAACTTTATTCCAAATGGTTTCAGAGAGATGTTTGGGAATCGTATATGATTGTTCTATTTTCTTCCAGTCTGACTGAAAGTTGTTGTCTAACATAAGACTTAAATAAGTTAGGTGTGTTGCATCATAGTAAAGTTTTATATCGGGTACCCCCAGGCCCCCTGTCGAAATAGGGTTACACATAACATAATGCTTAAGTCTTGGTTTCTTTCCTTCCCAAATAAAGGAATTTACTAGTTTTTGCCAGATATCTAAGGTTTTAAGTTTGATTCTTATTGGCACAGCTCTAAGGAAAAAAAAGAATTTGGGGGAGGAGAATACATTTAATCAAATTAATTCTTTCCAACCATGTTAATTGAAGGTATTTCCAACTATCTAGCATTTTGGAGATAGAAGAGAATTGCTCTTCATAATTATAAGACCAAAGTTCGCTTAATTTGGTAGGTATTTTGATACCTAAGGAGCTCCTATATTTTTGACCCATTTATACTTATGATTGTATTTAATGAATTAGATACTTTCCTGCTGTAGATTCAGAGGAAATAATTCCGATTTACACTGGTTAACCAAAAGGCTAGAGATTGTGAGGTACTCTGTGGTGGCAGCCAACAGTATCCACCTTCCTGCCTTCCCAGAAAGGACGGGAGGCAGAGGAGATGTCGTTTGGAGGGGTCGGAGTGCTCCAGAGAGGGACAGGTCGAAAGAGAGTCTGTGAAGTCAGAAGATCCCAACAGCCGTGAGGCCTCCTCCAAGGATCCCACTGAGGAACTCTGTGGTGGCAGACAGCATCAACCACCTTCTTGCCTTTGCGGAAAGGATGGAATAAGACAGGAGAGGTTGTATTGTCGAAGGCTTTCACGGCCGGAGAACGTTGGTTGTTGTGGGTTTTCCGGGCTGTATTGCCGTGGTCTTGACATTGTAGTTCCTGACGTTTCGCCAGCAGCTGTGGCTGGCATCTTCAGAGGTGTAGCACCAAAAGAGGTGCTACACCTCTGAAGATGCCAGCCACAGCTGCTGGCGAAACGTCAGGAACTACAATGTCAAGACCATGGCAATACAGCCCGGGAAAACCCACAACAACCAACACAGGAGAGGTTGTTGGGAGGGGAGGGGACAGAGGGCGAGGTGAGAAGAGGGACCATGTACATGTGTGGGAGAGGAGGGCCGAGCCCGAGGCTTCCTGGCCGCATTGTGCAGCAGGACCAGGACGGAGGGACCCAACATCCACCCTGAAGGAGGGTGCAGACTACTGTGGCAGAGGCTTGTCCGCTCCCCCTGTGTCACAGTGGAGGTTGTTGCCAGCTTCACTCACCTTCCTGCCTTTGTGGAAAGGACGTGACTGGTCATGGTGGCATTACCCATTCACCCCTGCCCAGAGGGGACAGCCACTGCTGTTGGCAGGGGCCACCATGACGTAAAATTTTATGTGCAACAGCAGTTGATCTGTTCCTCCTGGCCAAAAGCCGAAGCATCATACAGCACCCACCTTCCTGTCTTCATGGAAAGGGTGGGAGGGACCCATTCCCCCCTGCTCAGAGGGGGCAGCAGGTGACCATGGAAAGGGGGGGGTGTCGAGCGTTGCCACACTAACACCAGCAACAGCAGCAGAGCTGTTCCTCATGGCAGAAAGCCGCATCAGCTGGCAGCACCACAACTTCCTGCCTTCACAGAAAGGACATGACTGGTCATGGCATTACCCATTCGCCCCTGCTCAGAGGGGACAGCTGCTGCTGTTGGCAGGGGCCACCATGATGTACAATTTTATGTGCAACAGTAGTTGATCTGTCCCTCATGGCCAAAAGCCGAAGCATCATACATCACCCACCTTCCTGCCTTCACAGAAAGGGTGGGAGGGACCCATTCCCCCTGCTCAGAGGGGACAGCAGGTGCCCATGGAAAGGGGGGGTTCGTGCTGTGCAACTATACGTGCAACAACTCCTGAGCTGCTCCTCGTGCCCAAAAGCAGCAGTGGCAGACCTCAACCGCCTTCCTGCCTTCACGAAAAGGACACGTGACTGGTCGTGGGACTCATTCCCCCCATGCACAGAGAGGACAGCAGGTGCACATGGACGGGGTGCACCATGCAGCTCAAACCTGTCAGCTCAGCAAATGCATCTGAGCTGACCCTCGTGGTCCAAAGCAGCAGCAGACAGCACCCACCTTCTTGCTCTCACGGAAAGGGTGGGAGGGACACATTCCCCCCTGCTCAGAGGGGACACCAGGTGCCATGGAAGGGGGGGTACCGTGCAGTGCCACTCTAACATCAGCAACAGCAGCAGAGCTGTTCCTCATGGCCAGAAGCAGCATCAGCTCACAGCACCACACCTTCCTGCCTTTGCGGAAAGGATGGGATGGGAAAGACAGGAGAGGTTGGGAGGCACCTGAGCAGATCCAGAGAGGGAGAAGTTGAAAGAGGGACTGGAAACTTGACAGAGAGAGGACAACCAAGAGGCCCCAAACAGCCACCATGTCGAATTGCGCAGGCTGCTGTGGCAGAGGCTTGTCCACCCCTCCTGTGTCGCAGTGGAGTCTGTCGCCAACATCACTCACCTCCCCATCTTCATGGACAGGAGATGAATCGAGGGGCCCATTCCCACCATGGTCAGAGCGGACAGCAGGAGACTAGGATACTGGGCTCTGTGCTGTGTGACCATATGTGCCACAGCTCCAGAGCTGCCCTACGTGCCCAGAAACCGGAGCATCAGAAAACACCCACCTTCCTGCTTTCACAGGAAGGATGGGCAGGACATGTTGTGGGGAGGGGTCGTTTGGGCACCGTCTGGAAAGGGAGAGGTTGAAAGAAGAGGGAATGGGATCTTGTCTGGGAGAGGAGGGCAAAGGGTCACCAGCCATGGAAGCAGCCCCAAGAACTGAGAGAGGCTTGAGCCTGCTGTGGAGGAGCTGGGCCGGCTACAACCCCTGGGTGGCTCAGAGCCCGGGTAGTCCAGGTCCATGGGAGGGTGCCCCAGTAGGTTGAGGTTGACCTTGATGAAGGTCAACATGTCCACCAGGTCTGGGTGCAGACGTCCGTGGCAGGGACGGAGGAGGTTTCCCAGGTGGGAGAACACCTGCTCACTCTGCATGCTGGTGGGAGGGCAGGACAGGGTTTTGGTTGCCACGATGGACAGCCATCGGGCAGATTTCCTCACCCAATACTCCAACGGGTTGGCATGGGGGGGGGCTCGGTGGGCTCAGCAAGGTACTCGCGCACCATGGCCCCCACCAAGTCCTCCACTGAGAGGGACGCGCTCACTGTGCAGCGGCCAACCACGTAGCTGACCAACGAGGCCCGGAGATCGAATGGGGCCATTGGGGTGGTTCTTCCCTGGCGTGGCTCTCTTCCCACCTCCTGCCCCTCACCCTCCTCCTCCTCCTCCTCCACCGCCTGCCCCTCACCCCTGCGCGGTTCCTTCTCTCCTGCCTTCTGTCTCTGGAAATGGAGCACCACTGTGCGGAGCTCGTTTTTCCAGTGCTGCATCTGACCTGCCTGTGTGGCAATGCTGCCCTTGATGCGGGGGTCACAGCAACGCAGGCCTGGATCCTCCTGACAAAGTCCTGGACCCTGGGGAGCAGCTCTTGCTCGTGTGGGAGCTCCTGGGCCAGAAATGGGTCGAGCCTGTGGATCAGAGGGAGGACCTGACCCAGGCTGGTCTGGTAGGAGCACAAGAGCTCAGTGGCATACTTGAAGGGTTTCAGTATCTGGGACATCTGGGCAAGGACTCTCCAGTCCATGGAGCTGAGGCTCAACTCCTCTCCCCTCCTCAGCACTTCCGAAGACGACAGGATATCTTGCGATGCGCCCTTCTGCTCCACCAGACATCATATCATGTCGTAGGTGGAGTTCCAGTGGGTAGGCAGGTCCTGGAAGAGCTGGGGCTCGGGGTCCCCTCCCTCCCCCTGCCTCTGGAACAGCTCATGGGTAGGGGTGTGCAAGGCCTGAGTGATTCGGTAAACCTGTTTCAGTTTTAACTGAATCAGGAAACTGTTTCGGTAATCGTGAAAACCGAAACGGCAAGCTGTTTTGGTATTCACCATTCGGTAATCGTTTCGGTATTTCGGCTTGTTTCAGTAATAGATTTCAATGGGAAAACCCTCTCCAGGCTTTCCGGAAGCCTGGGGGGGGTATTTCCTCACCAAATCAAGCCAAACTTGGTGGGGACCTCCTCCTAACTCTCCTCTAACTACCCCCCAAGTTTCAGAAAGATTTGACTTTGGGGGCCATGTTATGCCCCCCCAAAGTCAGTGCCCCCATCCTCCTACACTCTCCATGGTTCTCTATGGGGAAAAGCAATTCATCCTCTTTCTAGGTGGACTTGGGTGGCATTTTGCAAGCAAAATGCCCCCAGCCCTCAGGGGACCTCCTCCTATCTGTCCTCCCTCCCTCCACTAAGGCTCAACCTGCTCCCACTTTGGGGGCCCATTTTATGGCCTCCCAAAGTACGTGCTCTCACCCCCCCCTTTTCTCCATTTTTTTCTATGGGGAAAAATAGAGGCTTCTCTGGCTATTGGTGGGAGATGGGCCCCCAACCCTCAGGGGCCCATCTCCCACCTGTCCTCCTACCCTCCACCAAGGCTCAACCTGCTCCCCCATTGGGGGGCCACTTTATGGCCTCCCAAAGTAGGAGTTCTCATCTCCCCCTTTTCCTCTATTTTTTCTATGGGGGAAAAATAGAGGCTTGTCTGGCTAGGGGTGGCATTTTGCATGCAAAATGCCCCCAACCCTCAGGGGACCTCCTCCTACCTGTCCTCCCTCCCTCCACCAAGGCTCAACTTGCTCCCACTTTGGGGGCCCATTTTATGGCCTTCCAAAGTAGGACTTCTCAGCCCCCCAAATACACCCCCAACAGCCCCGCACAGACCCAAATCCATCAACAACAGCCCCACACAGACCCAACTCCACCCCCGTCTGCCCCACAAAGACCCAAATCACCCCCCCAACTGCCCTACACCTTCAAGAACCCCAGGAGCTGGCTGGCCAGCCGTCCCCCCTTGTTCCCCATGATGGGAACTTTTAAACTCTCTTTCCCAGGGCAAGTATGCTCATACACCCTTCCCCTGACACCCCCACCACCTACAGAGATGGCTCGCCAGCCAGCCCCATTGTTCCATATGATGGGAATCAACTTCACAACCAAAAATTAACCACAAAGACACACTGAATAAAGTTTAACAAAATTTATTTCTTCATTTTCAAATTACAAGCAGGCAAAGCATTATGACAAATTACACCAGCAGTCTCTCACACACCAAAATAACACAATCAACCTAACAGCCACAGTGCAGAGCCAGGCCAGACAGTTAAAAGGCAGGAAACATGCAAGTAGGGGTGCAAACCACCACCCACACACACAGTAAAAACGCTCCCAGTTTGGTTCCATGGCTGGCCCCAAAAGATGACACAGGGAACAATAATCCAAGCCACAAGAAAACCAAGGCCCACCCTGCAGTGCAGAGCCAGGCCTGGTTTCAGCCTGGCCAGGCCCACAGCCACAATGCAGAGACAGGCCAGAGAGTTAAAAGGCAGGAAACATGCAAACAGGGGTGCAAACCCGCCCCCCAACACACACACAGTAAAAATGCTCCCAGTTTGGTTCCATGGTTGGTCCCAAAAGATGACATAGGGAACAACAATCCAAGCCATAAGCAAACCAAGGCCCACTCTGCAGTGCAGAGCCAGTGTCACAGTGAAACATTTTTTAGCAAAGGCCAGCAAACTGGCCAAGCATCAATTTAAACAAACTCTGTGCCTTCCCTTCCTCCCATCTCTCCCCTAAAAAAAAATCTCATACCAGTCCTTTCCTGAATGTCCAGCCCTGAGTTGATCCACAGGCAGAAGTCCACTCCACAGGCAGAAGTCCACTCAGTGCAGTCCAGAAGGCCAAGGCAGAGAAGAAGCGGTCTCTCACTCTCTCCACAGTCCAGCACAGCAGCAACAGAGGCTGTCCCAAAGTCCAGCCTCTGATGTAAATCCCCTGCCTCATCTTCTGCCAAAGATTTGAATCTATTGGCTGTAAGAAGGATGCAGCAGTGGGATTGGACACTCCTAAGTCCCCCCTCCCTTGCCTTACCCCCCCCATCCCCCTTGGAGTCCTACTCTATCACTCCTTCCTGCTCCCCCTCCCTTACCTGGGAATTTTGGCGGGAATCTTTTGCTGCTTGCTTTGCATTGCATTGCAAAGTGCAATGCTAGCAAGCAAGCACCTTGCAAAGCAAGGATTCCCTCCTTTCCTAGCAAGAGGGGTGAGGGGTGAAGAGGATGTAGTGAGTCACTCACTCCTTCTCCCCCCTCCCCTCTTCAAAGAGCCTGCAGGAAGCTGTAGCTTCCTGCAGGATTTTGCTAGCCGCTTGCAAATGCAAATAGCTAGCAAAATGGCGATTCTCTGATTACCGAAACGATTACCGAAACATACCGAAACGTTTCGGTAATCGCTGTTTCGGTATTACTGAAACATTTCGGTAATCAGAAAAAGTTTCAGTAATGCCAAAACAAGCTGAAACAGGTATGTTTCAGTAATTTTTCGGTAATCAGATTACCGAAACGCATACCCCTACTCGCGGGAAGAGTTTATGCTGCAGGAGAAGTGGGAAGCGATGTGAAAGCAGCTGTCCAGCAGGTTGCGCGTCCGCAAGGTTCCCTCATCCCAGCTGTCCCTTGGCTTGCTCCCCAGCCCGAGCATGTCCTGCATCACGAGGTGCAGCTTGTGTGCCATGCACACCAGGCCCGGGAGGGATGCCTCTTTCAGGGCTGTCAACATGTTGGCTCCTGCGTCCGTCACAAAGAAGCCACAGACAAACCCGGATGTCCACTCACTCAGAGCCGCCTTTATGGTGGCGGCAATGTTCTTCCCAGTGTGGACCTTGTCCATCCCCCAGACCTGAAGAAGAACCACCCTGTAGCCCAGTGTCAAGCTGGGCACCTTTTTACGGCTGACAGATCTTGGCCTGGGGCTGCGGAGGTCCTCTGGTTGCCACCAGTGGGCGGTGATGGCAAGGTACCCGTGATGGCAGCTGCTCCACAGGTCAGCTGTGAAGTGCACTGTTCTGCCTTGGGCGGCTGACAGGTCTCTGCGCACCATGTCTCGCACTGACTCATAGAGGACAGGCACAACTTGATGCCCAACGGTGTGCCGTGACGGTATAGAGAACCATGGGGCAAAGTGCTGGAGCAGCAGTTGGAAGCCCATTCCCTCCACGACCAATGGGGGAAGCCTTGCAGGGCAATCGTCTGTGCCACCACATGAACGCCCACCTCCTGAGCCCTTGACCTCACCCTTTTCAGTGGCACCACCCCCGACACCGATGGAACAACTTCCCCCAGGGCGGCCTGCCTGACCCTTCTGCTCCCACCAGCAGCACCCTGAGGGCAAGACTTCTTGCTCGGGGTGCATTCCAGAGATGAGCTGGTGGCCATCTGTCTCCCCCCAACGGATGTTTTGCTGGTCAAGGACGGAGACCACAGGCTCGGGTGGTGCCTCTTCAGGTGCCTCTTCAGGGCCTTCAATGACAGGTGCTTCGGGTCATTGCCCCTGTGCACCAGGCCATCACACACACAGCACCTCACCACACGGGGGTCAGTAGGAAGGGCCCGAAAGTGCCTCCAAACATTGAGGTTGAACCATGGCCCACTAACGGTTCCAGGGGAGGACGAAGGGTTACTGCTGGCTGTGCCACGGAGCTGGCAGTGGAAGACAGAGTGATGGGTGGACTGCAGGCAGGGATAGCACCACCAGTATTTTGGGATGGGGACGGGATGGATGTTTCCTTGAACTCCAACCATTCCTCCAAGGATCCCTCGGCCTCCTCCTCCCCAAAAATTTTCAGAAGTTCCTCTTCTGCCACTGGCAAGAGCTCTTTGGCCTCCTCCACAGCCGCAACAGGTGATTTTTGGGGAGTGGGAGTCTCTGCTGCTCCAGAGCCCTGCACAGCACTGCTTCCCATGGTGCAACCAGGACAATCCCTGCACTTCCCCCCATGACCACTCTTGTCCCCCACCTGAAGCCTCATAGTGTCAGCAAACAACAATTGAGGAGAGGAAAGGAGATGACACTGTGAGCCCTCAGCCGTGGTGCCCACCGAGCTTGGCACCAGGGCCTGGCAGCAGCCCTGGCACCAGAGGGAGGGAGGGACTAGAGCCCTAGCCCACCACTCCCACAGACCTGAACAAATTGGGCACCAATGTGAGCCCTCAGCCAAGGTGCCCACTAAGCTTGGCCCCAGAGCCAGGCAGTAGCCCTGGAACCAGAGGAGATAGATGCCTATGCCAAAAATCCCAGCTCAATTATACTGTCTCTCTCTCTCCAAAGGCTAGCAAGTAGCAAGCAATAGCTCTGTCACACTCCACTGCTCGCTGAAAGTGAAACCCATCCTGGGAGCCCAGTGCTTTTTATAAGCTGAGGTTCCATTGAGCAATGCAGGAGATCCTTTCCTTTTGTAAGTGGATAACTTGAATTGCTGCTATATGCCAATAAAGGCTAACTTGACTTGACTTGACTTGAGATCTGTGGTTGGCCATCAGAGCTGACTATCAGGGTTTGCAGGGATGAGATTGAGATTGGAGTGCCCATGGCTACAGAACACCCCCTCCCCCTCCCTCCCCAGATGTCTTCTCCCAACTTGTAACTGCTTTGCAGCTCCATGGTTGGAAGGAAGACCTGCTGATCAAGGTAAGCTGGGCTTCCATTCGGGTTTCCAGGGTGACAGAAGGAGCTCAGACAGAGTTCAGCCATTCCCCCGGCTCCGTTTCCAGGGGAATTGATTGCTGGCGCCTGACTGTCTGGGTTCCCGAACCGCGGCCAAATGCACCGAACGAGGCTTCTTCCGAACGCCAGTTTGTTGGCTGTGGACAATCATGAACTGCCAGATCGCGATCGCCAATTTCGTGGGTTTTTAAAGTTCGTAATGCGGTTTGTGACCATCTCTAGTTATGAATCTAGCCAGTCTATTTGCTAAATGGACGTAAATATTTTTTGATCCTGATTTAACAGGGGGATTGGTCTGGTGTCCATTTCATCCTTGTTCTTTTTAGGTATAACCACAATTTCTGCCTCTTTCCAAGAGGGTGGGATACACCCTGACAGTAAGATTGAATTACACGTTTGTGTAAGAGGGCCTGAAATTAAATCTATATATTTTTTTATAAAATTCAGCTGTAAAGCCATCTTAACCTGGAGATTTATTGTTCTTTAAAGATCTAATAACTCTCTGGATTTCTGCAGTTGAAATAGGTTGTTCCATAATTGCTTTATGTTCATTTGAAATTTTTTGTATAATATTATTTTTTGAAAGGTAATTGTTTATTTTATCATGGTCAGGATTGCTGCAAGTATAGAGAGTTTGGTAAAAGTCAGCAAAGATGTTGGCAATGTCTTACGACTTAGAATATAAATTGCCATTTTTGTCCTGTATGATTTTGATGAAATGGAGAAGATTTTTCTCCTTTACTTTTTGTGCCAGTAGCTATTGAGATTTAGGTGACCGTGGCAATATTTTTGTTTAGTGTATAAAATCTGTTTTTGTATTTGGGAAGTCTCTATATTTTCTAAAATTTTCCGTTCAGTAAGTAGTTATTTGTATAACTTCTTACAACAAGACCTTTTATGTTTGTCTTCTAATTTCTTGATTTTGGCTATTGTCTCTGATCTAATCCCCCCCCTTTTTTTCTGGTAGGTGGCTAATGAGATGATTTCCCCCCGAAGAACCGCTTTCATGGCATCCCAAACATAAATTTGAGAAACCCCACAGTCAGAGTTTAACTCCATGTATTGTTTAATCTCAGAAGATATTTCTGAGGAGATTTTAGAGTTAAATAAAAGTGAATTATTTAACTTCCAATTTAATTGTGTCTGCCTTTTATTGCCTAAAGAGAAAATACACTCTGTCCACACATGGTCCATCCAGAGTTTCTCCCCTATATTGGATGAAATAACCTGTTTGGCCAACTTAAGTGAAACAAAAATATAATCTATCCTTGAGTGCAGGGCTTTTTTTCTGGGAAAAGAGGTGGTGCAACTCAGTGGGTTGCCCTCAGAGAAAATGGTCACATGGCTGGTGGCCCCGCCCCCTGATCTCCAGACAGAGGGGAGTTTTGATTGCCCTCCGACCGCTTGGCGCGGAGGGCAATCTAAACTCCCCTCTGTCTGGAGATCAGGGGGCGGTTCCACCAGCCATGTGACCATTTTCAAGAAGTTCCGGAACTCCGTTCCCCCGCGTTCCCCCTGAAAAAAAACCCTGCTTGAGTGTATGTTATGAATGTGAGAGTAATAGGTATAATTCCTTACCACAGGGTTCTGAAGATGTCATATGTCCCCAAACACCATTTTAGTCATTAAATGCGATAGTTCTAAGGCTCCTTTCTTTTGTATTGTCGAAGGCTTTCACGGCTGGAGAACGATGGTTGTTGTGGGTTTTCCTGGCTGTATTGCCGTGGTCTTGGCATTGTAGTTCCTGACGTTTGGCCAGCAGCTGTGGCTGGCATCTTCAGAGGTGTAGCACCAAAAGACAGAGATCTCTCAGTGTCACAGTGTCCTTTCTTTTGTCTGGTGTGTTTGCCCTTCTTTTGAGATTTGTCAACATCATAGTCCATGATGAAATTAAAGTCTCCTGCAATAATTATTTCACCTGCTGCAAAAAATTGTAATTTGGTTAGTACATTTTCTAAAAAAGAAAGTTGATTTTGGTTTGGTGCATAGATAGTTGCTAGCGTGATTGGATCCAATGACCTTTTACAAATAAATATCTTCCAAGGGGATCCCTAAGAGATTCAGAAACAACAAAATGTATGTTTTTTGCAATCAAAATTGCTACTCCTCTAGATTTAGATGACCCAAAGGATTGGAATTGCTGGTTAAACTAGCTTGAGCGCAAGACTGGCAAGGTAGACTTTCTTAAGTGCGTTTCTTGTAGAAACAGAAAAGAGGGCCTGAGTTTGGTCAGTGCTGAGGCTACTCTCTTAACCTTGATTTTGTTATTTAGCCCTCTGCAATTTACAGAGACAATCTTATAATTTTGTTGTGTCATTATGTCCAGGAACTAAAGATTGACTTACATATAATTTTCTCTTGCCTGAAAACCAAGGCTTATTGTCTAAACATAGCCTATTATTCCAGCAAGTTTTTCCACAAATTGAGGCCATTCTCTTAGCCATAGAAATAATAATAGTAGCTTGTAGAGTTGCCTTAGGAAGATGCAAAAAATACAAACAAATGCGTACATTCCAAAAATAATTCTTTACCCATTTTAAGGTATCTGTATGGAGTAACCAAGCTCTTAATAACTGGATAAGTAATAACATAACTGAAGAACTATTTACAGCTAACCCAGCCCTCCTCCCTTTACCCTCCCATCTCAACCAAATTAATAAGATTGCATATAAACTAACATTCGTATATAGTCCAAAGACAAGACAAAACACAGTCCTGCTCCCTTCAACCAACCCTCTCTGTGATCTTTTATCTTTAATATTAACATGGTTAAACAGAAAAACAGTCCCTCTAGTCTCCTTTCCCCTTTGATCCTTAACGTAAAGAGCAGATGCTTTATTGACTATTGTTTGAGGAGCACTAGAAAAAATACCACAAAACACCAAAAAATAAATACCCCACCTTAAGGTCAACCCTGCAATGCAGGATGAACCAGCAGAGCACATGCCCCTACTCCTGGGGGAAAATAAACTTAGAACAACAGTGGGGTTCTTCAAGAGTCACCTGGGCCGTTTCTAGATGGCTTACCTGAAGCCGCTCCATGCCGCAATGTTGTGGATTGTGCCAGGGAAAACGCGAAATATCACATTTTCCCCGGCACGATCCACAACATTGCGGCATGGAGCAGCTTCAGGTAAGCCATCTGGAAACGGCCCTGCACCTGACACCCACCCTGAATCAATAGATACATTTGCACTGTGCTAATGCATCCCTTTCTACTGTAACCCAAGGAAGGTTAAGTTAAGGGTTCAATGTCCATTTTTGCTTGGGATTCTTTTCCATCTGTCTGTTAGTCTTGGGATCCTTCTGTTAGCTGGTGATGCCTTTGATCTTGACTCTGGATCCATCGTTAGACCTAATGATTCCAACAAAGAGTAGCCTTCTTCTATGTTCTTGGTGTACAGTAGAGATCCCTTGTGGAGCACAGATAGTTTGGCTGTGATTCCTACCTATCTGTACTTTATATTGGCCTTTGTTAGAGTGCTTGTGATGGGTTTAAGATCTCTGCACAT
Source organism: Eublepharis macularius (assembly GCF_028583425.1). Lineage (NCBI taxonomy): Eukaryota > Metazoa > Chordata > Lepidosauria > Squamata > Eublepharidae > Eublepharis > Eublepharis macularius. The sequence continues at coordinate 99,627,440 of NC_072793.1, read as the reverse complement.
CCTTAAGGTTTCAGCTGGTAGATCCTGAAACACTTGGATTTCTTTATCTTTATATAATAAGTGCCCTTTATTTCGGGTTCCCTGGAGAATTTTCTGCTTTGTTCTAAAGTCACGGAAGTTTACTTGAATGTCTCTAGGTAGGCTGGCTTTATTTAAAATTAGAGGGGCCAACTCTGTAGGCCAAGTCAATGCTTGGAGCTATTCCATCTTCCAAATAGATTTAGTTAGCCAGCCACGTAGATACAAAAATTGCAAGCTCAACATTTGATTCCTCCTTTTCGGGAATCCCTCTAATCTTCAAATTTTTAGCTTTCAGCTTTGTCTCAAGCTCATTCACTTTAGCTGCTAACAGGTCTTCAACTTGAGGAATATGGATTTGAAGAAAGAGATTTTATATACCACTTCTGTGCCTTTCAGTATTACATGCCTTGCACCTTTTCTATGCTCAGGAGCCATTATAGTATTTGTAATGCAACCTGCAAGAATATGACACTTGAAACAAGAAGACCAAAGAAGAACGTATGTTAAAACTCTGTAAGAATTGAGGACTAAACAATATACTGCTTGTAGAGAGGCACCTGTAGAAATGTCACACAAATGTTATATTATCCTATAGGATTCTAATAGGAATCAATACAAGAGAGCTTTTTGTAAAAACTGATCAATGTAGCAAGCTAGGTCAGCCACTTTCAGTATTATCTCTCTCAAGGCCGGGAAAGAGAGAGACTGCAGAAGTGAGGGGAACATTCCTTTCTGCCCACGGATCTCAGCTATCCGAAAGCCCCAAGGTTGCCAAGATGAGACTTCATGGTGCCGTCGAAGGTAACATTGGCAAAAGGGAGGTGGGCAGGAGGAGGCAGAAGGTGTCTGAGAGGAACAGGCACAAGGACAAAATAAGGAACTGCAAATCTTGGAATTTCCCCAATTAAGTGGCTGACCTAGACTTGCGTCTTCCAATCAAACTAACCCTAGACACCTGTGTCAAGACTATGAGCCAATAAGATAGCAAATATTAGAATATTGTAATATTATTATAATTAACCTGAGGGTATAAATTGCTTTGCACTTCTATTGTAGCTTTGATGAGCTTTGGACACAAGGAGACCATCTACTCCTGTGTAAAATTGCTCCTCCATTGTTTACTTAATCTATTTTGCTTCAATTCAACAGGACTCCGTGGTGTGTGTCTCTTATTGTGATTGGCGAGAGGGACACCTAGGGCACAAGTTTGTGCATAACAAACTAGCATAATCTGCTTCGTTTCTTCTTGCAAGGAAAGCCCCAGCTCCATGGCCTTCTTGGCAGTCTGTGTTACAGCCACTATGGATTCATGGATCTCTTTGAGTTGCTTTGATATGGGCTCTAAACATTTATCAACGTTTTCAGCTAGACTAGAGGAGATATTATTAGTAATGTTGCTTTTTAAAGCTTTTAAGGACATTTCCAAGTCCTGTTTAATTAGAGAGTCAGCGTTTTGCATGGCGTCCACCTTTTGGGGTGCCTTACCCGCCTGTAGATCTCCGCCTGATTTCGAGTTGTCTAGGGCAAAGTAAGATTTCACAGATGATGATTGTGAAGGAGGAGGCTTTGACTTTTCTGGTCCTGTCTTTCCCATCGCATTTGGGGTGCATTTCAAATCAAGTTTTGATTCAGGTCAAGGGAGCACCTACCATTTTCAGTCACGTCGCTCCACCCCCCCTGGTTTACAACTTTTAAAGGGAAAGGAAAGCTTTTAAATTGATAAATACCCAGAGAAAGGGGAGGAAATAATTCCAACTCCATTCAAGTTCTGTGCTGATAGCACTTTGCTGAACTGATACCTAAGGTTCTGAAAGTTAACTAGGCTAAGAATCAGTAATTAATATAAGTGATTAGTACTTCAGGATTTAATGCAAAAAATATCTGAAGTTCTTCTTGATTTTGATTTGATTTCTTAAAGATTTCTGTTCATGGAACAAGCACAGTTGGCATATAGCCAAAAATATTTGGCTATTTAGTGATGTCACTGAAAGCAAACAAAGCTACTGCCAAAAAGGGATTTCCTCAGTTTATGTTTGCCTCATTTGCCCTCACTGACATAGGTACACAGCCAGATCTTACTGGCTATATGACAGCTGCCCTTTTTCTCTGAACAGAAAGCATGATACATGTAAAAGAAAAATTATGTTGATTCAGTAATTAACTGGGGCTGTGAACAGACTTGTTTTAGAGGGTTTTTATTGTTGCGCAGAATGAAAAGATGACTCTCTCTCTCTCTCTCTCTCTCTCTCTCTCTCTCTCTCTCTCTCTCTCTCTCTCTCTCTCTCTCTGTGGAAGAATGATCTTGAGAAACTCAAAAGGGGCTGCATGTGAACATTTTTGCCCTTTTAAAGATTCCCATTAATTATCATCAGAAAAGAGGAGCTTGCTTCATTGAGTATGAAGTGAAACATGCCATCCTGATTCAGCCTTAAGTTCTAGTGCTTGTATTTTATAAGAAATTCTGCTATATCTGATTTTTTTTTAAAAAAAAAATGGCTGACAGCATTTTCTTTGTACTGGTGATTTCCAAATCTCCCATTGTGGAAAAGTCTTTTTAAAATGAAGCCTGGAGCCTGGCGTCACTTGCAAATCTGGGACCAGCAAATAGGAAGTTGGTTTAAAGCCGTTCTTCCCATTGTTTTGTTAATTACAAACGGCAAATGTAAAAAGAGGTTGCAGTTAGCCACATTCGTCCAAAGCAAAATCCTCAAACAGCCATATAATACCTTTTATTAAGGTCAACTACATGACACAAAACAGTAGGCAAATGTTTGCATTCTTGGGAACTCTTCATCAGTTTTGATGTTAACAACAAAATAAAACTAAAGAGGAGAGAAGAACACACTTTTCAGGCCATGGTATTAAGGCCTCTTTGCCTGCATCTTATAAGATGTTTGTAGGATGCATAGCGGACTTAAATGGGCAATGGCTATGGCTAGCTGGTGTCAGATTACATCCCTGCCATGCTGGGAAAAAGAAAAAAAAAAGAAAACATCCCATTAAAAATACAAAATCCAACAACTTGTTAAATTTCTCTCTAATACCATACAGGACACACAGAAAGAGACTGAGAGCAGCAGAGGAATGTGATAATCCTTGTATTAACAATGCTGGAAATTAATTTTAGTTGGTGCTCATGTCACAAGGTGTCAGAAGGTAAATGTGACAGGAAAATAATAATCTTATCAAGACATAAATGTACCTTAAGATCACCACTTACTGAGTACTTATCTATCTGGTAGGTGTGGACAATGGGTGTGAGACAGCTCCTGAGCTACTGTTGTTTCCTGACTCATCAGCTTGCTCTCACAGAAATCTCAGATCTGGTTTTTAATGTGTAAACACCAGGGATTTCACAATGTAACCCAAAAGGAGTTTCTCCATTGTAACATAAAGCTTATACTCTGCAGGAGTTACAAAAGACCGTGCTGAGCTTCCGGATGACAAATTCCTTTTCAAGTACATGAAAATAGGTTTGCATATAAAAATCATCAATAAATAGGACATAGCCACTTCTGTGAAACTATTCAGCATATTTTAAAATCAGCTTTGTATCAGCACATAACCACCCACTTTATGAAGGCATATCTCAATCAAAGGTTGCTGTAACACTAGATTAATTTTCTTTCGTCTGAAATGAGGACAAGATGTTAAACTAACACAAAACAGGCAGTATGATCATCCTATTATTTCAGTATCTGGGCAAGTCAGGAGTTGCTCTTTAATTGGACAGTCAACCCTGGGGCAATAAGGAGTTAAGAGAAATCCAGTCTCATGACTGCCTGCTGTGCTTCCTCAATTAGGAAATGAAGCAGCAAGACAGTGGTTTATAATTAAAACTAGATTTGAAGTGTAGCATGTCAAGAGAAAGGTTTGTCACGTTGTATTTTTCATAGCGGTATAGAAAGAAAATTGAAGAAGCAAAGAACTGTGACCATGCTGGAGGGTGCACAGCAGAGACACATGGGTAGAGAGGCGCCTAGGAGGGAAGTAAGGTGCCTCTAAACAATCATTAAAATGGACAGTGGCAAGAGCATTTCTGTTTTCTGCTGCTAAGACAAAGAAAGGATATCATTACAGGCACCAACACACACTTATCTACTAGTCACTTTGCTCTTGCCTGATGAATGTAGTGTATATTCAGGAGAGGACTTACTCTGGAGCAAGCCAAACTGAGTGGCCCTGCAGTGCTATAAGCCAGCATGGCAAGAACTACTCAGTGGTAGCAAAAACAGGCATTAGCTCACCCAGTCTTCCTTCCATGAACTGGTAGCAGCCCAGGAGATTTTAGCAGATGAGATGACAATGATTCTCATTGCTGCTGAAAGGTCCGAGTCCAGTGGCCCCTGAGGCACAGGCAGTGGTCTTGAGACTTGACTCTGCTTGTACCTGGCTAACTATGGTCCTCTAAGGCAGAGACCCACTGGGAAATTTCCCTGTCAATTAAATAGCCAGTCAACTGGTGTGTATGTAAAATACAATGAAAGCACCCCCCAGCAAATGGCACATTGCTGAAGGGCTGGGGTGAGGGTTAATACCATCTTGTGGATTTCTACCTCCTTGTTGATTCTGATGCTGAATTGGAGACAGCACTGCCACATACAGTAGCATAGTCAGAGCAGCAACAGGAACACAGAGGTGTCCAAAATGGAGCGGCTGCAATAGTGGTTGCTGTGGTAACTGCTCATCTTCTTCTGGCCTGGTGATCTAATTTTAGAAAGACCTGCTGCCACTAGGTTGCTTCCAAAGGAGGATCACTCATTTTGGTTGTTGTTTTTGTGGCAGCAAAGATTTGGAATATTATTTTGGGAATGGTGTATGGTGTTTGGATTTTAGGAATGGGAGGTTGTGGCAACTCTATTGCAGTTATCCAGTGTAGATGGAAATATAGAAGCAGAAGGGGAACAAGTTATTTAAGGAGAAGTCAAGTAAGACATCTGGCGCTTGTCTCTTCTTCTGGTCTTTCTCTTTATCTTCTGCAATCCAACAACTATGTTTTGCCACGATCAGTTCAACAAATGCTGCTACTAAATAGCAGCTAAGTTGAGAAACAGAATATTTTATTTACAGTCAATGACCAACACTTAAACACCAGTAAAAAGGTACCACAGAAGAAAATAGGAACATCAGTAAAATCATTCAAAATACAGTAGATTAAAATTTAAAATACTTTTCCTAATCCTTGAAGCAAGCCATCAAAATCTGGCTACCTGTTGAGTGACTTCAGGGTGCCTATCTGAAAGAAAACTTCTCAGAAGGCATAATCTTTGACTATGGGCAAGGGGTAAAGTCGAAGAGAAAGGAAGGGATTTGCAAAGATTATTGTATGCCTTGCAATCAAATATAACAAGTTCTAAAGATTCTATCCCTTCCTCACAGCATGGACAAATCCTTTCCTCAAAAGGGATTTTTTAAAACTTCCCTTCAAGGACAGCTGAGGAAAGTACATCCCATCGCATTAATGTAAACATTCTCCTATACTCTTGGTTTGATAAATTGAAGAGATAAGGCATAGGAGCTACCCTATTAAAGGGCTTTAAAAAGACTTGCCATTTCTCTGTTCTGTTTAAATCTTGTTGCCTAGCAATATCTAGTATCCTCTGTTTTACTATGTCCTTAGCTTTCTCACAACCCATAGAGCACAGATATTGTTTTGAAAAACCATATGAAAGTAATTTATTATTCAATGTCCTAAGCCATAAGGGGCAAAGAAATCTAGAATTATTAAACTTGTCAGCCTTTTGGGTAAAAATACTACTTTTAACCAGTACAAAATCACTGCGATCCACAGCCTTGCCTCTACCATAATCATACCAGTTTCATTTCGAATGAATGTATTTGGGACACCATGGGGAACTTGTAAGATCATTCTCAAAAATTTAGATTGAACCGTGTCCAGTTTCCTTGGATTTGAGGTAATATTAATAGAGACTCCATAGATAAGCTGAGTGAGAGATTTGGCCTTGAATAATCTAAGGGCCGCTATCAGGCATTTACCCCCTTTATGCCAATAGAATTTTTGAATTGCCCCTGAATTCCTTTTGGCATCTGAAACTACAGAGTTTATATTAACAGTTCTCAAGCCATTTGCCTGGGAAAAGACACCCAAATACTTAAAACATGAAACTTGTTCAATGGGAATGGAGTTTAAAGATCAATAATAAGTTTTGGGGGTCTTATTTTTTGCAAAGGCCACTACTTTTGTTTTAGAATAGTTGACTTCTAAGTTGTTTTCTCAGCAGTACTGGACAAAAGAACTCATAGCTCTCCTAGTCCAATTGGAGTCCTTGAGCGCAAAACAGCATAATCTGTATATATTTTTCACCTAGCCTTGGGGGATGGAACTCGGGCTTTATGTATGTTACCAGATCATTAATATAGAAATTAAAAAGAAGGGGCGCAAGAAGACATCCTTGTTTGACAAACCTCCAAGCCTATTAGGGAATTAACAGAAGTCTACCATGCAAGTAGAGTTCACAAAACAGAAGGTTATTATGGTCGGTGGTTCACGAGTTCACAAAGTGAGTTCAACAGAGTGATGTGTAGCTTTGAGGCTTCAAAGTCAATAAACTCATACAGAAGTAAAATATAATTATTTATTTTAAGGTGCAAGGGTTGTCTAAAAACACAAGACAGAATGTGGGGATAAAACAAAGAATCCTAAAGCATGTAAGCACTTGCTAATATATACCACAGTATTTCAAAAGGAGGCAAAACAAGATGTTGTCAAAGGTGCAGAAACCAAAGTCTATGGTCAAGACGAGTCAAGTCAGTTAGGCATCTCAGCAAAGTAGACTACAACAAGGGCACAAGCCCTAGGAACCCAATAAATCTATGATTATTATATCAAAATATTTTGTTATTTGTGTCTTACTCACCAAGAGAATACAAAAAATGTACAATCAGTCAAATATATACAATGCATACATCTATAAATACAACAAGTACACACATCTGTCCCATAGTTGCTGCAAAGAGTCAATGACAATTCTATAATTTAAATATGCTGGAGTAGTCCTTGGAATGATTCTTCCTCTTGTGTTCACATCAGGATGGCCACCTACCTGGAGATCCAGAGGGATCCTATTAGGCTCTTCTGATATTGCTGTTTTGGACACTTACCTTTACATTGACCATCCTGATGTGAACACAAGAGGAAGAATCATTCCAAGGACTACTCCAGCATATTTAAATTATAGAATTGTCATTGACTCTTTGCAGCAACTATGGGACAGATGTGTGTACTTGTTGTATTTATAGATGTATGCATTGTATATATTTGACTGATTGTACATTTTTTGTATTCACTTGGTGAGTAAGACACAAATAACAAAATATTTTGATATAATAATCATAGATTTATTGGGTTCCTAGGGCTTGTGCCCTTGTAGTAGTCTGTTTGGGTTGGGACCCCCTCTCTCTTTTTTGTTACTGATCTCAGCAAAGTAAACAGATGGGTGCCTCAGTGTCCATCTCAGAGTTCTCGAGCCAGGAGTCTAGTCACTGAAACCCACCAAAAGCTTAATGTTGAGTAGCTACTTTGATGTCATTTGGAAACCAAAGTTGCCCAGGTCTGTTAGCCAATCAGATGTCTAAATGCTGATGTCACCTAAAAGGAATTTTCCTAGCAAGAGGCTTGTCTAAGATGGAGGCCTCTGAACCAAAGTTTCAAGAAAGATAGCTTTTGTATAAGTTAGAACATGGCATTTTTCTTCACACCTTCCTTTGGCTCTACCATGCGTGGATGCTTCTGCTAAGACAAATGGTTTGTAGCCATTCAATGAAAGCTCCTCCATACACCAGGTTTCCTGTCCAAGAATTATATCAAATTTAAAGATAAAATCAATTGTGCTGCCCCTCCTCAATCTACAACACCACCCCCTTAGATTCCACGATAGTAGTGAAAGAACCTGGCTACTAATGGGCATACCCTGTGCCTTGTGAGGGACTGGCTTATCTAGTCATGCTATTGGCAATATGGTATTCCCCTCCACATCCAGAAAAATACATCCATTGTTCCCAGTCATCACAATTAGTGGAGAAGCCTTATTTTTCTTAGGCTTATTATTTGCTATTAAGGAGTGGTACCCTCCTAAGTTGGACCCCTGTTGACTCCTGGATGAATTTTTCACAAAAAGGGGCTCCTTATCAACTGGTATTTTAGATGTTAAGAGCAAATTATCTGATAAAACAGTTGTTGTGGAGTTCCTTTTAAGAAAGGAGGTTACTGACACCATCTTGTGTCGGCAGAGAAGCTTTTGTTTCCAGCAGTTTCATTCTTAAGACTTCCAGCATATTTGTAATCCTCAGTTGGGCAACTAAGTTAAATCTAAAGCAACTCATCCCTTGCCTTTTGGTCTAGGATGAAGGAGCTGACAGTTTGTTTCACCAAGACCTGCTTGGATGAATTGGGAAGAGTAACCCTACCACAATTATGTCTGCCAGGGTATTTGGTACTTCTCTCAATAGTTCCCTCCATTTCGGAGAGTCAAGGTTCGGCTCCAGCTAAAAATTGGAATCTATTAATTGAGCAATTGACAAAACAAACTAGGCTACATTTACACACTGCCTCCCTTACTGAATATTGTAAAGAAAAGATTATTCCCAGAGGACTTAGAATGCACAAACCTCCTGGGATGTATAAAGAAGATGGGCAGTGATACTAAACCAGTGTCCATTTGACCGTATGCTGTTGTTGATAGAACGTATAGCCAAAGAGAAGGATGAAGTTACAGTTGAAATTGACCAATTAAAAGAACAATTGAAGGGATCTTATACTGAAGAAGAATTTACCAATAGGAGTAACGATGTAGATCGTTTAATCAAAGACTGTGAAAATAAATTAAAGGACTTTAAATTGAAGAAAATAAATAGAGATAAGAAAGATTACACAGCATGCGGAATATTTATTTTTAGAAGGAGAACCAGCCATGGAAAAGAGTATCTTGGGCAAAAACTGCTGCCTCTGGGTCTGAGTTTGAAACTACAGATCCATTACCCCTGTTGAAACTCATGTATTGAATAAAGGCTTGGGATTTGTACCCTCTCCTAAATACAATGCTTTTTGCACAAGAGTTGACTTGTTTAAATTATTTTGGCTTCTAAAATTGAAAAAAACATTTTGGTTTTGATAATAACCCACCTGAGATTAGTGGAATTAGGCACCTTTCCACCTTTACTCCGAGGATTTCTGATGGGCTCATTGATACCTTTGAAAAATTAGTGATTAGGGATGTCAGTAGATTAGAACTGGAACAATGTAGGGTGTGGTACAACTTTACCAAAGAGGAACATATAACCTTAAAAAAATTAAATGAGGATAAAAATATTGTTGTGAAACCTGCAGATAAAGGAGGAGGCATTGTGATACTTAACACCTCAGATTACATACAAGAGATAAATCGACAATTGTCAGATAGGGAGTATTATAAACCGATCACTTATGACCCCCTAAATGAAGTAACTAGAATTATTCATATTGTACTTGATGAAGTTCTTGATAATAATGAAATTTCTCATCAAATACATCAGGGTTTAACAAACAAGTGCCCCCATACTCCAGTGTTTTACCTAAAATACATAAAGGCATAGTGCCCCCTCTGGGGAGACCAATTGTCTCTGGGTCTAATTCAGTCTTAGAGCCCTTAGCTATATTTCCAGAGGAGTTAGCCGTGTTAGTCTGTAGTAGCAAAATCAAAAAGAGTCCAGTAGCACCTTTAAGACTAACCAATTTTATTATAGCATAAGCTTTCGAGAATCAAGTTCTCTTCGTCAGATGCCTGATCAGGCATCTGACGAAGAGAACTTGATTCTCGAAAGCTTATGCTATAATAAAATTGGTTAGTCTTAAAGGTGCTACTGGACTCTTTTTGACTTAGCTATATTTGTAGATCAGATTTTGCAACCCTATGTAAGTAAAACAGAAACACATCAAAGACACCACGTCTTTTATAAATTTTATAGAAAACTTAAATATCCCTGAAAACACATTTTTAATGATGTTAGACATCCAATCACTTTACACGCCTATTCCTCACCAAGAAGCAAGAAGGTTGATAGAAAATATATTAATCTCAAGACCCTCAGACCACCCATCCACCCCTTTTCTATTAAATCTCCTTGATATAATTCTAGAACAGAATTACTTTAGATTTCAACAGCAGTTTTATTACCAAGTCAGAGGAGTGGCGATGGGGTGTCCAGCAGCCCCCAGCATCGCAATTTTATACATGGCAGATCTGGAAAAGCAGTATTTCCTAAACAGTACTGTTAATCCTTTCTTTAATCAAATTGTGTGTTTAAAATGCTTTATTGATGATGTGTTTTTGCTCCTACATGAGCAAGATAGTGCTGAGAACCTTCTGGACTGGATAAATTCAGTAGATCAAAATATTAAATTTACCTATCATGGCAGTTCACAATGTATATCCTTTCTGGACGTAGTGGTATACAAAAAATCACCAACAAAACTTGGAGTAAGACCCTTCTGTAAAAACACAGATCATTGTGCTTATCTTGAGTACACTTCTTTCCACAGGAACAATTTAAAGAGAAATATACCATATGGTCAATTTCTCCGGTTAAAATGCAATTTGTCGTTCCATTCAGATTACATCAGAGAATCTGACAGATTTGGGGGTTCTTTCGTATCATGAGGCTATCCCACACACATTATTCAACAAGCTCTAGACAGAGCAGATAGAGTCCCTAGAAGGGACTTATTACAATCTAAACAAAGAACCGGAAATAAAAATGAGGGAATCTCATGGGCTTTGGATTTTTCACTAGTATCCAATGAAATTGTGCAAATTATTAAGACCAATTGGCACATTGTCCAAGATTTACTGGGCTGTAGGTTCTTTCCTAAAATAGGCTACAGGAGAACCAAAAGTTTGAAAGATCTGTTGGTATATTCAGACTTAAAGACACAATGCCCCCAAGGAAACTTGCCGTTTGGTCATTTTCCATGTGGCCACTGTAATGTTTGCTCATTAAGCGTGAATTTAAATTCATTTAAAAATCCTCGTACAGGGTCTCCTCTTTATTCAAATTTTTTTCCTACATGTGCTACCTCCAATGTGGTTTATGTTATCAAATGCACTTGCACTTTAATATATATTGGCAGCACCACATGTCCATTAACGACTCGTATTCAAGAACACCTCTCAAAAATTCGAACTAGGAATAGAGAGGCACTTTTGGTACAACATTTTGAGGCTCATCATGTGAGTGAATGTGAACTTAAATTTTCAGTCATAGAAGTTGTCAAATCAGCTAACAACGTTATCAAGAAATTGCAACAAATAGAGGCTCAGTGGGTTTTTAGAATGGATAGTCTTGCTCCTGGAGGTCTAAACAATGAAATAGATTTCACAGTATTTTTGTAACGAGGCTGTATTGCTGAAAGTTTTATAGCATCATTATATTGAAACTTCAGTTGTAACTTCTTTACATTAGAGTAGCCCTTTCAAACCTCAGCATGTTATGGAGGTATAATAGGTCTCTTTAATTTACAGTGTGCTGCTAATTATCATGGTGTTAAATACTAAGTAGCTAATTGGGGCCAACACGTCAAGAAAGTTGGATTGCTGTTATGCGATGTGCAATGGATCTGTGAAGTAAATTGTAAGTCCGCTTTACCATATATTGCTTTAATAACTTTATTCTGGAGATCAATGATTAATGAGTGGGCAATTATAATTCTTAGAAAATAGTGGCCGAGATGAAGAGACATCGAAATGAGCAGAATTACAAGCCGGCAGGCTCGTTGCCAACTGGAGCCCTCAGGCTGCCGAATATTGAACCGGTATCAGCCTTGTTCCATGGACATATTATTATTGGAACCTGTTGGCATCCACATGAAAGATTACAAAGAAAAAGGAATTATAAAGAAACTGTTGTTATAGACAGACATACTTACCTTTTTGTAACATTGTAGTACTATATTATGAAATTTTCACAATTGAGCACTAGCACTTTAATATAAGTAATTTTATCTAACGCCTGGTAGTGTGTGTGGTCTCCCTGGGGAGTTCCTGATAGTGTTGTGGTACATACATATAGCCAGTTTGGTGTAGTGGTTAAAAGCAGCAGGACTCTAATCTGGAGAACTGGGTTTGATTCCCCACTCCTCTGCTTGCAGCCAGCAGGGTGACCGTGGGCCAGTCACAGCTCTTCTAGAGCTCTCTCAGCCCCAGACACCTCACAGGGTGATTGTTTTGAGGATAATAACAACACACTTTGTAAACTACTCTGAGTGTGGCATTAAGTTGTCCCGAAGGGCAGTATATAAATTGAAAGTTGTTGTTATTTTAGGCCTAGTGGCCTGGATGAGGAATTCCTGTGGGCTAATGTGATGACACCCTGCTAGCCAGGTGCTGGGTCAGACCAAGCCAATTTTTTTAGTGTTTATATGTGATGTTGGGTGGAGAGATCAGGGATGCCATTGGAATACCACTTAGCTGTGCCTCTGCCTTAGCTACAGGGGTGACCTTGGGTTTGCTATGATCACCAAAATTGTTATTGCTTATTGATGTCATGGTCAGACAATCACTTGGCATGATTCAGAGTAATGGAAACTTGGAATCTCCACAGGGTGGGAGATCTATTAAAATAGTTTGACTTTGAAGGATGATGGATATGAATATGTTTCTGTTGGCCCTCTGGAGTTTCTGGGAAGCATTGTTGGTCATGCCATTACAGCCCTAATGGAATGTAAAGATGACTTGGAAAGCTGACACAATTGCTCCTCAGCATCCTCTTCCTGCTTGCTGAACCCATCCAGCCTCTTGATATTCTAAGAAGCTGAGAGCGATGAAACGAGTAGGGTGATGTAGAGCAGAGGTGGAGATGCACTTGAGAGACATCTAATGGATCACTGGTGAAAATACATAATTGTGCCGGCTTGGTGGTGGTGATGATGACAGCAAAGCATTCATGCTTTCCCACAAGTATTTCATCTGTGGGTAGCTTTCCAGTGAAGCTATTTTGAGTAGTGAGGGAACTCTTGAAATTGACCTTTGATTATAATTCTGCAGTCATTGCAACTGAACAATTTTGCAGATAAAATTGCTTGTATCTGTGCTGAGTTTGCCTCTAGAGCTGCCTGGTAATGTTACATTGGATCATTTTCAGTTATTGAAGATGTTGACGAGCTACTTGGAGATGTGTGACATGTCAGTTCTTTACTTTTTAAACAAATGCCAGAGGGATACAGCCAGATGGATTCAAAAAGTGGCTATGTCTTCTTGAAGGAGGGAGTTGTGCTGGTTTCATTTACAGGAGTGATGCTACAGCCTCTTCTGAAAGAACAGTAAATGGATACAGAGGATCTAAATAACTACAGGCCCTTTTCGGCCAAGGTGCTTGAGTGAGTGGGGTGGCTGTTCAACTCCAAGCAGCTTTGGATGAAACGGATTAACATTTCAATGGGTCAAGCATGGTTTTGGGACTGAAACTGCTTTGGCCACTTTGATGGATATCCTTTGCCTGGAATATCAGGGACAGTGCATCTCTGTTAGTTCCACTGGAAACCTCAGCAGTTTTCAGTGCCATCAACCATTCTATTCTTTTGGGCCATTTTGCTGGGATGTACATTCTTACCTAGAAAGTGGGGCTGAGGGCATTTTGTCTGATGTCATTGCTGGGAGTGGTTAGTAAAAAAAAATATAGTTACTTTATTTATAGTCTGCCTTCCTCACTGAGATTCAAGGTAGATTACATAATATAACAAAAGTTTAGAATTAGTTTAGAATACTGCAACAAGTCTGCTAGTTGTAGTGTATAAAAGGCAACACAGAACACTAAAACTTTAATCTGTCCAGTAGTTGGCTGTTCATTTCTGGTCCCAAATCAAGGTACTGGTTTTAATATACAAAGCTTTATATATATTTGAAGGACCGCTTGCTCCTTGATAGTTCTATTTGGGCGCTGTATTCTCCATCACAAACCCTTCTTTATGTCCTCCCACCTTCACAAGTGAAGTGGGAAACATGAAGGATATGGCCTTTTCAGTGACGAATCTTACAGTTTTGGAATGCACTCCTCATTCCTTGTGCCTGGCATCAGAGTTAAATATCTTTTTACCCCAGCTCACTACTTAAAAAAAACTATTTTAATTCCATATGATTTGTTTGTTGTCCCCTTTGATGGCTTCTGTAAATATTTAGGTGTGTTTTATTTCTGCTAATTATGTGGGTTTTTGAATGTATGTCTACTATGGTTAAAAATAGAGGCCTGTAGCATAAGAAGGAGGGGGCTGGGTGAGTGAGTGAAGTGTGTTATGATTGGATGGTAGCTGTATCATAGGGGTGTGTGGGAATAGCAGTTTAGTCAGAGTTGTTCTGAGGGAGAATTCGTGCATTGTTCAAGTGTTGATCAGAGCTGTTCTGGGAAAAAGAGGGAGAAGGCATGAAGTCCTGTAATCTGAGCGAAGTTTTTGTGTTCTTTTCTTTGTGTATATTGATCAAGATAGGTAGCATTGTTTGTCTGTCTGTAGAGTGGAAAAGAGCAAGAGTCCAGTAGCACCTATAAGACTAACAAAATTAGTGATAGGGAATGAGCTTTCGTGAGCCACAGCTCACTTCTTCAGATACACACCAAGATACACACTTCAGGTATCTGAGGCTGTGGCTCATGAAAGCTCATACACTATGACCACTAATTGTGTTAGTCTTATAGGTGCATGCTGTTGGACTCTTTTTGTGAATAATGTTAGCCTGAGTGGCAACTGGGGTTAAATAAGTCTTTGTGACTGAATCTGTTTAGAAATGTTTGAAGAGCTGTACCTGTCTTGAAACCATTATATTTATGAACTGCCCTGAAAACACTACACATATAAATAAACTCTATTTTCAAGTAAAACATCTGTTTTATCTAGTATAACACACCCCCTTTTACCTTACAGCCACCCATGCGCACTGACTGTTCTGTCATCCTACCAATATAACAAAGCTTTTGTTTATTACAAGTCAAACTGATAGCTCTAAGGTGAGAACCTTTGGTAGCAACAAAAATCATTTGGGAACACTAGGGAGGCAGCATAATACAGGCCATTTCAGAGCCTTAAAGAGAGATGCCATTATAGGTATTACATATACTGCAGTTCTCATAAAGGGAGCAAAATGCCACAATTCTGTTTCCCCTCCATCTGGTCTAGTTGCAAGATTCCTGCTTGTTTCAGCTGTAGCTGCTGTTTCACTTGTTTTAGTTCTGTTTTAACAATTTTATAGTATTGCAGGTTGTTTCTAGAATTATTTCTTGTGAACTGACTCATGCAACTGTTATAGAGAGGCAGTATATAAATGCTTGAAATAACAAATAATTTGCAAAACAGGAAATAAGGTAGAAGTTTAATGGTTGTAAAGTGCCAAGGGCCACATGGTACGGCTGCAAGGTAACATTAAGAGCATTTGGTGTAAATAAAACAACAGTAGGTCTTAGTGTGATAGGCAGATGCTTTCCAATTAAGAATTTTTACAGGTAAGGGTGACTTCTGTATCTCATACACTTTGGTTTGAAGAATATTAATGTAAAAGGGCAGAAGAGTCACTGGGCGTTTCCATGAGATTTTGTTCACAAATAAGATAGCAGAGGAACTTTCATGAACCTGCCCCTGGTTTGCGAACTGGTTCATTTGGTCCATGAAAGCGTCACATCCAGGTCAGAAAATCATCACTTCCGGGCCAGCAGAAGGTTACTTCTGCCAGCAGAAGGTCACTTCCAGGTCAGCAGAAGGTCTGCAGGAAGTCCACCCCCTGTTGCCTAGGAAACTGATTGATTACCACCAGGCTGTCTGCAGTGATGAACCAAAAAACGAACCAAATGAACCAGCCTAAAAGTTCATGGCAATTTGTCAGAAATGGGATCTGATGAGCCATGGTTCGCAAACCACGAACCGGCCTGGTTCGTGCTTAATTTTGGTTCATATTTCGGTTTGTGCCCATCTCTACTCTTAACCAAAGCCATATTGACCATTAGTTCCTCTCACTCTAACTCATTGTTACTAAGTTTTTCCTCAGTCACACCACACACACACACACACACACACACCACCACCACCACCACCACTAACAACAACAACAACAACAACAACAGACCATGAAGAAGGTTGAGTGTTGGCAGGTGCACACTATAGTAGGAAACTGGCTGGCAAACTGGTAGTGGGGCGGCGGCAGCATTAAAACAATCCAGCTTTATGTTAATTTTTTTCTTTTTCTGAGTGAAGATAGGGTCAATATATTATTACTTTGCATTCGCCTGTTGCTGCCGTTTCCTTGTGCTTTGCACTTTCGTTTCTACACAGAAAGGCAAATCTTTCCTTTTGATGCTCACTGTTTTGCTGCAAAATAAGATGTTCTCACATTAATCTCCGCCAATCTCTGTTGTCCAAGTACAGTCAGGAAGGCAGTTCAGAGTTTATTGTGTATAGCCA
This sequence comes from Eublepharis macularius, assembly GCF_028583425.1. Taxonomy (NCBI): domain Eukaryota; kingdom Metazoa; phylum Chordata; class Lepidosauria; order Squamata; family Eublepharidae; genus Eublepharis; species Eublepharis macularius. Next base: position 99,610,987 of record NC_072793.1, on the reverse strand, counting down.
TAGGCCTTTTTGTTTAATAATAATAATAATAATAAAAAGATAGCAGAAAGCAGCTGGAGACCTCCTGTGGAGGGCTAGAATACATCTTAAGAAATGGTTCTGGCTTACTTCTATTCTAGATAGGTTCTCTCTCTCCATCCCCAAACTTCAACTCTGTAAAGGAGATGAGGAATGACCTTGCTCTGAAATAATTTCAAAACTGGATCAATAAGATGTCCTCCCTTTGAGTAACAGAAACACAGGATAGACCCTACTGTTCCTAATGCTGAAGATCTTACTGTTTCCAAATGGGCGTTCCAGTTTAAGATCTCTCTAAAAGTAACTTAAAGGTATTTAAAAGAACTGCATTGACCAAGGATGTTCCAGGAGGAGTTTTTCCCTTCTCCTAAAGACCATTACTTTAGTCTTTTCAAAGTTGATATTACGAACTTCTTCCTTGGAATAATACCCAAGTTGATGTAGTAACCTATGCAGACCAACTTTGGTCTGGGAGATTAAAACCATATCATCTGCATAAAGCAAAATAGAAAATTTTTGTTGGCCAAAGAGGGAACAAAGCAGGGGCTGGATAAATTATCAGCTATGTTATTAATATACAAGTTAAATAGTAAAGGGGCACACATTCCTGTTTCATCCCTTTACCAACAACAATTCTGTCTGTTAACGAGCTGGAAGTTCCCACTCTAATTTGGGCAGAAGTGCCACTGTGTAACTCCTATAATAAGAAAAATATTCTCTTGTCTATGTTCAAGCCCCACAACTTTGCCCCCAGGCGGGATCTATCAACAGAGCTAAATGCTGCAGCCAAATCAACAAACACTATATATAAAGCTTTCAAGTGACTATGAATACCCGAATATGCCAAAAGATAGAGAGTTTGGTACTGATCAATAGTCCCTAGGCCCTTTCTAAAACCTGCTTGGGCTGGGTAAATAATTTGCTTCTCACCTACCCAGTCCTCTAGTCTAGAAAGCAAGTATTTGCTATATAGTTTGGCAGCAATACCAAGCAAGCTTATGGGTCTGTAATTTTGTGGAATTGATCTGTCCCCTTTTTTATGAATGAGGACAATAATATTTAATTTCCAACCGGAGGGAATTAAACCACTGTTGTTAATTTGTGTAAGGACTCCGGCCAACACTGGGGCCCACAAGTCTGGAAAAGTCTTGTATAAGTCTGGTGGAATCAAATATTCTCCAGGTGATTTGCCAGAGGCTAGTGAAGCAATAAGGCTTATAGAGGCCTCCCCTGAAGATGGAGGTTCTGTGTCTGGTTCACGGGGCGATCGAGCTGGGGACCCGGCTTCCAGCCCTCGATGGGGTACAATTGAAACCTTCACTGACGGTGAGGACCTTGGATGCCACACTTTCAATGGAGGCCCAGGTCACGACCGTTGCCAGGTCTGCCTTTTTCATCTTTGACAGGCCAGGCAACTGGTGCCCTATCGTTCGCCCCGGGACCTGGCCACAGTAATCCATGCAATGGTCACCTCCAGGCTAGACTACTGCAACTCACTCTATGCTGGGCTGCCCTTGGGCCTGACTCGGAAGTTACAGCTGGTCCAGAATGCAGCGACACACGTCCTTACCAGAACACCAATCTGAGTGCACATTCATCCTGTCCTGTGCCAGCTGCACTGGCTCCCAGTGGAGTTCCGGATCCGGTTCAAGGTGTTAACCTTGGTGTTTAAAGCCCTTCATGGACTGGAACCTGCATACCTGCAGGACCGCCTCTTTCATTACGTCCCCTGCAGGGTGTTGCGCTCTACAGACAAGCAACTCCTGGTGGTCCCTGACCTGAAGGACATCCATCTGGCCTCAACCAGGGCCAGGGCTTTTTTTGCCCTGTCCCCAGCCTGGTGGAATGCTCTCCCACTGGAGATCTGGGCCCTGTGCGACCTGTTACAGTTCCGCAGGGCCTGTAAAATGGAGATGTTCTGCTGGGCCTTTGGCTGAGTGCCAGCGGGTGTCCTCTTTCTTCCATCTAAGACCACCACTTTTTCTGGGGCTGCCCTTGGCCATCTGTTATGCCCATATACAGACTCCCCATATTTGTTTAAATAGCCTGCTCCTGGACTATTTTAATGACTTCTAAAAAATTATTATTGATTTTATGGTTTTGTGACTTTTAATGTATTTTTTGAATGTTGTTAGCCGCCCTGAGGCCATCTGTGGGGAGAGCGGGGTATACATCAAATAAAATAAATAAAATAAATAAAATAATAACAATAAATAATCTCAGCTGCTGAAACAGGGTCCCATTCTGGGAAGTTTGAAAGGTCCACAGGAATGTTTGTTGGCAGTTTTATGGTTTATCAGCGGAGGGGGAGTGAGAACCAAAATCATCAGTTTTGCATTCTGTTGACTCTTCCATGCAGTCTTTTCCGTAGCATGACTTAAATGGTCAAGAGACTAACAGTATGTCATATTAAATTGCTTCTGTTTTGTTTCGGCTGTGTATCAGCTTTCTGCTGATGGACCTGGCATGTGTGACCAAGACCTGGGTGAGGGAAGGTGAAACAGTCATCTTGGGAGAACTGGCCCACCAGGTTTCTTGGTCCTTCACCAGTCCCAGACAGATGGCAGGGGTGGGATGGGGTGGCAATACTTATTCGAGAGTCCTTTTCCTTCAGGACACTCCCCACACCAAAGATTGCTGGCATTGACTGTGTTGGCCTGGTGTGGGATGCAGAGGAGAGTTTGCTATCTACTTGGTGTACCGACCGCCTAACGCACCAGTAGCTACTCTGTCGAGCCTGTTTAGAGGCAGTGTCAGGATGGGTGTTGGAGCACCCTCGACTGTTGGTCTTGGGTGACTTCAATGTCCATTTCGATGACGCTGCCTCTTCTCAGGCTGAGGACCTGGTGTCATCCATGGCAGCACTGGGACTCTCCCAGTTTATTTCTGCTCCTACACATCAAGTGGGTCACATGCTGGATCTGATCTGGATCTGACCCAGAAACTACAGCAGGTCCAGAACACTGCTGCTCGTTTCCTGATGGGTGTTCCATACAGGACACACATTACACCAATTTTACAGCAGCTTTATTGGCTCCCCATGGAATTCCGGATCCGTTTCAAGGTGTTGGTTTTAACCTTTAAAGCCCTAAATGGACTGGGACCAGCATACCTGAGGGACTGTCTCTCCCAGTATGTGCCCCGGAGAGGGCTTCATTCAGCAGGTAAGAACTTACTGGTGATCCCTAACCCTAGGGAGGCTCATTTGGCCTCGACCAGGGCCACGGCCTTTTTGGACCTGGCCCCAACCTGGTGGAACTCTCTGTCTGAGGACACCCGGGTCTGTCAGGATCTTGTCTCATTTTGGCGGGCCTGCAAGACGGAGATGTTCTGCCAGGCTTACGGTTGAGGCCTGTGTTGGGACCATCATTGAGGCTCTCACTAGTTTCCGGTATTCAAGTACAGCTTGTCTGTCTGTCTACCTCCTCTTTGTATGCTAGGGGCAGGAATGTGTAGCCAACCATCTGAGATTTTTGTATATATATGATTTTAATTGCTAAATTTTATTGTAAAATTTGCTATGCAATTGTATTTTATGATTGTTGTACCCCATCCTGAGCCTGCTTGTGTGGAGGGTGGGTTAAACTCCGAATAAACTAAACTAAACTGCTTGTTTTCAAATTTATGCAGTCCCTACCCTATTGTATTATTGAATGTCCCAGCTGTAGATCATATTGACTTACACTGTAATCTGCCTTGAGTCTCAGTGAGAAAAGCAGACCATAAATAACATAAATAAGTAAATAAATTGGACATTACCTAGTCCCACAACCTAGGAAAATAGAAGAATCTGGATTTAAGACTGTTTAATGCCACTGCTTTCTGTAAGATTTACTTGGAAAGTCATTAACTAGTGATGGGTGGCTATATCCTTTATGGTATCTGGACAAGCCACTCTAAGCCATGAGATATTGTTGCTCTATGGTTTCCTATTAAGCTGAAGTAACGTAATGGCTATGGGCTGTGATCCAGGAGGTCCCTGATTCAAATCTCACTTCTGCCAGGAGCTCACAAGGTGGCCTTAGGTGCTCTCTATCATCCATCTGCAATATGAGAACAACACTGGCCTACCTTACAGGGCCATTGTAAGGGTTACTACTAATATCTGCAATGCTCTTTGAACAATGAAACTGCTATAGAAATGCAAAGCATTATTATTTCACTTAGAAAAAGTGCAATAATACAAAGCACCATAGTTTTGTCTTTATTTATTCCCTTATGGACTTCTATCCCACCCAATCCCAAAGGCAGGGTAGCTTGCAATACTTTAATTATCACTCTCATTTATGTACCAGCAAAAATGCAGCACTGGAAAAGCAATCATAAGCAAAACCTACTTAGCTTCTAAGATCTAAGATCAGGCTAGCCTGCTATACTGCCCCAGTTAACTCTTACGTTAAAATAACTGTGAATAGATCTTTCATCCACACATTTCTCTCATCATTTTTAAAGTCCCTAATACCCTCTAGCAGTTGCCACTTCATGTGGCAGTGAACTCCATATATTACAGATGCACTCTTTAATATCCAGAGAAGTTAGCTGTGTTAGTCTGTAGTTGCAAAATAGTAAAGAGTCCAGTAGCACCTTTTAGACTAACCAACTGTATTGAGGCATAAGCTTTTGAGAACCACATGCATAAGTGGGTGTCATCAAAATATTGATGGCACCCAGTACCAATGCTTCAGACATTCTAATTCAAAAGTCTTTTAATCAAATGGATTCTGGTTTTGGAAAATTTGCTGAGCAGCAATTTGCTGCTCACAAAGTAGTATTCTGGTTCACAACACTGCAAAACTTAGAGGGAACATTGCGGACGGGGAGGCGAGTGGGCCCGAATTGAGAGAGCGCTCCGGGGGGTGGCTGTGCCCTGCGTGATGACCTTGCTTCCAGTGGTGTCACTTCCCAGAAGAGATCTACCACCTCTTTTCCCAGAAAAAGCCCTGATCACAGCCTTTAGGAGTTGGTCAAGTTTGAAGTTGGTTTGCGTAAGCATGGTAAAGATAAGGTCTACTGTTTTGGTTGTTAAAAGAGAGAGATATTGTCAAAGGCTTTCATAGCCGGAGAACGATGGTTGTTGTGGATTTTCCGGGCTGTATAGCCGTGGTCTTGGTAGTGTAGTTCCTGACGTTTCGCCAGCAGCTGTGGCTGGCATCTTCAGAGGTGTAGCACCAAAAGACAGAGATCTCTCAGTGTCACAGTGTGGAAAAGATGTTGGCAGGTCATTGATATCTACTCAGGAGGGGTGGGGTTCAGCTGAGTCATCCTACCAGATGCACAACAGCTTATACTGTCTACTTTCTTAATGTTGGGAATCTTCAGGATGCATAGAACCTTGAGAAAGATCTTAGAAAAGATTCTTAAGGAAAAAGGTGATTTTTGCAAAGTGGCTACGATGGGTTCTTCCTTCTCTGAAAGCTCTCCCTCCTCCCTAGCTGAGGAAGTGTTGGAGAGTTCTGGTAACTCCAAGACTGGATTCATCAGAGACCTAAAGCTCCTTGATTTAAGCTTAGGATAGGGATCTCACTCCTTGAGCATCCTGTGTCTTTTGGGTGGGGGTGGGGGACTATGGGAAGCAACATGGAAGGCTCTGTCACCATTTTTATGCCACCTGTGGGAGCCTGCTAGGGAATGAGAGTTACTTCTACTTATAGACTTTCATTAATATTTTCCATGCTTTTTTATTGTGCAGACTGAGTGGCTTGCCCCTGAAAGTTAGCCACAGCTACAGAAACGGACGTTTGGAGCGTCTTCTATATTTCACCCTTAATCCAAGATGAGGTTAAAATGTGTATGTGTGCTCAAGAGATCAGGCACCAGAATATCTCCCTGTGCCTTTGGACTCAAGGAAGGAAAGACTGGCACCTTAACTGGAGGAATCAAGCACGAGAGAACTGGCTGATCCAGCAGTGGCTGTTTGTGTGCCTGAATTGGACGAGCTAGTGTGCTATCTTGGGATTTTTCTAACCTTTTTTTTGCCTTGTGAGACTGGGAAGAAGCTGTAGCATTCCCTGAACTTTAAGGCTTTCCCCCTGGCAGTGGGGCCCCAAAAGGTGTTGCTGAGCTCCTTTGTCCCAGCTGGGAGCAGAAACTAAAATGCCTTTTCCATCCCATGGAGGAAGGGGAGGTTAAGAAGCTGCGGCCCTGCTCATGCCAAAGGCCCAATTTACTTAACTTAGAGGGAAGGAGGGTACAGTCTTGCCACTGGCTCCTGACCAGAGTAGGGTGTAAGTGATGGGATTTCAGCACGGCTGCCATTGCTGTCATAGTCCTTATTGGGATTAGCAGCAACTGGGAAGCGCCTGTCCTAAGTACAAAGGCAAATTCAGACAGGACCAAAACTGGGAGACTGGAGGAGAAAACCTTTCCACCTGGAATCACCAAAAAAGGCTAGTAACCCTCCCTGCCTCCATGGAAGAGTTATTTTTCCGATGAATTAAACTGCACTGGAGAACAGCTACTTGTACTAGTACGTTCTCTGCTGTGGCTTCCACCAGGTGGAATGGCCTGCCTAATGCTGTCAAGATAGGCCCCCATACTAATAATTTAATAATAATTCTTTCTCCCCTCATAGTGCATTGTTTACTGAATATATAATACTAGACAATGCATCATCAATATATCTAATTCTCAACATGCCTCCATCTGTGGATACTTAAATCCAGATTGGAGCTATGAACAGACCAGACCCATCTTTCTACAAAGCAGCACCTGTAGTTTTAAGAAATGAATGTCTACAATAGTATCACTAGCCTTGATTTCTGTCAGTAAAAGGCAGGGGAAGAGTGCAGGGCCCTTTCGAGGATTGGATGGTATTTGGGGAAAGACTAATAGCTGTCCAGACCAGCATCATCCATGAGGCGACTTGCTACCATGTGACTTCCATAACTTTCCCAGGCCCAGTTGCTCACTACTGTTCAACAGCACCTATAGCACAAAAGCCAGTGTGGTGTAGTGGTTAGAGTTTCAGACAAGGATCTGGGATACCCAGCTTTGAATCCCCACATGGCTATGGAACCTTGCTGGGTGACTTTGGACTAGTCACACACTCTCAGCTAATCTCCTCACAGGGTTCTTGTGTGGATAAAATGGAGAGGAGAACAACACAAGTTGTTTTGGGTCCCCATTGTGGAGAAAGGTGAGGTGAAAATGAAATAAACAAAAAATAACTATAGCTGAATGGGGAGGGCAATGAAAGGTAGGTGGGAAGGAGAGAAGGAAGCAAGGAAAGGTAAGGGCATGGGGCTACTGGGAGGAGGGAAAGAGGAAACTGTGTGGGGAGGAGGACAGAAGGGAAAGTGAGGTGCCTCTTTCCTTACAGGTTCCCTGTGCAACTGGGGGTGGCCTGCTGGCCAACCAGTACTGTACAGAGTTTTCCCTAGAAGAGGCTGCTGGGGGAGGGAATGAGGGAAAGCTGAAGACTGGAGGAGGGACAGATAAAAGTAGATTGCCTGGCAGTTGGGAAGAGAAGAAGGAAGATGTTATAGGCACTTTCAGGGAAGCAACAGAGGAAATATCGGGAGAGGAGAAAATGATACATCCCATGCAAGTCCTTGTGGTCCCTGGCTTATTTTATAATTCTGTAATCCACCTTGAACCTCACCTAGAAGGGCAGACAATAAATAAAGTAAATAAATAAAGCATGCTCCTGCTAGTAATTTTCAGAAACGAAAAAACAATGTGCTTGTGTTTACTTTGCTGAGCATATACTCTGTGAGAAGCTCAGCTGGCTATGGGTTTGCACTGCATGTTCATCTAGTGAAAAAGATGTAGCTTTCTTATATAAACTTAACGTTAGGAAAATGGTCTGGTGAAATAACACCAGAAAGCAAAAAATCTGAATGCATGAAACCAGGTTGCCTGGGGTGAAGTTCATGGGAACAGCTATTGTACTGCGAAGTAGCTGAACAGATAATTACACTACAGTCAGGCACGGTCAAAGTGGCAACAGGGGCAAGCAGGAGTCCAGGGAGGAATGGAAACACCTAACTGAAGCCCAGGTTGACTCCATGATTCCAGGGCCAGTCTTGAACTGCAGAGTCTAGCTGACATAAAAACCAAGGTGTGTGCTTAGGAAAATGCAGTTTTAGTTTACTGCAATCCTAAACAAAAATTATACCCTTGTATGTCAAAGTTAATGAATTTAGAAGGGCGTGACTCTGCTTAGGATTGTACTGTTAATTTTACTCAGCAATTACTATTAACTTATAAATCTATATTTTAGCTAATAAGAAGATAAAAACATAATCTGTGTAACAGTCCTTCAGGACAGAAGTGAATCCTTTAAATTAAATGAAGTATTTTTTGCTGCAAGGGTGGGGAAGATTTCCATTATATAGACAAAGCTGGTTCAGGGCCCTATTACACATGTATGTTAATCACAGTGAAGAAGCAGGCCTACTTAAGAAAAAAAATGCAAAACCACCATTTATTAATGTAAAATGTTAATATTTCACAAAAAGCAGTTTTATCCAGCATCAGTTCAATGTCTGCCTGCAGCTCAAAGAGAGGCACTGAGAGTTCAATAGAGATGTTATGCACTGCAGATTCATATGAACAGCTACCTGGGTTATTTTGGAATAACGTTATCATGTGTACACATTTTTCATGGAAACAGCTTCCACATGAGAGAATGGCTCAAATAAAGTTAGCTGGCCTGTGATGGAAGGTCCATGTGACTAGAAAAGCATGAACAAAACTTGGATGTCCACCTTCTATTTGGCACAACTGCTGTTCCTGGTGCATTTTGCTACCATGGATCAAGGTCCTGAAAGAGGTGTCTACTTGAAAGTCCTGAGAAGGTTACATTTTTTCTTTACATTTCATCAGTTCTATAGCATACCAAATAGCAATGTACCTAATTACATAAAAAGAATTAAACCTAACTGGTTGGCCTGGCTGGTTAGGAGTGTGTAGGCTGGTTAATGTTCTTCTGTGCATGGCTGGTTAGGAGAATTTAGGAGTACTGTTGACATGTTCATATGTTTTTAAAAATCTTCTCGCCTGCTGCCTCCTATGTTTCTTGCAAGGTGTACTATGTGATTATTATAAACCTGGTATGTAAAATGACAGAAATCAGCCGCACTGTACATTTAATAAAAGCTCTGTCTGTAACAAAAGGTGTGTAAAGTCCGATCTTGGTTTCTATATGCAACACAACTTCCCAGCTTCTTCCAGGTTGGTACTGAATGTTTTTCAATTGGAATCGTATGCCATTTGTTCAAATTTGTGCACTATGATTTGAAAATAACTGAAGATCAAGTAACACTACTGAAAATGTCATAAAATACTGAGAATTATGTGCAAAGGAGGATACTGACCAGCTAAGTCTTAATATGTAATGATTACACGTATGTCTAGTTCATTGTATAAATACTCACTGGGAACTGATGGATCCAATTGCACTGTGTTTACCTATTGTGTGCCCTATCAACACATATTTTCATGTGATTCTCTCAAATGTTCTTATTAGAAGTGGTTTTGGTGTAGGAAATTTATGAACATGGGAACAATCTTAAAAGCTTAAGATGTAAATATTTTCTTGAAAACAAAGAGCAATGCTTCCCTGTTCCAATGGATACTATGAATGCTGTCAGCATTAAGCCTAGAAATGAAACAGTCTTATATACAATATGAGCTTGTTGGAACAGGAAAATGAAGTACTAAGATCACGCAGGATTTGGGTCCAGTAGCACCTTAAAGACCAACTAGATTTCCAGGGCAGGAGCTTTTAATAGTCAGAGCTCCCTTTGACAGATACCCATCTGATGAAGAGAGCTCTGACTCATACCCTAGAAATCTAGTTGGTCTTTAAGGTGCTACTGGATTCAAATCTTGCTCTTCTACTACAGACCAACATGGCTACCCACCTGAAACAAAGATCGCAGGAAGATGTAACAGCATTACATTCCTCATATTTGTCAGGGCGCTCCTGTCAGAGTTCTTGAAATACTCTGACCTCTCTGATTCTTGGGATTATACCATAGGTGAAATCACTACCTCATTACTCAAGCACATGGAGCATAATTCAACCAAAGCTAAGCAGTTTAATGTTCCACTAAATTCAATTGAATAATGAACTAAATACATGTTTAATTCTTTCCCACTGAAATCAATGGAACTAAAAAGTGTTTAGCCTTGGCAGGATTGTGCTACTGTGAATAAGCACTGAAACTACATCATCTCCAGTGCCATTTTACAAATTTAAAGCTTTACCCGAATTCCATGTCTTCTCAATTCTTCGGCAGTTTCTTTATTATAATGTAAAATATCACTAAAAACAAGTAATTTTCATTTCAAGGCAAAGAAAAACCAATGCCCAAATGAAAGTTTCAGAACACCATCCTCTTTTAGGCCATGCACACTTCAATATTTCAATGATTTATCTTTTTTTGGTGGGGGGTAGTAAGATGATCTGAACTCAGTTGGACTAATTGTTCCTTTTATTATTTATCTTCCTTCCTTCTCTTTATTGATTATTACATCCAGGAGATGATGAAGAGGCACTGCCTTGTTTCTGTTTCTTGCGTCGTTTGTTGAGGAGACGGTTGTTGGATGTTTTCAAATCTTTAATTTTTACCTGGTCATAGTCCACCCTCATCGTTGCCAGAGCACTAGTCATCTCCTCCTGAAATCCACAGAATACAACAGTGAAATGGAAGCAGCATCAGAGCACCCATTATACTCTGACAGAAACAGAAACCTTTGTCACAGATCCTCTTCAAACTTTCTGAGCCAATAATTATACCCTCTTCCTCCAACCCATCTTGGACGAATAGAGGAAACATTGTCCTTAGAAGGTTGAGTACATTTTGTCAACCATCAGGAAGGAAAGACAAGGAAAGCCAGTTTTAGGACTATAGATATGGAGAAATAAAAATGTGTTAAAATGAAAAGTAAACAAACCCTCCACACATCTCTGATTGGATTTGGAATTACCCAGTTTTTTACTAGCATAGATAAACATTACCTTCACTTCATCCCAGTGATCTTTATCCTCTTGCAGGACCCGAGCAGTATGAAGAGGGGTTGGTGGCACCACCATGGATTGCTAAGGAAAGCAAAAAAGCAGAAACGTAAACATTACCTTAGATAACAAAAATCTCTTTACACCACTACTCGCTGTCCTTGCTGATAAGATGATTACAACTCTTAAGAAAATTGTATAAATGTGTCACTTAAGGAACACAAGAGAGAAAATGTACTTGTCTGCATTGCTAAGCATTAATTATATTTTTATTATCACTGAAATGTGTATTACTTATACAAGACTGTAGCTAGAATCTTTCAAGGAGATTCACAGTGTAATCCTTAGCAAAGTGACACCCTTCTAAGATCACTGTAGTCAATGGAGTTAAGGGAGTGTAATTCTGCTTAAGGAGGTGCTGTTAGGGGCCAAGCACAAGCCTCAGTGCTGCTGCCTTTTTTTTAAGGAACAAGAAGAGGCACTAAATCCCCTTCTCACTCCAAATTCTCCCCAGCAGCTTACCCCATGCCAGTGGTTCCAAGATAGGTTTGTCCTCAAAAGCTCACAATTGAAAACTTGTGTGGAGGAAAAAACTACCGGAGAGGAGCAGAGATGGTGAAAGGATTTAGTCCCCCTCCCGAATACTGGAGGTTAGAGTATCAAAATAGAACCTGGAAGATCCAGGTTTGAATCCCCACTCTTCTGGAAACTCAGTGGTTGACCTTGAGCCATCCACTCTCTCTCAGCCAAACCTACCTCAAAGGATTATTGTGAAGATGAAACAGAGGAGTGGAAAATGATGTTGCAAGTGGCTTTGGGTCTCCATTGGAGAGAAATGGGGGATATAAGTATCTAAGTAAATAAATGTTGCTTCTCTGCTTTTAATCATCTGCTTCCAAAGTGAATTTCCTAAACAAAAAGAAGCCTGGTGGCCAGGCTTCTGTTTGCATTTCATGAGCAGTTATTCCTTAAACTGACAGACCAGGAAGGCACCAAGAAATTTAGTCCAACCCTCTACTGTAGCACATGACCATGTTAGTTATGACCTCCAGATCTGCTCCCATTCTGTGGACTGATTGCATAAGAGCAATGGTACAGTCTAAAGGTTCTAGCAGCACAGGTTATTCCAGAAGTTGCAAGAAAGCCAAACCAAGCAATACATATAGGGAAAAGCAAAAGAGGTAAAATATATTGTAAAAGTTGAGTATTTATTATGGATTGTATAAGCTGTCTCTCCAGAGACCTGCTTGTGGTGGCTCACAATTAAAAGACAATACCACAAAACCAACATGTTATCATATAAAAAGAAGCCAGTAAACACAAACCATGAGCCTAAAAATGGCATAAACCAACAGTCACTGAGCAGCCTAAAAAAATCCATCATACAATACTCACCCTAAAAGCAGACCATAAAGCTACTAAAATGGTAAAACCATTTAGATAAAAGCCTGCGTAAAAACAAATGTTTTGGCTTGCTGCCTAAAAGATACTGAAGTAGGCACCAGGAGAGCCTCAAGCGGGAGGACTTTCCACAGATGAGGTGGCACCACTGAAAATGCTCTGCCTCCACTTGCAGCCTATCTCATCTCTCAATGGGGGGCACAAAGAACAGGATTTATGGAGGAGGATCTTAATTTGACAGGCTGGGAGGAAGAGGTTATTCAAGGAACTGACAACAAACTTCGGGTTTACTGGGAACAAATATTCCAGCAGTTTAAAAATCTTTTCAAATCTCATTTTCCAGCTTTTAATTTGCTAAACGATTCTGCCAGCAGTGTTTGTCTATTCTCTTCCCCTCAGGTCTGTGATTAGATCAAGCAAAACTGGACATCTCTAGGGCAATCCCAGAAGTAAGATATCTAAGTACGAATTAAAAGTATAGATAAAACAACAAAAGAGGTCAGAACGATTCAAACAAATAGGCCATTTCTCCACGTCTTAAAAATAGCACCCCACTCACATGGAATCATAATAACTGCCTGCATCCGTTTTGGAAACGGTGACATCAGAAATCATGTGGAAAAGCCGCCAGAGTTCTGTGAGTGGGGTGCTATTTTTAAGATGTGGGAAAATGGCCATATATAGGGAGAAACATACAGTTGAGCAGAAAAAGATGGGGTCATTTCTTTCTGATACATTTTGAATTGAACTCTTTTTCAGAGTTCAAACGAATAAGGCAAATGTAACAAATGAGTAAGGCAATGTGGTCTGTTCAACCTTTTGAAACAAAATGTCTATTGATATGGCTGGGGCTGAGGTTTGTGGGCCGTTTAAAGGGCCCTGCCGCTTGCAAGCGGCAGGTCCCTTTAAACTATCAACTGGGAGGTGGTGAGGGGATTCTCCCCCACCTGCCAGCTTGCAAGCAGTAGGAACGGGCCCTTTAAACAATCAAATGCCCTTTTCCCTGCTGCTAAGCAGCCGAAAAGGGGCATTTAAACCTCATGAACTACGAACTAGTTTGAGAACTTGCCCCAGTTCGTGGGAGTTTGTGGTTCCTGGTTTGTGGAAACCCCACGAACCAAAAACCACAGGGTTCGGATTTTTTGTGGTTCATGCCCATGTCTAATCAATATTCTACCATGTGCCAAAGCGTATCTAAATACACTATAAGAAGAAAGTATTTCAAGGAGCACTGCAAAAAGAAATTATGAAGAACTCTGAGAAAGTCGGGGCTAAAAAAATGCATACACTCCAGAACTCATAGAATACATTCCCTTCTCAAACTGCAAGGTGACTCCAGGAAAAGCCTTTGGTTTGCCATTGCAATATCTTTTACTTGTCCAAAAAGGACAAAAACTGGATTGGAAGGACGAGAAGCACAGGCTTTGAGCTGCTGTTGTGTTCACTTTTAGCTCTCTCGCTGTATGTAAGCTGATCTAGTTTGGTGAGCGTTTGCTTTTGGTTCTCTTTGATGGCACTTCCCACAGTTTACTAGTCTGTGGCAAAATATGCTCTCCATAGAATCTGGCTATGATTTATTTCAATATTTATAAACTGCATTTGTATGCAATTATCTTCAACCACACCTAAAATAAAATAGCAACAAACATTTTTGCTTAAGTACCATCATTCTGTTATGTTTCTCACTCAGCTTCTTTTCATTTAAAACAAAACAAAGAGAGGTTTTGCCATTATCTTGCCAAGCTGTGCCATCTCCCTGCTCTTCTGTGCTTACTTCTCCTCATGGAGAATGGAATCAAGGAAATTAAACATGCAACTTATTTTTAAGACATATGTGGTATAGAGGTTAGAGTGTTAGATGAGGAACAGGGAGAACTGCACTTCAACAAAAACTTTTAAAGAAAGGAATGCAGATAGCTTTTATTGAATACAAATAGGATAGGCTGTTCTCATGTTCAGTGCTACACTGCAGCAAAAAGATAGCTGGAGGAGGGTTTTCACTGACCACTAAGGTATAACTAAAAAGTAAGAGCAAGTGGTGAGAGAGATGGCAGATGATACCCTATCACTTTTGGGTTGCTTGCGAGTTGTATTTTCAAAAAGAGAAATTACTGGTATTTTTCTATACAGTCATTATAATCACAGTCATATTCCTTTGGACTATACCTCAAAGAAAAGATTAGTTTTTGTTTTGCATCATAATTCTAGCAATGGAAACTTAATTTTTCTCTTTGGCAAAAGGAAGATCTTTGAAACCAAGGAACTAAAGCTTTGCTATCAAGCACTTAATTGACGAAGAGCATATGCAGATCTCTATAGATGGCAATTTATGCTTATTTAATTATTTATGCAACACACAGGCCTGCTAACATTCAATGTAGCCTCATTTTGATTTAGATCTTGGAATGAGGCAAGGTGCTTCTTATATACTTAACAAACTAACTGCAATCCTAAACAGAGTTACTCTGGTCTAAACCCATCAATGGGCTTAGATTGGAGTAACTCTGTTTAGGATTGCACTGTTTATATCAAGTAACTAACTATCTTTGTGACCCATGCAAAAGTATTAACTTTTTTTTGGTCTACCTTTCCATGCCTATTAAAAATGATGGTTATTTTGTGAGGTAAAAATTCTTTGTTTTTAAGAAGTTTTGGTGGTCTGTGAATGATGGCAACTGCACTGTAAACTGATCAAATCTTTTATTATTATTAAATCAGTGCAAAGCATAAAAGAAAGGACAGTCCCTACAACAACAAGACTTAACTTCAGAGACAGGAGAGGAATAAGAAAGGTTGATAGGAGAGATTACTTCAGCGTAGACAGGGAATGGTTATGGAAGGGAAGGACCCTTTTACCCTGGTCACTGGTCAGAGGACCAATAGCTATTCAGAGGCAGCACACTCACAGTAGAAAAACATGCCTTTAAGCTTCCCTCTTGTTCATGGATTATTTAGAGAATTTTAACCTCTTTCATTCTCCCACCTACATCCGTTAAAAATGTAAAATTTTAAATATATAATGTAAATGTTCAGAGCCTTAGTGAAAGGCATATAAAATTAATAGAGAAAGCTGGTGCTGTTTGGAAATACACAATAGAGATACCTTGAAATATTTTAGATTTTAAGCATTAGCCTTCTGCTTTGAGGCAAAGAATTCTAGTTCATGGGTTGTGTGTGTATGGAAGAGACATTTTGCTCAAGATGAGTACAGGATTGCCACAGTTTATCATTAAAAACAGCCCCTGGTGTTATCTTCTCAGTGTGTTGCACATAAAACTCCACCCCCACCTCTAGCATTTTTAGATCTGTGCCAAAGTCTAAGAAGGTTCTCAAAGCAGTAGGTTCTCTATTCATATCAACACAGTTCAGCACGATGATGCCTCAGATGTCTAATAATAGTGCTCCATAAATCCTACACTGATGAGGTAACATGGCTTTTTATAAGTGAAGGGAGGAGGATGTGTGCACAGTGCACTGAACAGCAAATGCTAGCTGAGAGCAGTGGGGGGGGTGTAATGTACTCATTTACCACTCACGGAACCTTTTTCCCCTCAAAATGTTCCCTCACACTCTGCTGAAGAAATTATATGTTTGCACATTCAAGCTATTCTACACAGGACAGACTCATGGTTAAATTAGTTACACTTGCCTTTACTATAGTGGGCAGCCAACATTTTCTGTTTTGAAAGTGAAAAGGCTTCACTCACTTTAATAAAAACACTGGAGTGATTGAGCAGGACCTACATTAATCCAGGGGTGATTCATAAACTGACAAATTGTCATCCGCTCAGTTGGATCTGTCTTCAACAATAGACGAATTAGCTGCTTAGCTAGGGGGGAAAAAAAGTTGAACATTGATGACAAAAGCCTGCAAAGTTCAGACAAGAGGACAAAATCTTGAAAAATTAATAAAAGTAATTAATCACTATATAGTTTTTTTAAAAATCAGCACTGAAGGTGGAAAAAGTCTGACACCTATACATGATTATAGAATATGCATACATTCCTATTTAAAGATGAGCTGCAATAGGGAAGGAAAGCAATGAAGGAGAAGAAAATTAAATATATTGAGTTATATAACATTCCCTTTTGCAGCTGGTGTATCACTATAAGGTGTCATCCTATATCCATGTCTGACAGACAATTCTTAATCAGGTCTACCCAGAAATGCCATTAAGTTCAATAGGAGTTGCTTCCATCTAAGTTTGCTTAGGAGGACTATAGATCAAAACAGTTCATAACTTAGCTATCATCTAGTGTTTTCAGCTGCTAGCCCCATAACACGTAATCATTTAATGACTTACGTATGCTGTGTCAAGAATGCTGAGCTGTAGCATAGTAGTTAAATGGTCAGGTTGTGAATCAGTACCCTGCCACGTCGACTCCCACTACTGCCATGAACTCTATAGGTGATCTTGGGTAAGCTACTCCTCTCAACCACAGCTCCCCAGTTGTATTGTGGGGATAATAACAACACTGACTTTGTTCTCCGCTCTGAGTGTGGCACTAATCTGTCCAGAAGGGCAGTATATAAGCACATTGCTATTATTATTATTGTTGAAATTTATAATATTATTCGAGCCTTTGAAGCTCCTGAAATGCAGTGAAGGCCGATTTACATGCCACACGTTCCTGGTGATGTGAATTCAAGAACGGTCTTGTTTCTGAATTCTTGCTAAGAATCTGTCTATAAAATAAACCCTTGGAGCGCTTGCTTATGATTGTGGATATATAAGCTATAGTCCAAGCTAATCTGTACCTGAATCTACTTCTCAGTTTGGGCTCAGCAAGATTGGGATCTTATTGCGAACATTGATTACATTGATTAACACTTCTATAGATGTTCCAAAGGATGCAGAAAGATTTACTTCATATTTTTTGCCTCACTCTATTTTCTCTTTCTATTAAAGAAGTGTGCATTTCAAAGACTGTTATAGTGACCTCCCTATTGATAGAAGGGGACACATGACACTTGGCAGACAATTAAAATGACCTGAAATCTCCATCAGCACGTCAAGGGAAATGGAATTTCTAGCCTACATGGGGGCTTGGGAAGGTGAGATGTCCATCTATTAAAATGCTCAAATTTGAAATATTTGGTATTTGTGGGATGATAGGAACCAGCTGAGTGTGATGAGGTAGTTGCTTCAGCTTCTCTGAAAGACATGTAAGGTATGTTTCTCTTTTTATATATGCCAGATGGATATGACTGTGCCAACAAAAATGGCCCTGAGGTGGCAAAAATTGCATAGAGCATCAATGAGCTACAAGATTCCTCCTCTCTCTGTTTCAGATGGAACACCATCACATCTGGTAAAAGTAGCTGCAATAGTGTTAACCAACTATCCACTGGTATGACATGCAGAAGTCAGTACAAGATGCTATGACACTTCTATAAGGAGTGATGATGCACTGGCCCAGCGCTCATCATTAGAGTCTATTTCTGGCTCAATTTTTTCTGGGCTGGTACCCTCGTACAGGTGTTTCATAATCTCAAAGTAGCATTTGAAG